>NC_073360.2:6676666-7020833 GCF_027580225.2 Misgurnus anguillicaudatus
AAAAAGCTTTTTTAAAGTAAGAAACATTTATGGAATTGTTTAATGATTTTTACATGTGAGTTATGCACTTTTGAAGGTGGTCAGCAGCTTGTAAATACTATCACTATAGTAAGGTTGTAATTAATGTATTGCTGGTAACATACATTATTTTATTAAACTATATATAGTTTAAATGAGCATATAATGAGTGCCATGTCTATATACATTTGACACGTTTATTATCTTCTTACTTCCCTGACATGGGGACCTGATGACCTTTATTCTTCTCTCTCACTCTCTCACGCGCTCTCTCTCTCTCTGCAATGTCTAATGACCTGCGCATTCTCGAGGACGTTTTGAAGTTGTGTTTGACTTGACGCGAAGCTGCTAGACCTCGGAAGATAATGCGCATGGTATTAAAAACGCGTCGTGCAATTTCGTACTTAAGAGCATGAATCCTAACTTTCATAGAAATGAAACACTTGCTTCGCGTCAGTGGAAAGTGGTCGCTTAAATATGACCAGGGGTTTCTTTCATAAGATTTGAACTGAGGCGGGTCTGCATTAGTGCGCGCCTGTCTCGTCCGTCTCCATGGTTCTTATTGCGCGTTCCCCGGGCCCCGTCCATTTACATCCGTTGCGCGTCTTTATCACCTTGCTTTTTAAAATATTTTTTTACTCAGTAACGGATATGATTTAAAATGTTGCGAAGTACAATACTTTAAATAAAACACACTTAAGTAAAAGTAAAAGTACAGATTTTAAAAACTACTCAAAAAAGTAAAAATACACAAAAAAACTACTCAATTACAGTAACGTGAGTAAATGTAATTCGTTACTTTCCACCTCTGGTAATTATACACCTAACTTTATCACTATGAATATAAACAGATATGATGCCTTTTAGTACTCACTATTAAGCCAGTGTTTTGCATGGAAGAGTTTCCGTGATGAAAGCATTGTTGACTCTGATGAGGACTACACTCCAGAGACAATACCGCTACCGCATCATCGACTCGATGAAAAGCCACGTGATATTTACTCTCGTTTGATTGCTTCGTTTATTCCTTTTTTTGCCTTCGCTGACTGGATATGCACTTTCTGTGAGTTCTAAATGCACTTTCTCTGCCATACTTTTGCTCTTCCTAGAGTGTCTTGTGCACATTCAAATCAATCAAGTGTGCGCATGTGTGGGCAGATCCCATAGCAACAGGTGGTGCCATGGTCGCGAGAGAGAGTGATATTCGGGCAAGCTAATCATTTGTGTCGTCCCGAATGGAAATAATTAGCTGTGTTTAAAGGGGGGGGGGGGTTAATGGTATTTCAAGCATTCTGACTTATTAACACAGTTATAGAGTTGTTTCCTCATGCTAAACGTAGGCAAAGTGTCAAAACAGCAGTTGGACAGAGTATTTCTGTGTCGAATGCACTTCGCCAGGGTTCGTACAAGTTTCGGCAAGTTTTTTTCGATTACAGTTCTAACTGACGTTTCAGGGGTTTTCGATACGTATCACTTCTTTATATGGGCTTCCACCGGAAAACGTCCCCCGGAAAACCCCGCCCACCCGTCAATCAGCGGGAGACGCTAGAGCTGCTAACAGCTTATCACGCCACTCAGCTTTGTTTAATTTCAAAAGTCAACAATAGCACGAAAGAAGAAGTGTGTTTTTGGATGTAAGGAGAAGACATCCAGCCTTATGGAAACAATGAATATAGTTTATTATCCGGGGTAGCAGCGGAGTTTTGCGTGTGTGTTTGATGCAGTGGATTTTCCCAACCCGGGTCATGACGAGTTGCACGCGGTAAGTAAGACTTCTGTCTTATGTTGGAAATAGTCGCGTGCATATTATATAAATGACACGAACATGTAGTGAATCATAAGTTAAAACAGTGTTGTATAGTGTTGCATGACTCATACTCGCTCCTCCTGTGAAAGTAACTCCTCCTTCTTCATTTTTTCGTACGTTATCGGAAAGATTAGGTAAAGCTAATCTTTCTTTTATAAATCTGATTAAACTAAAGACTCTTCAGAGATATAAAGGATGTCATACTACTCTATAGGTACTCCAGATTAACATCAGAAATGCAGAAACAGCGTGTGTTACGTGAGCTTTAAAACAGTCGTGAGAGGTCTACAGACACTCGAGTTTTATACTCTCTTTTTCAGAGTACTTACATTTTAATTATGTATTTGTATATAAAGACAGTTTAACCAAATTTGTAAAAAGTTTTTTAGATAATTCCTGCCTACCCTGCCTTTAAGTGTTTGTTTTAACAAAAATAAAATAAAAGTGTATCTTTTATACATATAAAGTTTAATTGTATTTTTGTTTTGTTTGCAGAAGTCATGTACCAAACTTTGTCAACACTGAATGTTGTTCCTGCAATTTGGGTAAAGAACAATGTTTAATAGACTTCAATTAAAAATGTAACAATTAAAGAAGTAAACAAATGTGTATTTGATCGGATGTTTGACTTCTCTATTTAACAGATATCACTGCCAACTGACCAGTATCCAGACATAAAGACATCCATTGCTTTTGTTAAATAATTTTTATACCTTAGAGTCGTACATTTTGTCTTTGTTGTTTGTCTTAATCTTTTATTTGACCTTTTTACAATACAAAGTTTACACATTTGTTTTTTGTTTGTAGAAATCATGTACTACACAAGCAAAGTCACCAGTGTAGAAGATAAAGACTGGAAAGTTTCATGTTCATTTAACTTTAAACAAACTGTTGCCAGTAAATAACAAATGTAAAATCTACAGTAAGTTACTGGCAACCAGCTGCCAGTAATACTGTTATTTTTACAATATTTTTTTACAGTGTAGTATTATGTTTTTGTATGCATGTGCACTTTAAATGAGAAACCTAATTACATTCTGTACAGTGACAATAAAGAAATTTTATTTTTTCTTATTGTCAAGACTCTCAATTCTTGATTATCGCATTTATGGAGTTAAACCAAAAGTGAAAATGATAGCAATGACTTTATAGATAAGATCTATAGAACATGCACATCAGTGTTTTATTTGTCTGTAGTAAAGGACAATTTGTTATCCAAAATAGTGTCCAACACAATACTTACTCTATCATTATACTGAAATACAAATGTGATGTGTTTTTGGTGTTTTTTGTAATCTGGAACTTGGTGTAGTTCAAATGAGTTTGTTAAGTGTCTCATGAAAACAGAATGCCCCCCCCCCCCGCACAGTCCTGCAATGAGAACCAGAAAAAAACGGTTTCTAGTAATTTTATTTACATGTGAATAGTGACAGCACCCCCTTCAGAGATGTAGCAGGGTTTCGCGGGGTCTTTATAAGCTTAAGCCAGAACTAATGCTGCGTTCCAGGCAACCTGTAACCCGCAAATCACGACTTTAAACCCACGACTCACGACTCTGAACTGGGAGTACATCGATCTAGTACAAGTTCACGGGTGGAAAGTCACGGGTTTGACTGCCGTTCCAGTGCGCTTTCACTGGTAGAAGGTTGGAAAAACACGGGTTACAGATTGCCTGGAATGCATACTCCCAGTTTTGAGTTGTGAGTCATGGTTATTACAAGTCGTTATTTACGGGCTCAAAAACATGCCTGAAACGCAGCATAAGCCTTAGTTTAAATGGGAAATATAGCCTAGCTAGTTTTAATAAGCATGTCTTACTAAAAACATTATTTGTCTGCCTACTGGGTATGCCTACTGACATGACACTCGTCTTATTTGACTCAACGCTCAGCGCTCATTTGGCGTCTTGCGGCGCTGCGCAGACGGATCGGTATGTGACGTCTTACCACCGCGAGACAGTAAATGACTCAGCATGCTTTTGAAATGATCTCACGGTAGTGTGATGTCATAAGCCAACAGGTCTGCAGCTGAGCCACACGGGTGTCCAAATTTAATGCGCTGTTTTCACTCCCTCCAGTAATCCACTTCCCATTTTTCAGCGTGTTTATTAACAAATTTAATGCCACCCTTTAATTCTTGAAGAGATCTTTTTACTGTATAATGTTTCACTGTGTTGTACTGTACAGTTTTACTTCTATGCCTGCTGTTTGTACTTCTATGACTTGAAGAAAACGTCTTTTAAAGGTTTTAATCCAAAAAAAAAACAAAATTTCAATAAAAATAACACATCTTTTAACATTATTCTTAAACTGGTGGTCTTCTTCCTCCGCTTAGTTTTTTAGTTTACAAAGTCCGTCATCTAAATTGGGATTAGACATAGCGCCAGCGGGTTTATTGCACGTTACGCCCAAAACACACTTATTACTCATTAGGAAAATATGAACAACCCTTTTTGACCATGCGCTCGGCGCACAAACCATTTTTCCCGTCGTTACATTAGCAAAAGTGGCATCGGACCTGTCCTTTTAGACCGTGCGCTGTGCGCCTTAGACAATGTGCTTAGATCGTTAAAAAAGGGCCCTGTATGTGAAACCGTCAAACTTACACCTCATTGCTACTTGTTGTTCTGGATTTACCAATAAATAAATACTTAATTTGTATTAAAACTGTCATATTTGTTATTTAAAAAGCAAAAACGTGCCACACCTTCCGAGCGCAGCCTAGGCTACCGTGTCGCTTAGGTGGTGGCCAGCACGCAAGGGGTCACTTCGTCTCCCACCCAGAGCTTAAACAACGGCCCGGCATCGATGATCACTTGCCTCTTCCACGGAAGGCCTAAAGGGCGATTTATAGTCCTGCGCAGGTCCCACGGCGCAGCAGCGACGGCGCAGGTTCCGCGTCGGTTTTCATTTATACTTGTGCGTCGCCGTCCGCGTCGACGTGCAAACACACGCGAAACCGCTGGTTGGCAGTAATCACGCGTGTAACCACAGTAGCAGCAGAAGTCGTCACAGAAGAAGAAGCCAAGCAAGCAAACCCACAAACGAAGAAGAAACAGCAACTTGTTGTGTATAATTTGAGAAGACCAGCAATGATGGAAGTAAATAAACAGCGACTTATGTTTCAGTTTGAGTTAAATCACTCCTCAACTTGGCTCATCTTTGTTTTCACCGTCTCAAACGGAAATACCTATGACGCAGCTTTTTTTACCTGACGGGAGGGGTTCTGGTGGACCAATCACAGCGCTTACGGTCCGCGTAGAGCCGACGTGCTGTTAGAAATTTTGTGAGGTGCGCGTCAGGCTACGCAGAGCTACGCACAGGCTACGGATAGCCTACGCCGTAGCTACGCCGTAGGACCTACGCACGACTATAAATCGCCCTTAAGCCTCCTGCCAATAAAATAGTCTGTCTGTGGGAGCAAAGAAGACTACAATGAAGCTAGGGGGTCAGGGGGAGGATGCGACGCTCCCTGGAAGAGATGAAGATAACTAAGCGGTCAGGGGGACAAATAGGCTTTTTGCGGAATGACGAAGACACCGGTGAGGCTAGGGGGCCAGGGGGAGGATGCAACGCTCCCTGGATGAGATGAAGAAAACTAAGCGGTCAGGGGGACAAATAGGCTTTTTGCGGAATGAGGAAGACACCAATGAGGCTAGAGGGCCAGGGGGATGATGCAACGCTCCCTGGACAAGATGAAGAAAACTAAGCGGTCAGGGGGATGAATAGGCTTTCCGCGGTTGCCAGATAGGAATGGTATCTCGCACCCGATGGAAAGGTGTACAATCCAACATTGCACCAACTATTGGTACAATGGCAATCTAATTGAATGGGCCAGACTCCCACCAAAATGCTAGTTTCCCTTACCCAAATTACCCTTAGCCAAGGAGATGGATTTCAGTACTTGATGGACTGGGAAGGTTGCGGTCCGGAGGAGAGAAATTGGGTGCCTGCTAGAGACATCCTGTATCATTCCCTTATCAATTAATTTAATCAACAGGTAAAGGAGTCTGGGAACACCAGGAGGCATTCCTAGGGGAAGGGGTACTGTCATGGTTTATGAATGCACAGCTTCCTGCTTGTCTTGTGTTTCTATTGTTACGTGTGTGTGGGTGTGCAAGTGAGTGGGCATGACTGGCAATCATTCACCAGCGCAGCTGATCTCACTCATTGCGCCAGCTGCAGTCAATCCACTCGGCTATAAATACCCACCCATTTCTCATCTCATTGTCAGATCACTGTTTGAGGTCCTCCGTGCTGTTTGGCTGTGTTGTTCCTGTTTGGTCTGTTCTCCAGTTTTCATGCTGTTTGGCTGTGTTGTTCCTGTTTGGTCTGTTCTCCAGTTTTCGTGCCTTGTTGTTTCTGTTCGGAGTTTCCCATGTGGATTACGTCTTTGTGTGGACTTGCTTACCTGTTCATCTGCCTAGTTCTGACCATCGAAGTCCCTGTACCACCAGCCAGTTTCCAGAGTCTCAGTTTCCTGTGTTTTCCTTTAAATAAAGAGTTAACTTGCATTTGCTTCCTGTCTTTTATCATGACACCGCCTGTCTGATCTCATTTAATAATTTGGTGTCCACCGGCTCGCCCTCTTATATTTGCCCCAGCAGGTCAGCCTGGTATGCCTGAAGGAAACTCAGTGTGCAGGAATGCACCAGCCCAACCTGCTGCCATATATTCTTTACCTATTAAACTTGATGTTACTTGAAAGGTAGCAATTACCGTAAAACTTCAAATAATAGCCAAGTCCCAAATAGACGCCTGTCTCTTTTAGACGCCTGGTGTGACGACAGGTTTGGGTAAATAAACGCCTGTCTCAAATAAAGGCCTGGTCTGTTTTTAAGTTTCGGGTTGTATTTAATCTTCTAAAACCCGTCAGATAGTCTGTTTAAGACAGTTCTATGGTGCAGATTGAACACGCTAAAGTTTTTTTGCTTACGTAGATGTCATGTGACAGACGCAGTCTTTCCGTTACTCATCACTATGACAACACAACAAGCTTCGTCGCCAGGATTGAGGTGATGATGACAGTAGCGAAGTGGCAATCGGGAGAGTCTGGACTTTTCCCGGTGGGCCGGTAGTGTTTTGGGCCGCTGATAATAGCTGGGCTTTCAGTCTTTTGTCATGCATGCACTCCCGCCACACATTGTATTTCTCGCGCGGAAACACTATTTATCATATTTAATATGCTGCCTGATATATGTGTGTCTTTTTGTCTTCATGTAAACTAACAATGTCTAGCTCCTGGGAGCTGTTTTGTGTACTGTTGCAATATGACAGAATCCAAATCACCAAATTTGACTTGAAGTAGTTATGACAGAAGATATTGTAGCGAATTTGCGGGAGGAGGGAAATAACGTTATTTGAAACACTATGAACCTCCGACCGAAACACTACCGGGATTCCCAAGGGAATCTTAGATTTTAGCTCAAAAGGGAATATGTATAATAAACTGTAATAAATTATACAAGTTTATCAGGTTTTACCTGGCGTAGCAGAATTAATAATAACAATTAATTAATATGTTCGTCCACCGAAGACATATATCCATTATCGTATATTAACGTCTAAGAAATGTTAATTTCATGGCCTTTAAAATTAACCTTCTCACTGATATTCAGTGCTACTCGCAGCGTGTAGCTGGATCAAAAGGCAGAGATAGTGACTTTACTTTCATGAACATTGAACACAGAAACAATTCAATTGTGAAAATGCAAACCGGTTTATTAACTATAAAATGAAGTACATATAACGACTAACTAAACATACACACATACAATAACATAAAACATAGATGAGAAAGAAAAGATTGAAAAAGCTAGAGAGAGAGAGTAAAAGATTGGCAAAGCACTATTGCTTAACATCTGCACAAACCATCGGAAAATCTCTAAGTAGCGCCTTACTTTTCATAAGGGGTAAAGCTTAAACATCAGCGAGTAAAACAAGTTTATACTTGCATTTGGCTCTTTGTGTTGCGAAGTTTCTGCTGCACGCGGTGCGAGCAAGGAGGGAGAGAGAGAGAGTCCAGATGTGTTCGTAAGATGTAGTCCGTTAAGTTGTTTCGTAGGGCAGATTGGTCCGCGTGGTTTTCCGAACTCTAGCGCAAAGTGCAAGCTAGGAAGACTGTCCCGAAGAAAGTCAGGGCTCAGAGAAAAGATGATGAATCCGAGGGACTCTTGTTGAGTCTCAGCGAGTTTCCAAACTGCGCTGACGGGTTACCTGGGTAACCGGGCGACTGGGCGCTCATGAGTGAACTAAGCCACTGACTGAGATACTGAATCGTTCGAATTGAGCTATTGAGCGATGATCAATGAGCAATGAGCAAATGAGCAATGATGGCTTGGGCGATAGGCCGTTTTGACCTTTCACATGCCCAGCCCATTTTGGGTGTATGGCCAATGTGTGAAGTGTTCGATCGCGCGGGGAAACAAGCCTTTGTTCTTTCAGACATCACATTTGCGTAATTGCATAACGATAAAAGTTTGTTTCCATAACTCTTCAAATCGATATTAAATGACATTGATGCGGCTTATGGTAATATGATAAATAGAAATGATTGGCAAATAAAGAGTAGATTAATTTGATACTAGACAAGACATGGGTTTAAGATCACGTTGAATAATAATTTCATACCTAAAATATGAACCATGGTACAGTGAACAAAATCAAACTAAAATGTTAACACACAGTTACATCACACATACATGATCATGCAGTAAAGGGATATAACATATATATACATTTAAACAGCTCATTGTGATTTTTAAATGTGGTTTCATCACAGACATATAGTCTGTGCCCCCAGCTGTGTCTCTGGCGATCATCGAACGAACGGCTCTCAGGTTTCTCTGGTGGGATTCCTTTGAAGACTGCATTTGTTTTAATTGTCGCCCACTTTACAGCCTTGATAGGTGGTAGATATCTGGGTGATTGTGTTATCAGGACACAGGGTTATCTAAAGTCACAATTTTAGGGCTGTTTACGATCCAGACGCCAAATGGCCTCAATCTGACTCCGAGCCATTTGCTACAATATTTATGGTGCTTTTCCATTGCATAGTACCCCACAGTTTGGTTTAGTTTGGGTCAGGTCAGCTTACTTTTGGGAGCTTTTCCATTAGGTGCAGTACGTGGTACCCGATACTTTTTTTCGTACCACCTTGAAAACACTGTAGATCACTGATTGGTCTGAAAGAAATGTCACTAACAGCGTCATTGCTAGAATGTATATTAGCTTTACCTGTGCTAGGCTAGCTTGCGCTGTCTCAAGCAAACATGTTGTCATCTGTGCTCTGTTATAAGTTCCCAAACTCCCTTTAAGCGATGAAATACATCCACATGTTAAGAAACAGGAACCCCATAACAGTTTTTTCCAGACTTGCAGTTTGTGGCGGAACATTCGCGACGAGCACGTCAGCATTATATGCTTAAATGCTACTTCAATGAGGCTCAGCGGAGCGCCGTCGGCTGACACCGCGGGTGTTTGAACAGAAACTGTCATGTGATACAGAGGTAGTGATAAACTCGATGTGCAAACATCTATTTGTGGTGGCCAATTTTAATTTTGTGGCGGACTGAGAAATAAATAAATGTATGGGAATGTACAACGATACTCTCCTCTCACTTGTATGATGTCACAGCTGTAGGCAGCGCAAATATAACGACATGCCTAAAATCCCTCCCACTGCGAAGTGATACTAAACTCGATGGAAAAGCTAACCACGCCAAAGTGAGCTGACCCGACCCAAACTAAACTAAACCGTGGGGTACTATGCAATGGAAAAGCGCCATTGCTGTATGAAACTTAACACAATAACAAGATGTGTACTTAAAGTGACCCTTTGTAGTTTTTCAACATTCATAATATACTTCAAGACCCTTGTGATGGTACATTGACTTAAAATAGGTTGAATGACATGTCTACCTTAGCCTGACGGGGTCTGTATCGCTTTTACTTGTACTTTTGAACTTGGGGTTTCAGGTAGTCACCCGAGCACAAGAAAACTACAAAATTCGACTGCTTTACGGCATATGTCACTTCCCCCACTTCCTCATATTCGGACATGAGAGTGCAATTATTTATTTTTCTGATGTTTTTGTCATGACCGAAGTAGCAACTAAGAAAAAGAAACCTAAGGTTTTGTCGGAGGAGACCAGAAAGAGAAAACGGGAAAGTGACAGAATAAAAGGAAGGACGAGGATTAAGCGACCACTGTTACAATTGGCTTGTAAACGTAAGCTACGCGATCTTTTGGCGTTAAAACCCATGAAATTATATTCATATGACATGCTGGAAGGCACACCGTGGACTTTGTGACCTAAGGAGTTGTCTTCTTTTTCTTTGCCAAAGTGCTGCGGTGCTTGTGGCCTCTACGGGCGCTAGACTTGAAAAATACTGTCTAGGGCTCCCTAGTGGCCAAAAAGTTCTGTGGTGTACCTTTAAGTAATATCTCTTGAGTAGGAGTGTGATATAACTCTGATCTTCAAAGGGACTAGGGCATGAGGATAATCACTTCCGATTGGGATTGACAGACTGATGAATGAGCTAGGGAACTTATTGAGACACCTAGAAAGTGTTTAAAACAGCATTTGAGCATGTGGATGTGTGTGTATGTGTGACCATCCTCTCTGGTGACAGCTTTTTCCAATCAGAGATGACAGTATGGCTCAAGTGTTTAAAGAAACCTCCCTCACTAATTCTAAAATGACCAGTAGGTGGCAGAATGATACAAATTGTGAAACGGTTACTGTTATGTTATCAGTTGAATATTGCATGGCTGGGAAGGGCTCTTAGCCAATCAGATTCGAGAACCAGAAAGAACTGTTGTATAAATAAATTTAAATAATAACCCAAAGCATTATTTTTTATTTTATTTAAGTAATATAAGCTGTTAAATTGAATTTACATTATTTATTAAGTGCAATAAATCAATGTCATTTCTTATTAGGCAGTACACAATGTAGGTCCAGAATGTGGCAGTGATGATGATGATCAGTGATAGTCCATTGTGCCTAGTACTGACTCGGCCTGCACTGCAGAGTCTGCCACAGCCTGTGGAGAGCAGACTTATGGGTCAGACAATTAGCCATTATTAATTAGATGATGTGACCTGTTAATCAATCAATTTAGAAGTGTAGAGACAGTCTATATGTCACAGAGTGACTAGACGGGCGGAACCAAAATGAGAGAGAAGAGGTTCCGCCGAACCGGTTTGTACAAACACCGGCACTTCCGGGTTTCCCGGGAATCCCCGTAATCACAGAAATAAGACACAGCTGCGTAGACGACGTGGCGAACGGTGATTGGGCGAGTCACGCTGGGGAGGAGGATATAAAAAGTGCAACCAGAAGAGACAGTCAGTCGCTCGGTTGCGTTGGACAGGCGCTGTGAGTATCTGCTGGATTGAGACTGAGCACAGGAGTACAGCATTGACCGAACGCTCGGAGATCTGTGGAAAGAGAAAACAGTCTAAAGTCAAATGAGGGTGAGCACTGGATTTGTAGGAACGCATTGATATTTCTGTTACTGTTGTGCCTACACGAAGATCTGGGCGAGTCACATCAAAGGAGCTGTTTGCATTGGAAGACGCCCTGGAGGAGGAGGAAGTGGAAAGAGAGATCGATTAGAGACATTCCAGTCGTGAGTAACAGAAATTACTGGTGTATGAGAGATACGTACATTGTTAAAGGAGAGTGTAATCTGTTTATGAGCGGCCCCACCAGGTGTGTGTGATAAGTGGGTGAGCCGGAAGACGTGCGTTGTGTAGACGCTGGACAGCGAGGCCTTCAAGCCCGGTTGGGACACCGCTCGGCGTAGCGATTCAAATCTCTCTCCCTTACCCAGAGCTGGTCCCGCCCGGAGAGGGGTACGGACCTTAAACTATTCACTGGAGTGTGTGCTGTGCAACGTGTGAGTGATCTATTTGACGTGAGTAGACCAAAGCTTTTGTAGTGTTGTGCCGTGTCCTTGTCGTTTGTACTCACCTCAGGAAGGATCACACCTCTGTGGAGACCATTGGGAGCCGCCACGACGGTGCACGCCCAGCCAAATCAATTACGCCACGGGACTGTGTCCAGCAGGAGTCAGACGGAGCTACTAAGTGAGGTACTGTGAGTAATACAGTAGTTTTACTCGACCACCTAGCGGCAGAGGAGTTGCTAAGGGGGAATAGAGGGTCCGGGCGCCTGCATATACGCTGTGTGTGACAAGTGCATGTTAAATACTGCCTTCTCGTCTAGATCTTCGCCTGCCCTAAGAGAAAGGGAAGAGGACGTGTGGTCACTGTCATTCTGAACTTCCACTCAACGAGACGTTGCTGCGTCGGTCACAGCTGAGCGCCAGAAAAGCCCCGCCCCCTTCTACGTCGGATGGTGGTGGTGACGTATGGTTTCAGTTCTATTGAATTCCAGTGCCTAGTTGATGACATACTTACTTTGTAATCTCAGAAAGCCTGTAGAGGAGAAGATACTCACTCTGTCTCAAACTAAAGCTAAACTTACCCCGCAACGATACGCATATCCAGAAAACCTGTAGAGAAGAAGATACTCACCTTGTTTCGAGCTAAAGCTAAACTCACCCAGTAGCGACTTGTAAATTCAGAAAGCCTGTAGAGGAGAAGATACTCAATCTGTTTCGAGCTAAAGCTAAACTTACCCAGCAACGACTCGTAACCCCAGAAAACCTGTAGAGAGGAAGATACTCACTTTGCCTCGAGCTAAAGCTAAACTTACCCAGCAATGACTCGTAACCCCAGAAAACCTGTAGAGAGGAAGATACTCACTTTGTCTCGAGCTAAAGCTAAACTTACCCAACAACGACTCGTAAACCCAGAAAGCCTGTAGAGAGGAAGATACCTTGTCTCGAGCTAAAGCTAAACTTACCCAGTACGATCCAGAAACCCAGGGAACCTGTAGAGGAAGAAATACTTACCTGTGCACGAACCAAAGTTAAACTCACTCGGCACGCTTCGGAGGTCTAGGAACAACCTGTGGAGAAAGAGATACGCACCTCGTCCCGAGGCCATGCCCAATCCACTCCGGACGACCCAGGGACCTAGGAAGGAGAAATGTCTTTGATTTTAGTCCAACGCAATACTCACCCTGTATTTACTCTGCCCTCAGGAGCAACGAGGAGCGCCGCGAGGAGTCTTCCAACGCAGGAGGTGGGCCGAGGACGAAGGAGCTCCGCCCGGCCCTTGCCCTGCTATCCCTTGGCCCCACGGATCAGACTTCTCCCCTCCAACGTCCCCCTGCCCCGTAGTCCCCCCTGAGGGAGAGAAGTGACATTTTAAATCCCCTTCCCAATTCCCTCTGATCTTTTAATTAATTTAAATACAGTTACTGTTTTTATATTATACTTATCTCTCATTATTTGGTCATTGGGGTGCTTTTGGGACCTCCTTGAGGTGGAACTTTGGGAGGAGCGTGACGCACACAGTCTGTGGTCCGCTCCGGCCTGTGACATATACCATGTGATTTTAATGTTTGTCCATGCAGTAATGTTGAACCTCTTCCAGTCATTTTGTGACTCTAACAAGCCAAAAGCATATATGTTTGTGATTGCACGCTTTTTTATTCTATGGCAATGTTTTTGTTTGGTTGTCAATTGTTGTTAACTTACTACATCACACTGTTGTCCAGTTAGATTTTCATCCTTGAGTTTTTTAGAATTACTATTTCCCAATCATGTTTCTTTGTATTTTGCTCTGGTTTTAACAAAATTATGTAACATTTTGGGGGAAATATACAAAATAGTAAAGCAAAACTTGAAGCTAAAATAGCAAGGCTACAGTAAATTTTCCAGGTGTACTGATGGAAGCTTGGAAAATGTGATCCATACAGCACAGAATATGAGCATACTGAATATGATGAATTTAGCTTAATTGAAATTATCAGGGAGCTTTCGAGCCAGAAAAGCTAAAATAAAACACAAGACTGAAAGCAAGCCAATATAAGCAGGAACAGCCCAGAAACCAACAGCTGAACCTAAATTGCATTCTAGAATGATCTTATCTTTGTAATATTGCATGTTCTTATATGGGAAAGGAGGTGATATTGTTAACCAAAGCACACAAATTAGGACCTGTATTAATGTAATGATAACAACACTTAGTCTTTGTTGAGGAGGCCCAAACCATTTCATGACATTACTTCCTGGATTCGCGCGATCCTGCCATCGTTTACTAAAGCTGTTTGTGAACAAGGCACGGCTGCACACACACAGGAGCGATCTGCTTGCAGCAAGAGGCAGCGTCAAGACTTCTACAACAACGCTTAGGTGCCCACAGATGTGCCTGCCTATTAATCGGCCTAATTTTGCAGCAAAATCGTCCAAAGCCAATTAATCGGCCGGACGATAAATCGGTCGACCTCTAAAACAAATATAAATACAAAGCACATTTCAAGGTCTCTGGCCATTGTACAGTATTAAAGCATGAGCTAGTACTTATTACCTGTCTCATTACTGATTTCTCCATGTGCACATTGAATACAGTCATAACAGCAGATAGGTCTACCTTTCTGTGCAGCCTTCCTAGTGCCTGGAGGACAACTCTCAGTGCACACAGACAAAGCCAGCTGTGAGTCATGCTCTTGTTCTCTCACGTACCGAATCTTTCTAAGCAAACGTTCAAACAAATCTTTACTAATCGACTGCATATTTGAATATTATACATATATATTCTAATAATATATTTATTAATAATAATAATAATAATATTTAAAAATGGCGATTCCGTCCATTGAGTTATTATGAGATCCTAAACAGCCGAAAGTGTTACCTGTCATTTTGGCCTTCACATCCGTGGCGGAAGAATTTCCCAAACAAAGAGGCTTTTAAAATAACTCCGTTATGTTTTCTAGTTTTCGTTTTTTCAAACGTGTGCCGTCAAACTGTTGTATAAAAGCTCTCAGAGTCGTGTGATATAGGTCTATATCGGCCTCGTGCCTTTGGCCTAAACACAGCCGTGATGATATAAGCAATATCGCTCGAGTAGGAGTGTGATATATGTTTAAGTATATTTGTTGGATATGTACAAATTTCAGACTTTAGATAAAACTATATGTATGATTTCATAAACTAAAAGCAATTAAATAAATACACCTGATTTAACAACTGAAATCAGTTGCATCATTTATTGCTTTTGTTTTTTCACCCCTTTACATGTTTATAACACTAATATGATGTAGTTTTCAGCTGTGCTAATTAAAATATTATTTATGTTGTTCATGTTTGTACAGACACCTGTGAAATTTGCCTGAGGGCAGAGACAAGCCACTAGAGCCTTTGCATCAGCCTGTTTTTCAGATTACAACAAAGTTGTTTATGTTGCTTTGTGTTTTTGCTTTTTCACCTTTGCTCACAAATCATTCCCAAGAAACAAGAAAAGAGTGGAAAAAAGAAACCAACAACGCCTGCTCTTTATTTCTGGCCTTTAGAAGAGCCACAATATGATGAAAATGTGCATCTGCAGTTGCAAATACAATAAAACATATTCCCATGATTTTCTCAAATCTTGCAGTCATACTTTAGTCTTGATTTCATGTAATTGTCTATTTTGCTGAATCAGTTCCTGACCCTTCATCATATCTATGTGAATCTAGCGTTTGAACAGTTACCAATAATGTTAATTGTTATCTCAAATGTTCTGCAATATTTCCCTAAATTTCAAGACAATGGCATTAAGCAATATTACAGTGGCTTAGAGACAATTAACTAAAAAGCAAATAAATCTAAGGTCCCTCAAAATTTACTCTTATTGTTGTTCAAATCAAGAATAATTTCTTTGTAAAAATTCAGAAGAAATACATAAATAACATCTTATATTTACATCTCTCCCACAAGTGTGGCATCATACATCAATACCATTTTACATTACTGTGACCGAAAATGTAAATGTTTTGAGCAAGTACGTGCATTATTGCTGCTATACATGTATGACTCTTAAACTCTTACTAACAACTGAACTTTGAAAGATCTATGCATGAAAGGGCCTTTGCTTGAGGATACTGGCAGCATTAAAATTACAGTATGTATAGAAGCTTTGTTTTTGATTGTTAATATACTGTATACACAGGTATAACACTTTATTTGATAATTTATCTTTTTGAATTAACAATATAAACAAATACAAAGTAACAAGAGCCATGTTAATTTATTTCTAATTAGGACTTCATTTGTGTTTTCCCCTTCAAACGTTGCTTTGTATTTTGCTCAGGCTTAAGCCAAATAATGTAACATTTTGGTGTTTTTTCGCTAGCAGATATAGGTTTCCTATCAATTAGAGTTGTGAATGACATCTTGAAATCAACAAATTTCAAAGGATCACCAGCAAACATGGTAGGTTCAGGAACAGGCAAACGATTTAGACTTAATGAGCTCGCAATTGCTTCAGCTAAGTTGGCTGTTACACTCTGAGATGATGGTTGTGATTGGAATAGAGAGAACTCTGTATCTTGTTGTCTGTTTGAATATGTAGCCGGAGGGGTTCTGACAATGGAGACTGGATGAAGTTCTTCAACTACGTTCTCCACATCACCTTCCAGTTTATTGTATGTTCTAACTCGAGCTGCAGCCACTTTCACATCCACGCTTGCTTGCAACATTTTTAGCTTTGTTTTCTCCTCTTCTAACTTCAGCTCCACTTCTGCTTGTCTCTGCTTCATTTCTATCAACATTTGTGACTCATGGAGTTTCCATTCACTTTCCAGCTTAATAAGTTTGGCCTGTTGAGCTTGTATCTCTTCGATAGACTTTGCCTGTTCTAATTTGGCTGCGAGATCTGCTTCGGCATCTGCTCGTTTACTAGAAGCCTTAGAGTTTGTAATAGACAGGTTATCTAATTTTATGGATTCTTCTGAAATAACAGTTTCGGTGCTTGTCCCATCAAAGACAGATTTATATTCTTCACGACTTAAAATCATTCGCACTCTTTCCTTTTCAGCTTCCTCTTTAAAGGTATCTTGAACTAGTCCTGTATCAAGCCGTTTACTCACAAGATCACATATTTCTGTTGTCAGTGTGTTACAAGCATCCAATTTCGTTGAATTACGTTGAAGTGGCTCATAATTTTGATTTACACGGTCATATCCCCTCTGAATGTGTTGGTTTATTTTATCAAGATCCTCCTTCAAACAGAATTTCTTAAGCCTAGTTCTAGCTTCCCGTGCTATCTGCTTCCAAGATTCATAAGCTCTCAAAAATGCCTTTATGTGCCTTTTAGCTTCCTCTTCACGCATTTGTTTGCCTTTTTCAGTAAGCTTTCGTTCACGAGAGATTGTTTCTTCTGGGCCTCTAGATTCCTCTTCTGTTGAAGATTCATCGGAGCTTAAATCTTTCTCATCAATTGACCTTTCCTTTTCTCCTGACATGTTTGTATTACTAATTGATATATTTCTAGATTAAAGTGATTCAGGGAACTGTGGTTATATATAAGATGGTGGTGTAACAAAAAACTGCTCACTTCAAATATTAAAATAGGCCTACCCCAAAATGACAATTCACTTTAAATATTCAAAACAGCTTAATATAAATTAGAGTGGCTGAAGTTAACTTTCAAAATATAAAACTCTTTACCATACAATCTCATCACATTTCACAAGTTTTAAGATATAACAGTGAAAATAAGCCATTAAATATGTCATATGTAGCCCTTCCAGATATTTCACAATTCATTCACAAACACAAGAGTCTATTTTTTAGCCTTATGAGTTAAATCAATCAGGATATGTAGGTAAACAACTCAGTTCAATTCAACTCAATTCAACTTATATGTACACCGTTTTTTCCTGATAACCAGTCTCTCACCGCATCTGTAGTCTCTGTTAAATGTGCTATAAATTTACGACCTTGCCTCGATGCGTGAAACAAACGATGGCAACCTCCGGAACAAAGACGAAATGCAGCATAGATGACTCAGATGTAGCGTCGAGTTTTCACTATAGCAGCCCTTGGTTTCGAAAAGAGAGAGTCTCGACTGATGCTTAAGTTGTCCTTTATTTAGTTCGCCAAACCAGCATGACGTTCATCATTTTAATCCATTGTTAACTTAGCACCGTGAAAACTGTTAAAACATACAACAAACATTTCACACGCATGTTTTCACAGCTACAAGTTATCATATAAACAAACATTTAAAATAACAAACATTAATTGCACAGCAAAATATACCATACATATACAAACAATTTTCTGAATTATCTTATAAATAACCACATATCGTACCTCGCTGCGCTCGCCAAGGAATGCAAACATTATAGTAATTTCTTCCGTCATGAAACGGGCGTCAAGTCCATCAAGTTCATGAATGAAAAGTCAGAATAAAAGTCCTCCATGTTTAAACACAACTGCCCCTTAAAAGCTCATCTTCCCTTGTGCAAAACTACGGTGCCACCAAAAGGACAAATTTCAACATTACAGGTGCAAAGAATTTCCAATCAATCACATAGGAACAACATTAAAGCACATACAAATATAGAATTCATTTTGAATAACTTACAAACATTTACACAAATATTTTACCATTAACAAACCCATACTTATTTCATTAAATCAGAGCATACATCAAACTCCAAAGTGGTCTTTTACAATACTAAATAGTAATCTAGAACTTGATGCTAAAATAGCAAATATCTCCACAGCTACGGTACATTTTCCAAGTGAACTGACATAATCTGTGATAAATGTGATCTATACAGCACAGAATTGAATGTGATGAATTTAGTTTCATTAGCCATGTTTGCACTATCGAGCCTGCCAAGGCCTGTCGCATTTGCATTGTCACTTTCGGTGCATGATTGTGCCTCGCTGGTGCTTCGTTGGGGCTTAAGGCCCGGTTTTTCTGGCCTGCCGAATACCTTGGGCCAGAGCAGGCTTCTTGGGCTAGGGGAGTGGTAAAGGTCAAAGGCGGTGTTTATCTGAGTCTCTGGCAAGATGCGCATTCATCTGTCTGCAGATTAAAGTGCATATTTAAAACGTTAAAAAATCGGGATCACAGTAATTTACTGTTTAACAGAAGATGCTTGCTATGTTTTTACTTCGGACTGAAGAAAAATGATCTGCATTTGTAAAAAACAAAGACGCGTTACAACACCGAACTCGCCATAAGGATATGCCGCACACCGGTACCCGTTCGTGAGAAGTTGCGGGCACAGAACAAAGTGTTTAAAGTGCAACAGTGCTGAGAAATTAAAGATGTGTGTTGGATCATCGTCCATGTATTAAAGAAGCGATCAATCGAGTCACGACGGTATCTACAGTCGGTGAGTTAACTTGTTTGCTACATAACGTTTACATACAAAACACTTACAAAAGTTGTAGTAGTAGTACAGCAAATAGGCCCGATAATGCAATAGCGGCTATTGAAGTTATCAGGAAGCATCTGATCCAAAAAAGCCTAAATGAAGCACAAGACAGCCAGTAGACCAATATAACACAGCACAGCCCAAAAACCCACAGTAGAACCCAGACTACATTCAAGAATGATCTTCTTCTTATAATATTTCATATTTTTATGGGGAAAAGGAGGAGATATTGTTAACCAAAGCACACAGATAAGAACTTGTATAAGCGTAAAGGCACAAACACTGGCTATGTTTACATGCAGAAAATTTTGTCAATCCGACTGAATTTAATACGATTGAAGGTTACAACGATTAGGGCTGTGCAAAAAATCGCCTGCGATTCTCATGCGTGTTTCATCAGTAAAGCCGGTTCTTTAATTAGTATTAAATCGCCATCAGCTGCTTTCAGATGGAGCGGCATTTACTACACAGAGCCATAGTTCATGGAGAAGCTAGGCAAAATCCTGTTCAAAATCGACTCCGATAATCTATGCGATTTTGCCTAACTTCTTTGTGAACCACTGCTCTGTATAGCAAATGCCGCACCATCTGAAAGCAGCTGATGGCGATTTACTTTTAATCACGGAACCGGCTTTACTGATGAAACACGCATGAGAATCACAGGCAATTTTTTTGCACAGCCCTAACAACGATACAGTTTTCATGTGCCCTAAACATTGCAATCTGATTAAAATGTTGTTTACATGTACATTCTATAGAATCCGGACAGAATGTCTGCACGAGCGCACAGCCAGGGTTGTCAGATTCGCGTATCAGAACCATCCCAAATGGACATTCAATACTAGCCCAAAAGCCTCCCAATGACTATTCACAGCCCAAATACCAAGTACTAATGAACGAACCCTACTGAAAAATCCAGCTAAAAACAGCATAAGCTGGTTTTAGCTGGTTTAAGGTGGTTTATGCTGGTCCTCCCAGCCTGACAAAGCTAAGTCCAGCTTGACCAGCTTAAAATGTGACCAAAACACAGCTAGACCAGCTTGCTACACCAGCAAAACCAGCTTCCTACACCAGCAAAACCAGCTAAAACCAAGCTGGGGACCAGCTTAAACCAGCTCACCAGCTTATGCTGGTCTTAGCTGAATTTTTCAGTAGGGAAATCCTTTCATCTTTAACCCGCAGAAAAACAACAACTGGTGAAGACAGTTTAAAGGTGCAATTTGTAAGATATTTGCAGTAAAATGTCCAAAAACCACTATGCCAGTGTTATATATTTTGTCCAGCTGATTACTATCAATATCTGTAATGTTTTCAACTACTTGTAAACCGTGAGAAATTTCCATTTAAAACATTGACACGGGGCAGTGCAGTCTCCTTTCAATGACATTAATATCCATGTGATCCATTTGTCACTGCCTTTACTGACCTAAAAACCACATGTCAACAGTGGTCGAGTTTGAAAAAATAAAAGGGGGGCCAAGGAAGCGACTGGAGCACAAATTTAGTGTAAATAAAGGTATATTTTCACTTTTTACAAATTTTAATTGCATTGCTAGTGTGAAATTAGTATTTTAGTTTTTAAATATGTGATTAGTTATCACAAAGGCGCTCTCTGTTTATATTTCAAACACGCTGCCTTTGAAGTGCATCCAAAAGCCTTTCTCTGAGCTGCCTTCATGCCTCCGAAGTCATGTCCTCATGAGGCAGTGAGGCAACAAGCTACTGCCTTGAGTTTTCGGACGCAGCCAGTGTCGTGGACAAATGCGGAACTATGCGTTAGCGCATGTTGGGCTACGCGCTTGCTTATTGACTTATGGATTACTCTTTACCGTCTGTCGCTGGTTGTGTCAGCAAAGCGTACGGCCCAACCAAACAACCCATGAAGAGTTTGGAACAAAACGAGAGAAAGAATGAGGATCAATTTGGTGTTGCATTATATGGATAGAGAGAGCTTCGCGACAACATTTAACTAGACAGAGATTCTGATACTGCTTGTGTTTTACGCGATGGGTGAGTTGTTTTGATTCGTACCCTTCAAAAAACGTATGCCATTATATTGATCACAACATTAGTGTGTAGAATGTAATCTGCGCGTCTTCCCGCGGACGATATGCACATCAAGAGGTATTGTACAGCAATATAAATGGTCATTTTAAGACACTTCACAAATAAGATTTGACCTGTCAATACATTATGTGAAAAATCATTGTACATTGTAAGTTGAAAACTTAATTCTGTGCTGTGTTAACCATCGAATTTGGACTAATACTGTAACATCTATGACTAACAATTTTGTTTTGAACATCACATATAAACTTACATAATGAAATAAACAATGTCATCAAACGCAACATTTATAAGACTTGATTACCTTATCTGTCAACGTCATTTCTCGTTCGCGTCTGATTGATGGCCATCAGCGGTTGAGTTAAAAATTACAAATCCCCTAATTCCACACTGCTTCAGAGCGTCATTAAACAACGTCATTGTTATTGATTTGATCTGGCGCTAGAAAAAAGCAGAGGACTTGGCAAGCTGCGCTGCGGACAGCATCTCTCGTTGAGTTCACGCTTTATCTCTGGATTAAAGTCAAACTAGAGTTGGAGAAAGTTGCTCTTAAGAAGTTTTTAGATATAGGTAATGAAAACACACTTTTTAAAAGGCACAACGCTATTTTATTGCTTTAAGTAGCCTAATGTTTTAAAAGTATACATAAACGCTGCAGAAGTTAGTACATCGCGTGTCCCCATTAACGTTACCTTAATAATGCAGGATGCGTTACCTTGTTGTTGCGTGTTTCTGTGAGGAGAATAATGTGATATAAGAGGTTAAAATAAGACGTGAAACTGAGCACAAATGTTCTGCACATGTGCACAAGGTATTTTTGCATCCGATTGAGAAAATACTACGATTCACGAGTTTACATTGCATACTTTTCTCCTGCAGATCGGATCACAGATCGGAATACACCACCCCCTTCAATACGATTACAAATGGATTATTTGGTTGCATGTAAAGGTACCTACTGAGTCTCTATTGCACAGGCCCAAACCATTTCATGACATTACTCTCTGGAAGTGTGGCCTTGAATGCCATTAACACCACTATTGTTTTCCCCAGAACACAAGAGATACAGAGGACAAAGGTGATCCCAAACACTGTGTGATGCAACATACAGGACAACTCAGGGGGCCAACCTTACTGTAAAACAGAATGGCCACCAGTACTCCAAACAGAGAGAAAAAGATTATTTGATTCTGGAAAAGAAGTTCACTATAGTTAGAGATAAAGGGTAAAGTGTTTAATTTATGAACTCCGTTAAAAAAAAGCTGCACCTTAAACAGTAGGAGAAGAATACAAAAAGAGCAACTAGCCAGTTTTCTTTGGATTTTTGGGATGGCCTGAAGTTAACCTGTCTCATTACTGATTTCTCCATTTGCACATTGAATACAGTCATAACAGCAGATAGGTCTTCCTTTCTGTGCAGCCTTCCTTGTTATGGAGAGAAAACACAGAAAGATCCCAATGCAGATGAACAGAATTTTATTAATATATAAGGCACTCAAACTCAGTCTCAATTGCACGTCCGGGCACAAAGGCCACACTGAAGCAGACGGAGAAAAGCGATGAGAAACACACACTGGAACAGGGTGAGAACCACACACGTCCGGGCACCAGCCACACTTCAACAGACGGTGGGAGAGAGATAGGAGAGCACACTGGAAACTGGGCGAGATCCACACACGTCAGGGCATCAGCCACATCTCAACAGATGGTAGGAGAAAGATATTAACACACACTGGAGAGCGAGTGAAATCCGCAACTCGCCTGGGCACAACGCCACACTCGGCAGACGAGGGGAGTGATTCTGTGGCGGGCAGAGAGAGAGAGAGCGGTAGAGGTGCTGAGTGCTGGACAGCGAGAAGCTGGACAGCTCCCGAGGCAAGGCCGCGGTGAGAATGCTCTGCATGGAGATGGAGATATAAGGCAGTCTTTAATGAGTAAATGTAAACAGAGGATAACTGATGGTAACAGCGGCAGTAATCCAAATCTTCCGGGTAGCAGAGAGCACAGATAAATGGGCAAATAACTATAAACAACAGACAAGAATATTCACACGACACGACAGGACAGGAATCTAGACGGAGCTAGAAACTGGCGAGCACATACAAAGACGAACTTGCAACGAGAAACAAAACACGCAGGGATTAAATAGCAAACCGATTGGCCATCGGGAAGGAAATCACACTGATGACACCCATGTGAGAGACGGGCACATGTGAAGCTGTCAAAACAAAACACAAAGACAGGGAAACAAAACATAGCAGCCGGTAAGTGCTAGTATTTAGGTTTTAGCTTATTTTAAGCAAACCAGGTTGTTGCCTTTTACCTCCAGTTGTCCACCAGCCCGGATTAGGTTTTCAGTGTTAAGTACAAAGAGCTGGTCAGGGGGCAATGTGGCATCATAGTAACCCACAGCTTTAAACTGAATTGATCCAGAAGAATCCTTCTGCCAGTTCACAACTTCATGCTGGGCTACTGCAGCACCAGAGCTGTCAAACCACACATGATCTCCAAACTTTACAGTGAAATTCACTTTTTTAGGACTTCAACCACCTGAAAAATCTGATTTTGGATGTCATAATTAAAGGCGCTCTAAGCGAATCTGTGAGACGTCACTTTTTGTTGATGTTTGAACTGTTTTCAAACAAACGGGAGTGTAGCTAACTCCTCCCCCTCCCCCTCCCTTCCGTGCTTTCATGAACGCGCCCAACCCCCACCCCCAAATCCTTCTTGTCGTTTATTGGCTGGAACGTTTTGTTTTGTGGTACTAGGTTTGGCCACTGTGTTTTTATTGCAGTTTGTAGAGCCTGGGCTGTCTACAGAGATCGCATTTTTTATAGTTTGATCAGTGGACAGGCAGCAAGCAGATAGTGAGGAGATGTTTGCTGTATGTAACAAAAATGCTTTATGGTCTAAAACGCGTGAATTCGCTTAGAGCACCTTTAAGGCATCCAACAGAGAAATATGGTTGTCCTTTTACTCTCTGTCTGTCTTATTGTTTTTACAGTAGCCGCTGTGGTTGTATTGTCAGGCCATTCTCACAGCCTTTCTGTTCTTTCCACATTACAGATTGTATAGTGTAGGGTAAAGCTGGCGAAAAAAATCGCCTGCGATTCTCCGATTCTCATGCGTGTCTCATCAGTAAAGCCGGTTTGGTGATTAGTAGTAAACCGCAATCACCTGCTTTCAGATGGAGCTGCATTTACTGCACAGAGCCGTATTTCACCAAAAGCTAGGCAAAATCGTGTTCATAATCGTGGAAGATCGTCTTCGATTATGAACGCGATTTTGCCTAGCTTTTTGATGAAAGACAGCTCTGTCTAATATATTCTGCTCCATCTGAAAGCAGGTGATGGCGATTAATTCCTAATCACCAAACCAGCTTTACTGATGAGACACGCATGAGAATCGCAGGTGATTTTTTTGCCAGCTCTAGTGTAGGGGTGCCCAATAGGTCAATCGATCGCACGTAGTTGGACGCTTGAACATTTTGAGTGTACTCGCTTTATTTCCGCGTGAAATGATTAGTTAACGCGTCATGTTCTTCCGCCAAAGTTAAAAATTTTCAACTTGCACATTTCTCCAGACGTACGTCAACGCGTCTTTACATTGACTTAACACTGAAATCACTCGTGCTTAACATCTTTACCGTGGCTTGTGTTAATGCAGCATTAGAGATAAGATTCAGAGTGATGATCAAAACATAAGTTGCACATTACACAAACATTCTTTTCTTTTACCTCAACGATGGAAAAGCAGTGCTTTTTATACATTGTGTTTGCAACCTCTACCTTTGAGCTCATTGTACTTGCCATCGCTCTGTTGTTGAGGGTGTTTGGGATTCGAACAGACTGCAGCACGCGGACCGTGCTCCTTCTGATTGCCTTGGATGGGGCTAACAACAGCAGCACCCGCTGCTTGTTGAGAAGAAAGAACGATGCGTGCCTTCACGTCAGTCTCTAAAAGTCTTCAACCATGCCAGAAAAGATCACTAGATTTGTCCTAGTTGCTTTTTAAAAAATAAAGTCGCCAAAGGGGTCTAGAAAGTTGCTAAATCTAGCGACAAAGTCACCAAGTTGAAAACACTGCCCAGACTTTTTTTAACAAAGTCAGTCTGAGCAGTCTCTACAGTGCGTGCTTGTGTTTGAACTCTGCCTCTGGTTGGCTAATGATGGAAATTAAGCCAATCATCATCAGTTATGTGGTTGTCCCACACCCCAACACACACACACACACACACACACACACACTAGAGAAAAACATTGCTTGTCTGGATGAGAGAGCCTACTTGTGTCTATTCACCCTCTTACTTGTCTATCTGCCCTGGAGCAGTGCAGTGACTAGTATTCACATTTTTAGGATTTGGATATGCAAATTTCGTGCCTCAAGAATATCATAACATCATTGGCTCGACACGCCCCCACGGCATGATTGGCATTGATGATTGTGTTAAGACTGCTTTAAGCGTGTGCTATGAGCTGGCTTCGTCGCGCTCTCTGCGTGATTGGACACTGCTCCCATAGCGTCAGAGGATGCAATGTCCAGTGACGGCTCTTGTTAGGGAAAGTCTTGGTTACTACCGTAACCTCGGTTCCCTGAGAGACAGGAAAGAGACATTGCGTTAAGTGCCGAGCCCGTGGCTTCCAGCCATGCTTTTTTTCAGTCGAGATTCTGATGTTCGTGCTCATGCACCACGTTTTATATGCTTCCAGCGGTCATGCAATTTGCATAGGTCAGCGACAATTACCCGGTGCCCTGCATTCAATTAGATTTCAGTATCTGATGAAGTGGGAGGAGTTAACCCCATAATGTCAGCAGACACAATGTCCCTTTCGCTTTTCTCAGGGAATCAAGGTTACGGTAGTAACCGAGACGTTTTCTTCATTTACATGGACAAAGTAATAGTTATTGGTTAAATAACCAGTGTAAATCTTGACCTCATACTCAGTTTACTTAATGTTCGATTTATTGTTATTTTGATGCAGTATAGCATGTCGCACTGCAAGACAGTAGTGTCATCGCTTGTCATGTCATGTCAATTTCCTACATGTATATTCTAAATTATACATCTACAGTACTACACTGTAAAACAAATTCTGTAGAAATTACAGTGTTACTGGCAGTAACTTACTGTAGATTTAAATTGATGGTATTTACTTACAATGGTTTATTTTAAGTTAAATAAACATTACTAGGGATGTCCCGATCCGATCACGTGATCGGAAATCGGCCCCGATCACGTGGTTTCAGACTCGATTGGAATCGGACGTTACCTCCCGATCAGGACTCGGATACATATGCAGGGTTTAAAATCCATTAAGGTCTCGCTCTGTTCCACGCCAGTGTACGCGCTGCGCTGATGCGTGTGAACTGATGAGAAGAGAATAGGCTTGTTCGACTTCATGCAGCGCCGCAACAACCGGCAGCCGGATGACGTCTAAGTTCCGCGAGAGCAATTTAAAAGCAAACTCCTCCGTATGATTTCGCGGATCACTCTCGCGGTGGTTTGGCGTCACCCGGCTGTCGGTTGTTGCGGCGCCGCGTGAAGTCGAACAAGCCACTTGACGTGCTTTTAAATTCATTCATAGGCTTCACACTTGTGCGTGCAAGGAACCCACGACAAAACCGGGTTTTTGCCGCTCATTTAAACGACGGTTTGATCGTTTTTGTCACCTTTCGCGCAGGATACTGTAGAGGTAAGAATGGTGCCCACGTCGAGAAAACTTAAAGCTTCCGTCGGCAACTCTGGAGGATTGAGAATTTTCCAAATGTTTACAATTTCATGTCCCTCCCCCACTACCTCCGAGCAACCTCCCACGAGCTCGTTCTCGTCAGCGCGTGTGCACCAGTATTATTGTGAACGCATACTTAGCAAGAACACTTAGATTACTTACATAACACTCCGAAACACAATCAATGGTTGATAAAGCACAATTACCTGTTGAGAAGAAATGTGGCAAGCTCTGCATCTAGCTTGAACCCTTGAAAATCTCGTAGATTCCTTCACCTTTCAAATGCTGGTCCGATATTGATCCTAGTTTTATTACGGTCACGGTCGCTTTCTATCTTTGTTTTCTTCTTTTCATTTGTTGTTTTCCTAGCTCTGGTTGGTAACCGAGGAATCGGAAGTTTGTTAGTAAATGTTCTCTCCGCCATCACGCTGCATTCAAACCAAAACACCTATGAACTTCAGGCGGATGCACGTGGTATTGTAACGAGTGGGAGGGGGATCTGTGGCGCGTGCAGGTACTGTGATTGACAGGCAGATTTTAAACAGCCCTGCGCTGATTGGACCAAATGAACCGGCCTGCGCTGATTGTACCAAATATACCGGGAGCGGTGGATTTTTGCAAAACAAATAACAGGCTCTAGGTGGAGCTAGAAGCGCAATGTTTTTTCTTAAACAGTCTAATTTATGTTGTTCTATCGGAGAATAGTGTTGGTTTCAGTGAATATGATAAAAAAATATGATCAAATAAGTTGCTGACCGCAGCTTTAATAGAAGTCTAGAAACAAAGTATTAAAGTATGTCTAGCCATGTCACTCATCTCATTACAATATGTTAACTAGATAACTGGATACAACTGATTGTATAGTTTAATAAAATAATGTATTTTGATTATACAGATTAATTACGACCTAACTATAGGTATTTTATAACTAACTGCTGACCAGCTTAGGGAATCTCTATGGCTAATTTATAAGATATATTGCTGAATCAGTATGTTGTTTTTCTTGTTAATTGAGTCTGGGTAGCCTATCTTATGCCTAGAATTAGTCAAGGAGGTTGATTCTTATAACTTCCTTCAAAGTTTGATCAATTGTGCATAATGACATGTGCAACAAATGCATATAGGGTGTCAGACTCATAGATTTGCATAATTTAAAGTTCAGGTTTAAAAGTTTGGGTCAACATGTGGCACAGCTTTAAAACTGAAACTTATAAAATCTTATCAGAGGTCCAAAATATCATTGAAACACACCAGTGGCTTTGCTGTCATCAGGATTAAACATTTTACCCCTCGAACCCTCCCTCCCAACAGAGCATCCCCACAAAACAAATCCCAATTTAACCCCTGTACATATACTATATATATTCTCATTATTTTTTAACACATCTGTAGTTAGGCGCTGGCACAGAGTTAGACTCTTTTGACTCCACACAGAAACAGCAATGCGTGCGGCATAACATAAGGAACATCCTGGTTCTGTTTTTTCGCTCTTATTTATTCTTTTTTTATGTATTATAGAAGTATCGGATCGGGACTCGGTATCGGCAGATACTCAAAATTAAATGACTCGGACTCGAGGGCAAAAAAAACTGATCGGGACATCCCTAAACATTACACAATAAGAAGTCTTTATCTTTACAGAAGAAAACTAATATATATATATATATATATATAAAGCACAATTATATATATATAATACATATATATATATATATATATATATCGTCTCTGTCCGATGAAAATCACGTATGTTCATTTTGCCGATTTTGAGATTTTTCAACAGATTGAATGTCCAGGTTCATTTCCGTATACAGTATGCATCACATACCTAAATGGCCAATGAAAACTTGTGAAATCATGTCATCTGATTTTCACGTTTACCCATTTGGAATCAAAGCTGTCAATCACGCCGCATATCTTCCGCCTGTGAAGCATCTCGCCGGTCTCGTAAAGTTTCATCGAAGCTCAGCACTGAGCACTGGATATAGCCGAATAAACATGACAATGACTTTCCTTCATCGAGGTAAACGTTTCCCCCGGAAGCCAGACGATCATCTAGGAGTGACTTAATTACGGTAGGACTGTGCAAACAAAGTATCTGTCTAGCATTGGTGATATTTACGCTGGGGATGTCCCCACCACTTTTTGAAAGCATTTGGTTAAAATGTTCTGAAAAATCAAGCGATGCTAGTGTGGTCTAGTGTCACATATGTTGTGTTGTATGCTTATGGTGTGTTTTCTTGTACATATGTAATGAAATTCATTGTAATCATTTATTAAACGCGCTGCTGTTTTCTACGGTATGGTGCTTTGGCATTGTTCGGTTGAGCTGGTGTTGTAGGGACTGTTACATGTGTGCAGTCGACATTGTTGAGGGTTTTATGCTGAGTATTTTCTTGTTGTTGACTAGCCTACGCTATGCCCATTTTTGATGCGCCGTTATTCAATATTTTTCCTGTCCTGCAGTAATGTTTTTATCTGATCTTTTGTCTCCACAACTTTTCAACACAAACTGACGCCCCTGCTGTGTAGCATTACCATGTCAGTGTATTGATTCATTGTCCCTTCATAGTTTGCAAGAGACATTTAGTAAATGTATATTTAATATTAAATAAAGTAAGCGTATTTAACTAAGACGTAGGCTATTTAATGAACTGAGCGTATTCATCTGTCAATACGAAACGCGACTTGGCTATTCTAATTAATGATCGGAAGAACGCGTATCGATCAAAGTTACTGTAAAATATGCACGCATGTCCATTTAAACTCAATTTTGGTCAAATGTGGATTATATCATTACACTGGCAAGAATATGGTTACATGTAAATATGCCGTACCAAGTATGACAACGCTACATTCAACTGCTTTTGATATACGGTGTTTTTTTCACTTTCTGAAAAGTAACCGTTTTGGACATACGTGAGTTTCATCGGGCAGCGACGATATATATATTAGAACAAATGTCATCCTTATTTGTTTTTAAAATAAGCTATTTACACTTTTTTTTAAGTTGTAGTTATTTGAAGCATATGTGTGATTTCATAAACTAAAAGCAATTAAATAATTACACCTGATTTAACAACTGTAATCAGTTGCATTATGTATTTATTCATTGCTTTTGTTTTTCACCTCTTTACATGTTTATAACACTGATATGGTGCAGTTTACAGCTGTGCTTTAATTAAAATATTATTTGTGTTGTTCATGTTTGTACAGACACCTGTCAAATTTCCCTGTGGGCAGATACAAACCACTAGAGCCTTTGCATTAGCCTGTCTTCAGATTACAACATGTTGTTTGTGTTGCTTTCTTTGTGTTTTTGCTTTTCACCTCGGCTCACAAAGCAAAACAAGAAAAGAGTGGGAAAAAACCTGGGAAAGTCTGCTCTTTTAAGAGCCACGATGTGGGGAAAAATTGCAACTGCAGTTGATAAAGATATATGAAACGAAAGTAATACAACACATAACCACATTTTGAAGTTGCCATCGCAGTCACCAGACTTAAATCCGATTGAGAACCTATGGTGGGACTTAAAGAAAGCAGTTGCAGTGCGCAAGCCTAAGAATGTGACTGAACTGGAGGCTTTTGCCCATGATGAATGGGCGAAAATACCCGTAGATCGCTGCAAGACACTGGTGTCAAGCTATGCTTCACGTTTACAAGCTGTTTTAACTGTAAAAGGATGTTGTACTAAGTACTAAGATTGAATGTCACTTGGGGGTTGAATAAAACTGATAATGATGTGAGCACAGAAAAGACATTTGTGGTTATTTCATTATAAATGTTATGTTATATTTGTCTGACCTACACATGCCTCTTTGATGTAATTGTAAGCAGGATGACTGAATGATCAAAATCAATGTCAAACCGGCCAAAACAATCAATTTCAGTTGGGGTTGAATAATTTTGAACACAACTGTATATATATAGGTGTCAGAGCATGTAGCTCGCAATGCTGGAGTAGGAAACTGAGATTCAAGCGCAAAGAGAGGACGGGATGCGTAACAGACACCAGCAACAAGGAGGCTGATAGATAGTTCCTGACCTATGATCCTGACCCACACTCCTAATCAGTAGGTGGCGGTAATGCCCCTAAAAGTTGTTTGCCAACTGCCAGTAAAACTCAAGAAGAAGAAGAAGAAGAAGCCTGATGTCAGCAGGCTCCAAGGAAACTTCTAGTTTTAAAAGGTACAGTATTGTTCAAAATAATAGCAGTACAATGTGACTAACCAGAATAATCAAGGTTTTTTAGTATATTTTTTTATTGCTATGTGGCAAACAAGTTACCAGTAGGTTCAGTAGATTCTCAGAAAACAAATGAGACCCAGCATTCATGACATGCATGCTCTTAAGGCTGTGCAATTGGGCAATTAGTTGAATTAGTTGAAAGGGGTGTGTTCAAAAAAATAGCAGTGTGGCATTCAATCACTTAGGTCATCAATTTTATGAAGAAACAGGTGTGAATCAGGTGGCCCCTATTTAAGGATGAAGCCAACACTTGTTGAACATGCATTTGAAAGCTGAGGAAAATGGGTCGTTCAAAACATTGTTCAGAAGAACAGCGTACTTTGATTAAAAAGTTGATTGGAGAGGGGAAAACCTATAAAGAGGTGCAAAAAATGATAGGCTGTTCAGCTAAAATGATCTCCAATGCCTTAAAATGGAGAGCAAAACCAGAGAGACGTGGAAGAAAACTGTTACGTCTTTGGGTTCTTTCTCTATTTTACCTTTTCTCATTTACTCGCTAGTTAACCTATTAGCGCTTCCCCCAGGTGTTCCTCATTTTCTCACCTGCTCCTCATCTTGTGATTTACCTCCATATATATAGTTCCCTTTTTTCTCCCTTCCTCTGTTGGATTATTATATGATGGTCACGTTGTGTTGTGTTTCACTCTGTGTTAGATACGGAGCCGTGCTCCGGTCCTGTCCAGTCGAGTCGTGTCTTTGTGAAATATCTGTGATAAGCAGTTTCTCCTGTGTGTTACCCAGTCTGCTCTCTGTACAGTTACTCTGCTGAGGAGGTGTGTGGATAGAGCCTTGGAAACTCAGGCGCTCCAGTATTTCTCCTCTCTCTCTCTCGAGCCCGTCGCTGCTGCCGCAGCCGGTCACAGCCTGCCTTTGAACGCCGCGGTGTCGGCCAAGTCTGTCTGCCTACCCCTGGTTACACAGCCACGCGGACAAGTTTTGCTTTACCTTTTAAAGGACTGTGACCTCCTAAGTTTCATTACCTGAGTGGCTTTAACTGTGTTTTATTTTCTTGTTCACCAAGTGCCACTACCTGTACGGCTCGAACTGTGTTTATTAAAGCAAAAGACTCACCTGCTAATTTGCCTTTGGTCCTCTTTGTTCCCGTGACAGAATAATCCAACCAGACCACATGAATCCCGCGGAGGATAATCCTTTTCAGGCTGCCATTGAGCTGCAAGGTGCTATGCTGGGCAGACATGACGAGGAACTCGCTGCTACCCGTCATGCCGTTGATTCTCTCGCTGCCCAAGTAACCGATCTCTCCCAGCAGCTTCACCTTCTCCGCATAGAGCCCTCTCCCCCGAGACTCCCGGAGGCTCCGGAGCCGCGTGTGAATAATCCCCCGTGCTACTCTGGTGAGCAGACTGAATGTTTATCATTTTTGACGCAATGTGAGGTTGTTTTTTCGTTTCAGCCTGCCACCTATGCTAGAGATCGTTCCCGGATCGCCTACGTCATCTCTCTTCTCAAGGGACGGGCTCGAGAGTGGGGAACGGCTGCTTGGAACACCGATGCAGGTTGTCTGGCTCAGTATGTCCTGTTTAAGGAGGAGATGTTGCGGGTTTTTGACCGGTCTGTCCATGGGCCTGAGGCTTCTCGCCTGTTGTCCAGCCTCCGCCAGGGCAGGCGCTCGGTGGCGGATTTTTCCGTGGAGTTCCGCACTTTATCAACCTCCTGTGGATGGAATGAGCCGGCGCTGGTGGCTCGCTTCATTGAGGGTCTAAATGCTGATATCAAGGATGAGGTACTGGCTCGTGAGGTTCCATCCCGTCTCGACCCCCTCATCGACCTAGCGCTACGTGTTGAGAGACGTTTCGAGCTGCGCCGGAAGACGCGTCATGTGGAGACGTCACTCCTCTCTTCCCCGGCTGCCGGTTCCTCTTCCTCAGCCGTCCCCGACACTGAGCCGATGCTACTAGGCGGGATTCGCCTTTCTGCTGCCGAACGCCATCGCCGCATCTCCAACCGGCTTTGCCTCTACTGCGGCTCGGATGATCACTTTGCCTCCTCCTGCCCTTTAAAAGCCAGGGCTCACCGGTAGAGAGAGGGATACGGGTGAGCGCCGCCTCTTTTCCCCCTCCTCCTCTCTCTCGGACTACCTTACCGGTCTCCCTCCGCTGGCCGAGTTCCTCGGCTTCTTGTCTGGCCCTCATTGACTCTGGCTCCGAGGGTAGCTTCGTGGATGAGGCATGGGCTTTACGGCACGGCATTCCGCTGGTGAACCTTCAGGAACCCACTACTGTATTTGCCTTGGATGGGCGGATACTAGCTAAGGTTGGTCGTGTCACTGCACCTGTGAGTCTCATCGTATCTGGCAACCACCGAGAGACTATTTCTTTTTTAGTTTTTCACTCCCCTATTACCCCTATTGTTTTGGGCCATCCTTGGCTGGTTGAACATAACCCTCAGATTAACTGGTTAAAAAGCTCCATTCTGTCTTGGGGTCTGTCATGTCATGTGAAGTGTTTAGTCTCTGCTGTGTCTCCTGTTTCTTCTGTTTCTGTGTTTCAGGAAGTACCGGGTGATTTATCAGGGGTTCCTGAGGAGTATGCCGATCTGCGAGCGGTTTTCAGTCGTTCCCGGGCTGCCTCTCTTCCTCCGCACCGTCCTTACGATTGTTGCATCGAGCTCCTCCCGGGCACCACGCCCCCCCGGGGAAGCCTTTATTCCCTTTCGGGTCCCGAGCGTAAGGCTCTTGAGAAATATCTCTCTGAATCTTTAGAGGCCGGTACTATTGTCCCTTCCTCCTCTCCTGCTGGTGCGGGGTTCTTTTTTGTGAAGAAGAAAGACGGTTCGTTGCGCCCCTGCATTGATTACAGAGGTCTTAATAGCATTACCATTAAGAATCGTTATCCACTACCCCTAATGTCGTCGGCTTTTGAGATCTTGCAGGGGGCGCAGTTCTTCACAAAACTGGACCTACGTAACGCGTATCACTTGGTGCGCATCAGGGAGGGGGACGAATGGAAGACGGCTTTTAATACCCCCCTTGGTCATTTTGAATACCGGGTCCTCCCCTTCGGGCTCGTCAACGCCCCCTCCGTGTTTCAAGCCTTGGTCAATGACGTTCTCAGAGACATGTTGAATATTTTCGTGTTTGTTTACATTGATGACATTCTAATTTTTTCCCCCTCTCTCCAGGTGCATGTGCAGCACGTTCGCCAGGTCTTACAACGTCTCCTCGAGAATAAGTTATTTGTTAAGGCTGAGAAATGTACGTTTCATGCGCGCACTACGACTTTTCTTGGCTCCGTGCTTTCCCCCCAGGGCATTAGTATGGATCCCTCTAAGGTTAGTGCCGTCACTGATTGGCCCGCTCCGGACTCTCGCGTCTCGCTTCAGCGGTTCTTAGGGTTTGCCAATTTTTACCGTCGGTTTATTCGGAATTTCAGTCAGGTGGCAGCCCCCCTTACTGCGCTTACGTCTATTAAGACCCGCTTTAGTTGGAGTGACGCTGCCCAGACGGCTTTTGATCACCTTAAGTCTCTTTTCTCATCAGCCCCCATTCTTATTTACCCCGACGTCTCTAGAGAATTTATCGTTGAGGTGGATGCCTCCGAGGTGGGTGTCGGGGCTATCCTCTCCCAGCGCTCGCCCGCTGACGGGAGGATACACCCTTGCGCTTTTTTCTCCCACCGGCTTTCGCCGGCCGAACGTAACTATGACGTGGGGGATCGCGAACTCCTGGCCATACGTCTCGCGCTTGGGGAGTGGCGTCACTGGCTCGAGGGGTCGTTATTGCCGTTCGTGGTCTGGACAGACCACCGTAATCTCGAGTACATCCGTTCGGCTAAAAGGCTCAATGCTCGTCAAGCCCGTTGGTCTCTCTTTTTTACGCGTTTTAATTTCACTATTTCCTTTCGACCCGGTTCAAAAAACATAAAGCCTGATGCCCTCTCTCGTCAGTTCGCTCCCCCTGATTCTGTTCCCACCGTGGAAGGCATAGTTTCGCCGCAGATGGTGGTGGGAGCGGCGGTCTGGGGAATCGAACGTCTGGTTAAACGTGCTCTTTCCAACACTATCACACCGCGTCTCTGCCCCAAGGGCTTACTTTTTGTCCCACCTTCCGCTCGACGTGCCGTTCTCCAGTGGGGGCATGCCTCCAAGATATTTGCACATCCTGGAGTCAGAGGTACTATTGCCTCGATCTCCCAGAGATTTTGGTGGCCCACTCGAGAACGTGACGTCCGCCGCTTTATCGCGTCTTGCTCTGTTTGCGCCCAGACTAAGTCTAGCAACCGGCCCCCCGCTGGCCTCCTTAGACCTTTACCCATTCCGTCGCGACCAGGGGCTCAGATAGCGCTTGACTTTATCACTGGCCTCCCGTTGTCCGGAGGCAAGACCGTAATTCTCACCGTTATCGACCGCTTCTCTAAGACCGCCCGTTTCATCCCGCTCCCTAAGCTTCCCTCCGCTAAGGAGACTGCGCAGATAGTCGTTGACCACATTTTTAAAGTCCACGGTCTCCCCGAGAATGTCGTGTCAGATAGGGGTCCACAATTCTCCTCCCTATTTTGGAAGGAATTTTGTCGCCTCATCGGGGCTTCTGTCAGCCTTTCCTCTGGTTTCCATCCGCAAACCAATGGACAGGCTGAACGCGCTAATCAGACTATAGGGCGCATCTTACGCAGTCTCGCTTTTCGCAACCCCGCTTCTTGGTCCGAACAGCTCCCGTGGGCAGAATACGCTTATAACTCCGCCCCTTCTTCTGCCACCGGTTTATCGCCCTTTCAGAGCTGTCTTGGGTACCAACCACCGCTGTTTCCCGCCTCCAATTCCGAATCTAAGGCGCCCTCCGTCAAGGCTTTTATCGAACGCTGCAAACGCACCTGGAGAGCGGTGAGGTCCGCTCTTTGTAAGTCTCGGTCCGCTACCCGTCGAGCTGCCAATAGGCATCGCATTAAAGGTCCGCGTTATATGTGCGGACAAAGGGTCTGGCTTTCTACCCTCAATCTCCCTCTCCAATTCCCCTCGCGCAAGCTCGCCCCCAAGTTTATTGGACCATTTCGTATCGTTCAGATTCTTAGCCCGGTTTCTGTTAAGCTCCGGTTGCCCTCTAACCTTCGTCGCGTTCATCCGGTATTTCATGTCTCATGTCTCAAGCCCGTCATTCGCCCCCCCCCTCGCCCCGTTACCACCCACATTCACGTAGAGGGTTCCCCTGTCTATCGTGTCCGTAAACTCCTTGATGTTCGCCCCCGTGGTCGGGGTCGTCAGTTTCTGGTAGATTGGGAAGGTTACGGTCCGGAGGAGAGATGCTGGATTCCTGCCCGGGACGTCCTGGACCGCTCGCTCATTGATAATTTCTATCGTTCTCGTCAGTCCTCCTCTAGTGCGCCAGGTGGCGCACTTTGAGAGGGGGGGTACTGTTACGTCTTTGGGTTCTTTCTCTATTTTACCTTTTCTCATTTACTCGCTAGTTAACCTATTAGCGCTTCCCCCAGGTGTTCCTCATTTTCTCACCTGCTCCTCATCTTGTGATTTACCTCCATATAGATAGTTCCCTTTGTTCTCCCTTCCTCTGTTGGATTATTATATGATGGTCACGTTGTGTTGTGTTTCACTCTGTGTTAGATACGGAGCCGTGCTCCTGTCCTGTCCAGTCGAGTCGTGTCTTTGTGAAATATCTGTGATAAGCAGTTTCTCCTGTGTGTTACCCAGTCTGCTCTCTGTACAGTTACTCTGCTGAGGAGGTGTGTGGAAAGAGCCTTGGAAACTCAGGCGCTCCAGTATTTCTCCTCTCTCTCTCTCGAGCCCGTCGCTGCTGCCGCAGCCGGTCACAGCCTGCCTTTGAACGCCGCGGTGTCGGCCAAGTCTGTCTGCCTACCCCTGGTTACACAGCCACGCGGACAAGTTTTGCTTCACCTTTTAAAGGACTGTGACCTCCTAAGTTTCATTACCTGAGTGGCTTTGCCTGTGTTTTGTTTTATTTTCTTGTTCACCAAGTGCCACTACCTGTACGGCTCGAACTGTGTTTATTAAAGCAAAAGACTCACCTGCTAATTTGCCTTTGGTCCTCTTTGTTCCCGTGACAGAAAACAGAAGACAACCATCAAAATGGATAGAAGAATAACCAGAATGGCAAAGGCTCAGCCAATGATCACCTCCAGGATGATCAAAGACAGTCTGGAGTTACCTGTAAGTACTGTGACAGTTAGAAGACGTCTGTGTGAAGCTAATCTATTTTCAAGAATCCCCCGCAAAGTCCCTCTGTTAAAAAAGAAGTAATGTGCAGAAGAGGTTACAATTTGCCAAAGAACACATCAACTGGCCTAAAGAGAAATGGAGGAACATTTTGTGGACTGATGAGAGTAAAATTGTTCTTTTTGGGTCCAAGGGCCACAGGCAGTTTGTGAGACGACCCCCAAACTCTGAATTCAAGCCACAGTACACAGTGAAGCATGGAGGTGCAAGCATCATGATATGGGCATGTTTCTCCTACTATGGTGTTGGGCCTATTTATCGCATACCAGGGATCATGGATCAGTTTGCATATGTTAAAATACTTGAAGAGGTCATGTTGCCCTATGCTGAAGAGGACATGCCCTTGAAATGGTTGTTTCAACAATACAATGACCCAAAACACACTAGTAAACGGGCAAAGTCTTGGTTCCAAACCAACAAAATTAATGTTATGGAGTGGCCAGCCCAATCTCCAGACCTTAAACCAATAGAGAACTTGTGGTGTGATATCAAAAATGCTGTTTCTGAAGCAAAACCAAGAAATGTGAATGAATTGTTGAATGTTGTTAAAGAATCATGGAGTGGAATAACAGCTGAGAGGTGCCACAAGTTGGTTGACTCCATGCCACACAGATGTCAAGCAGTTTTTAAAAACTGTGGTCATACATCTAAATATTAGTTTAGTGATTCACAGGATTGCTAAATCCCAGAAATTTTTTTTTGTACAAAATAGTTTTGAGTTTGTACAGTCAAAGGTAGACACTGCTATTTTTTGAACACACCCCTTTCAACTAATTGCCCAATTGCACAGCCCTACGAGCGTGCACATCACGAACGCTGGGTCTTGTTTGTTTTCTGAGAATCTACTGAACCTACTGGTAACTTGTTTGCCACGTAGCAATAAAAAATATACTAAAAACCTTGATTATTCCGGTTAGTCACATTGTACTGCTATTATTTTGAACAATACTGTACATAGTTTTCAGAGCTGGTGCTTTCCAGTTTTTATTGCATCTCTGAGAGATTTTTGTGAACAAGAGGGGCAGCAGGAGGAGGGAGAGAGTAATCCTTGTTGTTCTGCTCCACAGATGCCGTTTTAAAAGGGCCAAGGAAGCTGATGTCAGAAAACCCATCAACCGTAGAATCTGCGAGCTAAGACACCAGGTGAAGAGCAAAAGCATGGGTATATAAGTGGTTTACATCAGTGAAGAACCAAGATGGACTCCTAACCAGGATAACGGACTGTTCTTTTGGCAATTTATTTATTTGCTTTTCCACGGTTCCCAAAGTTTCTTGAAAGTTTGTTTATTATTTATTTGTTCATTATTGTCTGTGCATTTTGTTTATAGATATTGTCTTTATATTGTATAAAGGCACTGCTGAAAGTTTGAAATGGACATTGGTTATTTAAGTTGCGTAAATTTATATTTTGTATATTTTTTGTTTAATGGCACTCTTTTAAAATGTAGTTTATGTAAATGCAATGCAACACATTTATGTAATGTAATGTAACGCCAATCACATTTTCTTTGACTGACCATATGCAAAACCTCTTGTGCTTTTAATAGGCCTATATAACTCTGTACCTCAAATTGGGTTTAGTATCTGTGCCTGATTAAAAGAAAATAAAGGTGCCTTTTGATAGATTACCCATCAGTCTGTGTTAATATGTGGTGTAAATGTTTGTATATTGCAGGTTGCATATTTAAGTATTTATATATTTTAGATGTTTCATGTACATATACTGTATCCCCATATATGTTCATACATTGTATGTGCATGTTCTCTAGGGGTGGCACAGTTCACAAAACCCTCGGTTTGGTTCGTATCACGGTTCTATGGTCACGGTTCTCGGTTCAGTACGGTTCTTGTTATTTTTTTAACACTCCAGAAATGTATTATCTTATTAATGTATTAATTATCCATAATTTAGGATACAGTATTAAAAAAAGTTATATCATGTAATCATGCACAAACTGAATTTGACTTTAAAGCAACACTATGTAGTTTCCATGTAAAAATGACTTACAGCTCCCCCATGTGATTGAAAAGCGCAACAGTGCCTGGTATCAGACACTCTTCTGCAGGCAGGTGGAGGGGCGGGGCTGTGTGCTCTACCCTCCACTGCGACTTTCAGAGTGTGCTTGTAGCAGCTAGGAGGCTGCTCAGGTTGCAGCAACAGTACAATTTGTCCAGTTAAAAGTTGTTATATCACTGAAATAATTTTAGAGACATTATTTAAAGGTAAAAAAACTACATAGTGTTGCTTTAAGAACATTATTGGGAACATCCCTGAGGAAAGCCAGGCGAGATTTTGACACAGCGAGAGGGAAGACATTGATGATTTCAACATGCTTTTCATTTATTTGGCAAAAAAGAGAATGTGTATTGCCATCTACATGAACTTTGTGTGCATTTTTAGCAAACTAAGGTAACTTGCCTTTATCAAAATGCCAACTTCAGTGTAGCTCTAAGATTTATCACTGAGAGGCTGCTTAAATACTGCAGAGAGAATATGTGAACGAGAGAGAAACATAACGTTTACACCTGTAATATTTAAATCTGTCTCTTTTGTCCACTTTTGACCATTTCTGTCCTGATTACTTTAAGGGGCAGTTTATGAAATAAGATCGCGCAACTTTCACACGCTAGCAAAATGAAACTACGCGGAAATCAGCCGCTTTCGTTTTATCAACGAAAGGCTAAAAATAGCGCTGAATACGAAAAGACGTAAAACAGTGTTCATTACCTCAGATTAGATAAATGGTCGGAGAGAAGGCTGTCGCGTGTGGCTGTATATATTGTTTATATTTAAATGTATTCCACAATATATCGAACACATATCTACATATATTCCATGTATATTTCCATCTAATTTTACATATATTTGAAATATATTCTACCATATAGTAAACATACATGTGACACTATATCTGTACATATATTGTTAATACATGTTCCCATATATGCACATATATTTCACATATTTCCCATCTAATTTTACATATATTTAAAATGTATTCCACAATATATCGAACACATATACACATATATTTCATGTATATTTCCGTATAATTTTACATATATTTAAAATATATTCTACCATATAGTAAACATACACGTGACACTATATCTATACATTTATTGTTAATACATTTTCACATATAAATCGAAATACAATATTGCGGACATCTATAAATATAATATTGAATATATTTTTAAATATATAAACACATATATTATATTTATGTACAATATATTGAAAGCGGCAATAATTTGTATATTTTGCAATATACTGCAGTATATTACACATATATAGAATATATGTACCATCAATATATTATTCCATGTATTGCCAACATATAATATATTGGAAAATTGAAAGTAAAATAATATATTGCAATATATTACAATATATTTCAAGTAATATATTGGTAAATATATTTTCCTTTCGTAAGGGTAGCCTGGATGTTGAGGTGGCTATGAACCCTCTGCAACCTACTTCCACTGGGGTACCTTCGAATGAAAATAAAACTGGAGCTAAGATGGAACCTTGAGGAATACCACAGAGTAAGAGCACTGACAAGGACATACATTCTCCCATCTGCTCAGAAAATGTTCTATTTTGGAGGTATGACTTAATCCAGTTCAAGGCATTCCCCCAGATCCCTACACAGTTTTCTTAGCGGGAGAACAAAACTTTTGTGCTCTATTGGGTCAAATGCTGTTGAGAGATCTAATAGCAGGAGTAGGGTTACATCACCAGTGTCCATAGCCATTAAAATTTAATTAAATACTTTCAAAAATGCTGATTCTGCACTGTAGTGTTTTTAAGGCTATTTTGGGGATTTTCGCCTGGATTTGGCCTACCCAATTTCAAAAGCTTCCCATACCTACATGCAGAGGTGTACATACAAAAGTTTGGTATTATTTTACAGGAAAGCCTTTGAAATTTCATAAAACACTGTTGAAAGTGCTAAACATGGTTGTATGTGATGTCAGTCCTCTAATAAACACAAAAATAAATAGGCGCTTTTTGATGTTTTTTTTCTAAAGTATGTATTTAAAAGTGTATAACTCTGGCCCTGAATGGTAACGAAACCTGCAGACAGTTTTGTTTGATTCCAGCAATTGTCAGCTTATAGAGGAAAAAGGAATTTTGTCTCTATCATAATCTATGCAAAAGTTATTTTACTCCAACTGAAGGGAGGAATAATACCCTTTTTGTATTTAATTTCTGCCTAAAAATATTTGAAGTGCTCCCATAACCACATACAGTGGAATAAATGCAATATCTTTATATCATTTTACAGAAAACCCTTTGAAGTTACATAAAAAGCTGCTGTTTGTGACAAATATTGTTATTTATGTTGTTTTTCATATGATGAAACACCAAATGGTCTTTTTTATGTTGTAAATACTGTTTTTGAAAGTGGGTGCTCTAGCAGACAGTTCTGGTTGTTAGCAGCAGCAGACAGTAAACACCCAAAAAAAGAATGAACTCTTTAGCATGTCGAACTCAAAAGTTATTCTCATTTTACTGAAGGGTGTATATACATATTAATTTTTTGTTTTGCACATATAATAAATAGCAAGGGAATATTTATGCACACAACCAAAGAAAATGTTGTGAATGGACTCATTTTTTACAGCAGGACAGATAAAAGATGGTGTATCATTTGTGGCTATCTGTGCTATCTGAGGCAGTTCACACTCAAGTTTCACATATGTTTACAAAAGACAATTTTTTACCTCATTATTCATTTGACGATTGTTAGATAGGTGATGATAATAGTGAAAAAATAACGCTGTAGCCTTATTCCTGAGAGTAAGAGCTTTCATTTGATATAAGGCTTGCCCATGTTTGTCATACTTGAAAAATATGAAATATGTGAATATTAATAATATTTAAAAATATGGGGGGGTGATAGTGTAAATTAATTGTATATAACTTTCTTACAGTAAAAGATATGTCAAAGTGATGCATATCTGCAGAAAGTAGAGAGTCTAAGCTTTCAAACAGTATCTCATATGTGGTACTGGGTCCATGACAGACCATTAAAAATTAAAGGAAGATTTTATATTAATTCAAAATAAGATAATTCTGGACCCGGTACAGGGTCCCAGAGTTAAAGAAGTTAAACCTAGATTGGAAGACTTCACCGATAGAGTTTTCGGCCAAAAAGGTCTCAAGTTGATTAAAAACAGTTTTCTCCAAAGTCTTTGCTAAGAAAGGAAGCTTAGAGATCGGCCTATAATTACACAATAAATTCTTATCTAGGTTTGATTTCTTAAGTAACGGTTGCAATATAGCCTGCTTACAGTAACTAGGAACAGTTCCCGACAATAAACTCTTATTTACTATAGATAAAACAAAATCTACCAATCGACTCACTGACTTGTTTAAAAAGTGTTGTTGGTTTAATATCCTGAGGGGAAATTGTTGTTTTAAGTTCCCATATGATGTCTAAAAGTGTGTGCAAAGAGATGGGTTCAAAACCAAATAGCTCAGCATTAGTAACAGGCAGTGTTGTGGGTAACGCGTTATAAAGTAACGCGTTAGAGTACTCTAATTACCTTTTTCGTGAAATGTGTAACTTAACGCGTTAGTTTTGTGCGTTAAGTAATCAGTAACTTCGTTATTTTTTTTTTTTAAAGTAATACGTTATTTTAAAAAAAGGAAAATCCCGACTGCAGCCTGCTTTTTGTCCGACAGTAGTAGGTCTAGGTCTAGGTAACGTGCCACCTACGGATGTATCAGCGGAGCCGAAGCGCTGTGATCAGGCTGTGATACGTCTGTGCGCGTGTGTGTGTTTTTTTTTTTTTGAACTCCCGGCAAAATGGCAGAGAGGACAGCGTTTGCAATATGGAAGTATGCACATTATTTTCAATTTGTCAACGAAAAGGAAAAGAACATAACGGTAAAATGCACACTCTGCGTTGATGAAAAGCTTCTGTCGACCGCCAAAAATTCTACCTCAAATTAAAAAAAACATCTCGCATCCAAACACCAATCTAGCACTCTGGTAGCAAAGCCTGCTGCTGCTGCTGCTGAGGAGGACGACGACGGTGGTGCACCAGCTCCAAAGCAACAGCGTTTGAGTTAACTCACGGTTCCCACGACGACCAGATGGAATTCTTTTTATGAGGCTTTGTGCAGGGTCATGGACATCCCCATCACTGACCTACACAACTTATGCACCCAGCTGGGCATCAGGTGCATTACTGACAGGGAGTACCAGTTTATTAAAGAGTACTGCGTGATTCTCAAACCGCTTATACATTGCGAGAATGGGTTGGCAAGTTATATAACCCCGTCTGGCGGCCTGATGTGCGGCCGCTTCCCTCTGGTCAAACTGTGCAGCCTCTTTGCTCAACACAGTAGGCCTACGCTATATAAAAGTGCTCAACCTGTTCGGCAGGTCCAACCATGTTAGGATTTTTAAAAAACATAGGGGGATTATTGAACGGCCCCTCTCCAAATTGCATAGCCTGTCGCCGGCCTTTGATGTGAAAAGCCGCGTCGCCGAATGCCTGTTTATTGCAGTAGCAGCACATATGCGGTCGGATAATTGATCCATCAAGCGGAGACTATTTGATAGAAAGTGTGGATTAATGTTTAAAATCTCTAGCCTGGTGGTCAGTACTTGAATGGATAAAATCAGCACATTTGCAAAGGTTTATCTCCATATGGCTATATATAATAAATAACATTTAGAAGGGTAACTTTGCAGTATCACATTTTATATTTCCTACTATTAGATTAATATTAGATTTCCATATTAATAGACGAGAGTATTCAACTTGAATATATAAATATACTCACAACATTATTATTTCTCAAAACTTTGACAAAAATTATTTTCAAATGAACTGTAGTCTTACAGTTATTCAAAGATGCACACATTATTCCGGATATGATTTGAATATTAGACCAGATAATATAATGGCAATGAACGTCTCATATGCCAATAAATATCCACATATAAATTAACATTACAGCGTAATGAAATTAATAAAAAGACAAGGAAGCAGGATTGGCATGTAAATTGTATTATTATTAGCGGGGAAAAAAGCAATAGCCTATTACTAAAATAAACTCTGAGGTAACGGCCAAACACGTTAAAATAAATAAGCAATAACCGTGGAAAAAACATTATTATCTCTCAAAACTTTATATGACAAAATTATATTTAAAGGAAATATTCTTACAGCTATTTAAAGATGCACAAATTATTCCATATTACTCCCGTTAATGAGCACATTCATCTCTGGTCTCGCTCTGTTATGTAATAGCTGATTGAGGTGCGCATCTCCGTCTTTTTGTATTTGTGGCTATGTGACTAAAAATAAATACTAGAAAATTCATATATAAACTTAACCATATGATAGATAATAAAATTACATTTAAAATGATTTTTAAATGATTAAAATCAGATAATTATTAAGAAAGTTATGGAATTTTTAAGCTGCAGCATGGAATTAAGCTGCAGCATGTGTGAGGCGCTGCAAACGGCTTTTAATTTTTGGTAACGCATGAGTACTCTAACGCGTTACTTTAATGAATAGATAACGCTGTAACTTAACTGATTACTTTTAATTGATGGTAACGTTGTAACCTAATTAACTACTTTCCAAAGTAACTATACCCAACACTGGTAACAGGTGTATCCAGAGGCGCACATGGACTATGCTGAATATTCTTTCATATGTCTGTGTGATGAATGAGGCACCCGCCACGTCCTCCGATCACCACCAGAGGGAGCCGTTTTACTGCTCATTTCGGACTTCATTTCCCATGATTCCACATACCGGGACTGATTACACTCCACCTGTATCTCATCATGAACTCTTTAAATACTCCACTTGGACATTCTTTCAGTGCAAAGTCTTTATTTGCCACAGCTGTCTTTACTGAGCCTTTATCCTATCTGTTTATATTCTGGTTTGTGACTTTGATCTGTTTACTAGTGATGGCAAAATGAGGCTTTCTGAACCACTGACGCTTCAGAGCCCATTGCTTCACCCAAAGGTTCATTACCCGAAGCTTCATTCAACATTGCTCCCTAGTGATGGGAGAAACGAAGCTTTTCGAAGCTTCGAATCAATTGAACCAATTGCTTCGAAAATTGATTCAGTTTTTCGAAGCAGTTCGAAACCCACACACGCTGGCGACCCCTGCTGGTCAAAATAGTGTAAAAGCAGATGTGTCGAAACATTTTACATTTTTTTTTACAAAATAATAGCAAGATTTTTATTAAAATATGTTTTAAAAAAGTATTTAACTTAATTAAGACATAGTTAAAAGTGTATTATGTGTTTTTAGTTTTATTTAGGGCAAACAAATGAATACATCTAACAACCCTTTTAATTATGCACATTTTTGTCAATAAATATGTCTATAAACAAAAAGTAGACAACATGGCAGTGTTATTAGTCAGAAGGATAAATGTTTTATGAACTTTCATAATAAAACTGACCCGAGTTCACCTAAACTTTTTAGACACTGGTCATGTGATCAACTCCCCCTACTGGTGAACCATTGGATTTTCGAAACGTTTCGAAACAGTTATGACGTAATGAAGCCTCGTTTGCTAAAATCACGTGACTTAGGCCAGTTTGAAACAAGCTCCGAACCACTGATTCGAAACAAAAGATTCGTAAATGTTTCGAAGCCTCATGAAAGCAGTGCTTCGAAAGCGACCATCACTACTGCTCCCTAGTGACATCTAGCGACTGTTAAAAGAAATAGCAGATTAATAAAAAACATTTTATGCACTGACCTAAGCAGAAATGTGTTTATTGTCTGGTTATAAAATAAAACAAATATATATATATTCTTCTGTGTCAATTTTTTTCGAGATGTCATACCACAGTTAAGTATTAATTTAATTGTTTGAAGAATGACAGTATGACCTATTCAAGTACGACTTTGTTTAGTACAGTCTGGGGTGGAAAAAATGTAAAAAATAAAATGTGTGTGTGTGTGTGTGTGTGTGTGTGTGTGTGTGTGTGCGTGGGTGCGTGTGTAAAGTGGAACCATGAATAGTTTCAGTGCTGTGTGGTGCTGAAGGTACAATGAAGCAAATTGCAACACATCATTTTGGGATTTATTATTGCTTTTTATTGAGAAACAAACAATTTTGAAGTGTGTTGGGATGAAGACGATTCCTCTTTTTGGATAAAACCTCTCCAGCTTTGGAAAAGATCCTTTCACATGGAACGGAGGATGCAGGGCAACATAAAAATGGCAGTGCCAGTTGGTATAAGTGTGGGAACTGATGCTTATGTTGAGCCTAATATACTAGTGGGTCCTCGGTTCTTGTGAGATTCACTTCAGATAAATGTAAGAAATAAGATTATATATTACTTGACTAGTCTGTGGATTGTTAGTAGTATGTGCATGCTTAGAGGTATTATTGCTGTTTGTCAACTTCTTATAGCACAGCAAGCATTTCACATTGAAACATGAAATAATGGACATGAAAGACTATACTGTCATAAAGTGTGTCTTATAATAATATTAACACACTAAAATATAACAATTACGCATACTTTATTGTGAGCAACAATTTCAAAATACTCCCAGACAGGGGAGGATTTCCTCTTTCTTGCTGGCTCCATTACAAAGACCAAATAACAGGTCACAAAATGCAAACAAATCCAATAGGGCAATCTAAATCAACAACCAGTCCAGTCCAAATCCAGTCCAGTCCAAAAAAAAAATATATATATATATATATATATATACACACACACACACATATGACGTGTCCACACAAACCGAGGCCTCGTTTGTCATTGGTCACGTGATTTCTACGTTAACAACACAAGCCTCGAAGCAAGGCTTCATTTGGCACGCCCATTTATTCTCGACACGCGCCCCGAAGCCTCGCTTCAAATAACCCATCACTACTGTTTACCCATTATTACGAGGGATTGCTGCCTGCCCTGATTTCCTGCCTGTTTTACGACTACGAGTTTGCCTGTCCCTTGAATTGTGTTGTTGGTGTTTAACCTGTTCTGTTATATATTGAGAGACAATAAAGACTGCAAATGGATCCTCAGCCTCACGGTACATCACAGTCTGCTATATGCCCGACAAAAAAAATTCAAGAGGCTTTCACAAAACTTCAGAGATATATCCCCAGACACTTCTATTTTTGGATTAAAAAATTATTAATTGTTGAGAAAAGGACTACATTTCCTTGGTTGTACAGGAAGAGAAACAGTCGGATTATGATCACATACTAAAACATCCTCAAGGACAATATCCGAAACAGTAAGGCCACGTGAAAGAACCAAGTCCAAATGTGTGCCTATGATTGTGCATAGGGCCATTTACCATTTGATGAAAACCAAACGAGTCAATAAGTTTAAAAAAATATTTAGCTAAAAGGTTTGTTGGACAACACACATGAGTGTTGAAGTCCCCCAGCAATACAATTTTATCATATTTTAAAACAATGTCCACCAGTTTTGAGATGTAGTCTTTATTGGCTTTTGGAGGCCGGTAAATAACGGCACAAAAGACAAGTATTGTTGATTGAATTACAAACGCTTGGAGTTCGAATCTTGAGAACTGATCAAACACAAGCAGAGGACAAATAAACTGAGATAAAAATAGTGGCTTAACATATAAACAATAATTCCCATGCTGGTTTGATGCTGTTTTTTGAGCAGGGAACCTGTCGGGGAGAATTAAAAACTAAGAAGTTGTTTGGTACAGCTTCTCCCAGCACATAGTTATTTCCAGTGTTCAACCAAGTCTCTATAATAAAGACAAAATCCAAATTCTGAGCTTGGATGAACTCGTTTAATATATGACTTGTTTTTCAGAGAATGGACATTAATCAGGGCTAGCCTTAAGGACGATATCTCGGCATTCGCAGTCTCTGATTATCGATCTCAGCCATATTGCACCAGTTAAAGGTTCTGGTCGTTAATTCCGCTCTGATGAAATCGGAACATGTGCCGAACATGGGTCATCACAGGCCCCTCTGGTCCAATGGCCAGTGGTGGCTGTGACTTCTTTTTTCGAGGGCGCTCGATGCGAAGTTCGTCACAACACGTATGTAGCCCGTCATGTGTGTGGTTTCTTTTTTCAAAATATGTGTTCTGCCCTTTGAGAGATCCTGTATGCATCACGTGTTGTGTCAAAATAAGTGCCTCCTGCAGACGCGTCTAAAGGGTTTATGATAAAAGAGACGCTCGCGTTTGCCAGATACTCATTTTTACTGTTTAAGGGGTTTACTGTTAAGGGAGTGTATTGCGCGTATTCTGTGAACGTGAGCGTCTCTTTTATCATAAACGGTTTTAACGCGTGTGCAGCAGGCACTTATTTTGACAAAACACTTGATGCACACTAGTGTACATCCACACACGCAACACTTCAAAACCCTGGCGGGGGGGTTTATCACACAGTTGAAGCTTCTCCCAAGCTTAATAAAACTGTTTCTCAAATATATTTCTGATATTTAGCAGTGACGCACGATCATAAACCAATGCCGAGTTTGAGTGGCGTATAGACAAAGTCATAAATATGACTAACAGTGTAATAAAAAATGAATAACACCGGCGCCATCTTGAATATGGATAATATTAAGTGTGGAATGGCAAATCTGTACCATTTAACAATAATTGTTTTGTGCTGTGATATGATATGAGATATGGCAATATTTTGTGTGAGTTTGTTCACCTGCTGTATTTGTACATATATGAATTCTATGTCTTTGCTATTTAATTTACATATAAATGTTATGCATAACAGTGCTCACAGAAACATTAGAAGATATGGCTTTGTTTAAAAGGATTGTCAGCATTTAGCTTCATGTGAAAATAATAATGTATGCAGAATAGTAAATCAAAGCTTGATGCTTAAATGGCAAAAATCTCAACACCAATGTATTTGTGTCTTAAAAGATGAGACTTGATTTTAATCCACAATGAGCTTGTGCTCAAACTTTAATGTACAAACCAATATTCACCAGCATTACATTCTCTGAACTAACTCTTATTCAACTACCTTAGTTGGTCACATTAGACATCACAGTTGATTCATTGCCTATCAACACAGTATTCTCCAATCTAACTTTAACTAAGGTTTCTCCATTTCAGTTATAAATAGTTGAGGTTTCTCCATTCAAGTATAAGTTGTTGAGGCAGTTCCAGTCTAACTTAAACCAAGGCATTCTCCAATCTAACTTTAACTGAGACAACTTAAGTGTAAGCATCAACATCTAATTTCAGTAATACATTTAGGGGCGGTTTCCCAGACAGGGTTTATCCTAGTCCCAGAATAAAATGCATGTTTGAGCTGCCTTAATTTAAAAACAACTTGCAGTGACACATATCTTGGTGCCTTTGTTTTATCCAAAGATGCACACCAATAATGTTTTTGTAAGGTATTTTTGTAAAAAACTACTTAAATGTCTAATATAACTAAGGCCTAGTCCTGAATTAATCTAAACCTTGTCCGGGAAACCGCCCCATAATGTTTGATTTAAGAATTACTGACCCATTTAGAATATGCCAAATGTAACAATTTATTATGCCAGGCAGGTTCCAGGTTAAAACATCAATAAAAGGATACAAAACAGAATGTGATTCAATTCCAATTATTTAAAATAATCAACAGTTGCAAAAGTTACAAAGTCATATCTGGCAATAGACACTCTGGCTACAGAGTATTTCTATAAGGTTATAACCATGCTTCCCTTATGTTTTAATACAAACAGAGTGTGGGAGCTTCTGGTTACAGAACTAAAAAAAAGAGAGACACATGGCATGACAGGTAAGCACATTTTAGCTCCAAAAACTGTTTTTTTCCTTTCTGATAATTATGCTGGTTTGATGCTGGTTTAGCTGGTGGTGCCCAGCATACCAGCACCAAAACACAACATATGCTGGTCTTGCTGGTATGATCAGCATGGGATGCTGGTGCTAATACTGGTTTGGTGCTGGTTTAGCTGGTGCTAATGCTGGTGCTGGTTTAGCTGGTGTTCACTAGCAAACCAGCACCAAAACACAACATATGCTGGTCTTGCTGGTATGCTGTTTTTTTTCAGCAGGGAAGACAGCATAACTTTATATCCCTCTGCAGTATTGACAAGTGGGAGGTTAAATAGTAGGCCAGATCCAGACCACCTAGACCTACATACTCACAGGCGATAATCTGGAGAAGTGAGGAGATGGACACGCCCCATCACTGTTTGACTTAGGTCGACCTGCCATTTGTTTCATCTAGCTAACATTGATTTCAGTTTTGAGTTTGCAAATGTTATTAAAGAGAAGTTTTATTAAGTTTTGTTAGTGGCCAAGTCACAATAGGATGTTTAGAAATGAGTCTAGTCACTTTATTCTTATATATTACATAATTGACAGACAGCGTTCTGTGTATGTCAACAGGCATCTATTGCCAAAGCCACTTTGCCTGCAATTATTCAGAAATATCATATATTGTGTATTTGTGTTTTTCCAAAAACTACAAAATATGATTATTCCAACAGTTTAATAGAGTGACAGTATCTAAATAAACCTTAAATGAGTAATTGTGTATTGAATTTGTCTTGCTTAAATATAGCATTACAGTTCATAACATTAAAATGTTCTGTTTTACTTCAGAAATCACCGGCACAATTTACCCCAACTTATTTTCCCAAAAGGCACAACTTACCCCGCACCAGGGGCAAGTTGTGCCACAAGACAACTTTTGTCCCAAAAGCTATATTAAACAATTTATTTCAGATCCAAAGTAATTGTTTTCAGGGATGCACCACATCCTGAAATATATACACTGTAAAAAATTTCTGTAGAAATTACAGTATTTCTGGGTATTACTGGCAACTAGCTGCCGGTAACTTACTGTAGATTTTACATTTATGTTATTTACTGGCAACATATTGTTCAAAGTTAAATGAACATGAAACATTTTTAGACTTTATCTTCTACAGTAAGTTACTGGCAACCAGCTGCAAAATTACAGCAAATTTTTTACAGTGTACATCCTTAAGTTGAAGGGATTACTGTCATGGCCTCACTTTATAGTCACTTTGAGTAAAAACTGGCACAACTCACCCCACTTTCCCCTACAGATTATGTTTTAAGTTCTAAACTTTCTCTTAGAATTATAGAAATTAGATCTTTTTAAACATCGCACCATGACCTTTAAAACAACACCAAACATCAAGATGAAACCTTAGTAGCATCACAACATAGAATGCATATGACATTACATAGATACAACAGACCTATAATAAATTGGAATTTGGGAGAGGAAGACAGAGAGGCTGAGTCCTGGTTATCAGCACCACCAGGGGATTTTATTGCTTTATGGTCTCCACAAGCAAACCCAATGCTAATCTCTTGAACAGCTACTACAGTGATGTATTTATATTTATACATTTGGCAGAAGCTTTTTTAAAGCGACTTATAGTGCAATACAAGGCATACATTTTACCAACATGTGTTCCTTGGGCTCGAATCTATGACCTTTGGGCTGCTAACGCAATGTTCTACCATTGAGCTATAGAGGAACAAAAATATTTAACTATTTTGTACAATACTTTGCGTACTTTGTTAAAATTTTACATTATATTCCTCCACTTTAAAGAAATCAAACAGGTTATTGCCATTTACCTCTAGCTGTCCTTCAGCCCAGATTATGCTTTTAGTTGTCAAGCAAAAAGCGTTGGTGAGAAGGCAGAGTGCCATCATAATAGCCCACTGCTTTAAACTTAATTGACCCATCAGAGTCCAACTGCCAGTCCAACTTCATACTGAGGCACAGCACCCCCAGTGCTGTCAAACCAAAAAAATTTAAAGCCTCAATCACCTATTAAAAAGAAAGTATTGAAGCATTATGAGTAAGGTAAAGTTTCATATTTTACACATCTGTCTGTGTCTGAAGAGTAGGCTATAGTTTGTCCTTTTTAAATTGTTTTACCTGCTGTGGTTGTGTTGTCAGGCCTTGCACAACTTTCTTTTTGCACTTCAGCAGACTGTGTAGTGCATAAGCCACAGCATGCACTGATTTGTAAGCTTTGCTTGTATATCTTCGTTCAGGCCCATCTTCATTATAATTCTTTAGCACAAGTAGTGTTATCTGCTTTAATAGCGATAATAGCGGTATTGCAGATTGACGAGATATCTTGTTGATATAATGTCATAATGTTGATGATTATTACTGACAACTAAGGAAAATCCCAAATTCAGTATCTCAGAAAATTACAATATTACTTAAGACCAATACAAAGAAAGGATTTTTAGAAATCTTGTCCAACTGAAAGTATGAGCATGAGCTCCTTTTGCTTGAATTACTGCAGCAATGCAGTGTCGCATGGAATTGATCAGTTTGTGGCACTGCTCAGGTGTTATGAGAGCCCAGGTTGCTCTGATAGTGCCCTTCAGCTCTTCTGCATTGTTGGGTCTGGCATATCACATCTTCCTCTTCACAATACCCCATAGTTTTTCTTAAGGGTTAAGGTCAGGCCAGTTTGCTGGCCAATTAAGAACAGGAATACCATGGTCCTTAAACCAGGTACTGTGTGCAGGTGCCAAGTCCTGTTGGAAAATAAAATCTGCATAAAGTTGGTCAGCAGCAGGAAGCATGAAGTGCTCTAAAACTTCCTGGTATATGGCTGCGTTGACCTTGGACCTCAGAAAACACAGTGGACCAACACCAGCAGATGACATGGCACCCCAAACAATCAATGACTGTGGAAACTTTACACTGGACCTCAAGGAACATGGATTGTGTGCCTTTGCTCTCTTCCTCCAGACTCTGGGACTCTGATTTCCAAAGGAAATGCAAATTACATTACAACTTTGGACCCCTCAGCAGTCCTTTTTTTCTTTAGCCCAGGCGAGACACATCTGATGCTGTCTGTTGTTCAAGAGTGGCTTAACCTAAGGAATATGACAGCTGAACCCCATCTCTTGTGCCTAGTGGTTCTTGAAGCACTGACTCCAACTGCAGTCCACTCTTTGTGAATCTTTGAATGGGTTTTGTTTCACAATCCTCTGCAGTTATCCCTATTTTTTCTACCGCGGGTCGGGAACAAAATCACTATTAATCACGGGATTGGGACAGGACAGGAAAAAATGTCAGCGGGAGTGGGCGGGACCGGGATTGTAATAAAACTATGATACCCAACTTTATACACAAATATGCAGTTTCTATAAATGAACTTAGTTAATATATTGTGTGCGTGCATGCCTGTGTGGGTGTTTGCAAAGGTTGTAAGAAAGGTTACATGAATGTTCACGGATGCGCCTCCCTAGTGCATAGTGAAGCGCTCCAATGCAGCCTGAGCGCTTATGAGAAAAGGGAACAGCAGCAAAGAGTATAGCGGCTCTGATCAAACGGAGAGATAAGTGTGTGACAAGAGTTGTGTTGCGAAGAGATTTCCTGCTGTTTGGATAGTTTCTGTGGTTTATTGTGTGCGTCAGTGCCGAATAGTAAGTTTTTTCTAGTTGTCTTTAAAGTGCCCATATTATAACTGCTTTTTCACAAGTTAAATAGGTGTATGAGTTCCATAAACATGTTTTATAAGTTGTTTGCCTGAAATAGCTTGTAGTCAAAGAGTCTTACTTACCCATCTGTAGTTGCCTCTGTTTCAGTGCATTTCAGATTGTGCCATTTTGAGCTAGTCATTACATATGTATGAGCTGCTGCTCGTTTGGCCACGCCCCACTACTAACGTCATGTGCGCAAGCGCAATGGTATCGCCTTGCGATCGTAATCAAACACACCTGCCTTCAATTTTCAAGTAATCGTGATGTCATTGATTAGCTGCTTCAGGTGTATTTGATTTGAGCTGAACTTTGCAGGACTGGACACCCCTGGACTATATACTGCATATTATTATTAACGGCTTATGGTACAACCTGGCAAAAGTTATGACTGATCAAACATCGATGGTTCACCCTTACATGGTCCAACCCTACATGTTCGACCCAGAATCTGATCCTGAAGGAGGAGATGAGTCTCCTGCAGAACGGGAGACTCGGAGAACCGAGCAGGACGCTTCCGAATGGTTAGTGAAATAATGAGTGTCGTTTTAATTTTGATATTAGTCAGTGCATTAGCCACACAAAAGTACCTAGCTAGTAATCTAGTAATCTATCTTTAGAAGCTTAGCAATTATTTATAAAAGTTTTTGAATTTGTATACACACACAACTTATAAATAAACTGAAATTTTATTGTTTACAAAACGTCAACTTATCGGTTTTAGCTTTAGTTTCAAATTGTCATCCAGATGTATTTGCATAGTAAACACAATATAGCCTAACATACTGACTATTTACGTATTTACCTCAGGTTGAGTAAAATTACTATGTAGGTAGAGCAAACTCGTTCAAATGCAAGACGTGGGTGCTATTAATGTTTGCAAATATCAAGTTTCTTATTTATTTAGATTAATACATGCATGACTCTTTTTGTATACGTTTTTTAGGTGCACAGGTGGAAATTGTGGAACAATGCCATCAGAGCCTGAGAACATGTGCTGCCAGGAGGTGCAACAGGTAACATTATCCAGTGTTTCCCCTACCATTATATAAGGGGGGCGCCCCGCCCTCCTAACGGCTCCTCCCGCCCCCCTTGAAGGTCAAGTATATTTTATTTGATTTTCTTTATAGCGCCAGATAACAATTTGTTATTTTATTAAACAAACTAAATAGCCCTCAAGTAATATTTATCTTATTTCTACGATGGCATGTCTTTTTGTCTGTGTCTGCGCGTTTAAAATTATCCAATTGAGTGCGCACATTATATTTTACTGTCCGGCTTAATTCACTGAATGCGCACTCTGTCATGTTGCATGCAGCGCGCGCCTCATAACTGAAAAGGTGACGGTGTTTTCCCACACACACGCGCGCATTCTCTCCCTCTCTATCATGCTGTACAGTAGCTATATGCTATAACTCTGTGTAACAGTAACAGTGTGCTGTCATATTTCTGAATTTGCATCAATTTGTCTGCGCTATTAGGCTACGCGACCAGGGCTTGACATAACACCCGCCAAATGCACGTAGATTTCGGCTGTGGCGGGTAAGACAGCCAATCCCACTAGCCACTTTGGCTGGTTGAATATTTTTTTAATTGTAGTTTTCTTAAAAGTTATGCGAAATTATAAACAATGCGCAATGGCACTGGGAAACTACAACTCCCATGAGCACTCCCTGTACCCAGGGCAACGTAGCGCACGATGCAGCGGAGGCTCGCGTTGCGGACCAAGCGCCAACTTTTTACCAGAGAGAGTGCAAAAGCTGATGGATTTGCGAATGCACGGGACGCAGTCTGGGCGCATACACGCACACTTTGGGAAGGATAAAACAAACGCATGAAAGTGATTGGAGAGATTAAAAGTGCGTGCACACTCTCTGGGCAAGAGCGGAGAGAAATTCATAGCGCATACCTGAATGCACACGTCCCAGTTTTGTCCGAAATCAAAGGAAACCCACAAGTGGAGAGGGTCGCGCATCATTTTAATGTAGGCTACTTTGGGCAAAGATAATACCCTCTTGACATTTGCCATTTAAAGTCTTAAATAACTTTTAACAGAAACCATGATCAAGCATATACATTTTACCGCTGTTGTTAATAAATATTTAAAGTTTGTCTAGGGTTTATCTTTTTAGTTAATCTTCTACACCGCGCTCCACTGTTAATATATTAATTTAAAGTAAATCTATTTATGCCTTTCTAGCATGTTTTTCATGCACCTAAATATATGATATGATCTATACTGATATTAACAGCTTAATAATGTAGTTTTAACTTGGGTGGTCAGTCTGCATTTGAAAGTCAATCTGCATCTAATCTAGTTAAATCGAGTACAATTACTCAAAGCAGGGGCGGAGCCAGACATTGTAGACATTGGGGGCTTAGCCCTAATCTAGGGGTTTCAAAGCTTGGTCCCCTGTTGATATTTTTTCTCCATTTACGGCTGCTTTATAAACTATTTTTTAATCTAAGTATTCTCTGTATTGTCCAGTGTTGGGTGTAACTAGTTACTAAGTAATTTGTTACTGTAATTTAATTACTTGAAAAAGTAATGTAAGGGATTACTCTTATTTTTCTTGTAATCGAATTACAGTTACTTCTGATGTAACTAAATACTGTCTATGGACTGTAGAACAATTATGTATACTATAATAAATAGTGGATTTAACATGGTTTTAGTTTACAATTCTTACTATTAACTGGTTGATTATTAGCATTAATATTACTGAGATGTTGACTGTTTTTTAGTAGGCCTACTTAAATAGCTTATTAATGCCTGATTCTGCAAAACCTTATTCTACATCCTTAACCCTCCCCATTTCTACAAATACTTAAAATAAACAACTACTTTAGTATTAATAAGCAGTAGTTGGAGTATAGGCAAAAGTAGTTAATAGTTAATTAATAGAGAGAAATGAACCCTAAAGTGGGACCAGAATAATGGATGTACTTTTATATATTGTTTCTTCGAGCCATTTCAAGCCTCTCCTAGTATCATGTACTAAATAGGATTTAGAAAGTAATTAGTAATAATTAAATACTTTTTGGAGTAATTTGTAAAGTAATTTAATTACATGATTGAAGATGTAATTAGTAACTAGTAATTAATTACTTTTTTGAGTAACTTACCCAACACTGGTATTGTCATTTTGAAACTGCAACATAACAAATTTTGACAATGATACTTTAACTTCTCTTATCCAAAAATAGGCAAACATGTTTGCTGAAGGCTAATCCAGTAATTATAAAGCTACATAAGAATAACAATTTTTGACTTCATTGACAGAACAATTTCTCATCTGCTTATGGAAGCGTTTCTCTCTCTTTCTGTCTATCTGTCTGTCTGTCTGTCTGTGATCTCTCTCCACCCTCCTCTCTTCCTATTTGCACTGACAGTTATCACACATAAGGATATTTTAATGTAAGAGATTGGGGATTCACATTTTATAACTGTCTATCAATGTATTTCTGAGGTAAAATCATTGCGAATTTCAAATGCATATGGACAAAACATAAGCTACCTAACTAACTATATACTTTCTCACCTTCTTACTTCTGACGTCTTTAAAAATATAAATCGTATATCCATCTATAAAAAAGTATATATGCAACAATGAGCAAGTTTTTTCAAAGTTTTAATTCACTGTTATTAAATGTACTTTAAATACAACGTTACCAATGACCAATGAGGCAGACTAGACCAGAGCACCACGGTAAGTTAGACGTTAGCCATGCAGATAATATATCAGTTGACGCTATTTAACAGTATTTACATCACATAACTATAAATATACACTTACAGTAATAACGAAGGCACTGTAATAATAAAGACACTTTGAAAATGCGTTTACTGTGGGGAGATTCAGCATATTATTTTGCCTTCAACACGTATCTCTTATTCATTTTCAGTTGAGTGGGGGACCGGAGAGTTAAAGCTGGGTGCTGCCACCTAGCGTCCTGGATAAATTCATTTTACAGATCTGAAAAGATTCGGGGCTTTTGACAAAACATTCGGGGCTCGAGCCCCAAAAGCCTTCGCCCCTGACTCAAAGTCATTTTAGGATGCCATAGTCAAGTTTAATCATATAAAATGTATTTTACCAGCAACAAAATTGTGGCCGGTGAAAATGCTGAGTGTGTAGTAACTTTGGAAAACAACTAGCCACTTTGGCTGGTGAGCAAAAAAGTTATTGTCAAGCCCTGTACGCAACAATAAACTCACATTTGAAATAAAAAAGCTCATAACACAAAAAGACATGATGAGAAAACAGCAGTAAGGCTTCAATGTAAATATATGATTATTTTGTCAGACAATTATAAATTGAGTTATATCAGGATTTCAGCAGAGTTAAAGGAACAGCTGGTTGGATTAAACACAAGGTATGACTGCATCGTACGAAACACGTGTTTACTCACTACTTTATAGTCGACTCGTTTTATGTCTGACAACAAAACAGATAATTAAAAAAACAGGATTATTCTCCCCAACAAATGCATCATTTAAAATTTGTTTATCATATAAATGTATTAACTAACATTGATGAAAAATGAATGAGCAATAATATATATATACAGCAGATACAGCAGCTGGAAGAAAGGCCAACATGTATGATAGATCATCCAGGTTTCGGACCTGTTTGCCTAAATGTGTTCTCACTTCAGAATGCATGTAACATTTACAGGGCTGACTACGGTCCTTTACGGCTACGGCCCTGTGACACACACACACACACACACACACACATACATTACTACACTGTTCCACAACTGTTCAAATTTTGAGATTTTGCACAGTTTTTTCTCAGGTATTGAACGTTGTAATATTGTGTGCATTTTCATGTTCCTAATTGTATTTTCAGAGATGATGCATAAAGACCAATTTATATTTTATTTATTGTGTGGACAGTAATGTAGCATTATTTGTAAATGTTTATTTGATTGAGTGAGAAAAAAATTAAATTACGGGATGTTGCCTCCGTCTTCACTGGTCTGGCTCTGCACTCTCCCTTCCTGGATTTTGGAAAGCTCAGTTTAAAACGAGGATCCCCTGATGATGTGGTGGCTTGTCCTCAATCAGCATTCTCATTATAATACAGTGCAGCCATGTAAAGTCTTAGGCAGTAAAAAGAAAACAAAATGTGAAAACAACTGAAGAAATTGGTAAATGTTCTCAAAAAGTAAACAGTTACATTTACCTGCACAGCATTCCTAGATATGAATATACCACGTTTTTGGGAGCGAACAGTAGGATGACGCTATGGAATGACTCCAAAGAGGACGTCTGGTAGTGGGGACTGAGTTTTGCGGTGTCCTTCAGCACAGTCTTGTAGAATGCAGGAGTTCCTGCAAGATAAAAACATTATAAAATACATCATATTATTGGAAATGACCATTCTTGCAGCTAATAATTATAGAATGTAGAATGCAGGAGTTCCTGCAAGATAAAAACATTATAAAATACATCATATTATTGGAAATGACCATTCTTGCAGCTAATAATTATTACCAAACCAGATGAATGAAACTGTAGAATGTTGTAGAATGTAGGAGTTCCTGCAAGATAAAAACATTATAAAATACATCATATTATTGGAAATGACCATTCTTGCAGCTAATAATTATTACCAAACCAGATGAATGAAACTAACCTGCTGAGAGCCGTTTACTCTTGTCCCTTGTTTTTTGAATTGTATGGAGGCATTTTGGGAAGATGGGGTCATCATGCAAATTAACATCCCGAACATGGTTCAGGAGGGAGGTCCATTTAGCCAATCTCTCCGGCCCGGTTTTGGATGATGCAGCTGTCCAGTACATGTGGTTTCTGATTGCCGGTATCCACCGCTTTAGTTTTTGACAGTCCTTTTTCTTGCTTATTTTGTCCACTTTCTTTGAAAGCCCTGAAAATAACAATAAATATTGTTTTTTTTCCAAAAGTTAGCACAATATGAATATACAATAGTTATAGGCATACAAGCGGTTTTCTGTATGTAAAAAAGGCCACCAATACATTCAGCAAATATTTATGCAATTAACCCTCATTTGAAACCAAAGAAAATGTACCTTTCTCCATGTGCCAGACATCGTAGAATTGTGTGACGCTTTCCTGGCGGTCGGTCACGATGCAAGCGATGTTTACATCTCATGCACGTGACAATGACAAGCTCCTCTTCGGGCTCTCTTTCTCCATGTATGAGCTCCCACCAACCTCATTGCACTGTGAAAAAGCACAAGTATGGATCCATATTTAAAATGTTTAGCATTGGCAAAATTTATAACACAAAAACAATAAAATTGTATGTATCCTGCCCACCTGAACCAACTTGAGATCCACAATAGTGTTGGTGTTGAGGTCCATTATGGTATGGCTGCCATATTTTGCACAGTGCCCTGTGAAAACATTATAACAATTTTGTATTGATGTATGTGGTTTGTCTTTACAATGGTCTATCCTTTACAATCAAGCAAAACGTAGTCTTAGCATTTACAAAAATATACCTGGAGAGTCAGCCCTCATGTCGCCACCGAGAATGACTTTCTCATCTTGGCTGAGCTGCTGCAGCATAACCTCCTGTGAACGTTTCCAGGTGTGAACAATAGCTGGTTCCACAAACATTCTGACATGACGACAGAACGTGTCATATAGAAACATCTGCAGACGCATTGCCTGGAACACCTAATTGTACACAAAAATGACAACAGTTTTTTATAACATTATACATATGCCATATACAATAATGTAGCAAGCTATTACTTAGTCATTCTTCATTTACCCTTTGAACTTTAAAGAACGAGGCTCCACTGTTGTACACTGCAGCAGAAAGTTGTATGTTCCCAGCTGGTGTATTATCCAGAAGAGGCTGGCTTTTCCAACTACGTGAATACTCACAGTGGTTGCAAAGCTGATCTACTGAAAAAAATGTCCCAAGCCTTTTGGTTTTTACCAGACATGCCCGCTTGCATGTAGCACACACCTCAAACAGCTCCATCAGACAGGTCTCATACATGTGTAGAAGTGAATGCAGCATCTCTGTAGATGGAAGGGAAAACTATTTCAGCCACACTTTCACTAAATCAGCGAACCAACTTAAAAATTATAATATACATTTAGACAAAGACATTTCTCTAACTCACGACATAACTGTTGTCTCTGTCAAAGTTGAGGCTGAGTTTGCAGGGTCATAGGATGTGTCTGGGTCATGGGAAACAATTGAGCTCCCCTCTAAAGGGTCCTCTTCCTCCTCCTCCTCCAGACGAGGTCTCTTACACGGAGGCTTTATGGGTGTTGAGCTTAGAAAAGGAAGTGGGGCTACAAAGGGATCAGTGGATGTGCCAAATGCCAATCACCTTGCAGGACAGTAGCCTGGACAGCTGTAATAAAGTTATATTTTATATGAAAAAAAGGCATTTTTAGGAGTAAAATATCACAGTACTGTCAGTATAAATCCAAGCAGTAAGCCAACTGTAACACTTGATCAAAAGCTATTTGCAATCTATAAATCTACAAACCTTCACTTTTGTAATGTGAAAGAGTCCTAGATGACAGTTATGTGCCAACACTCCGTCATTCAGCGGGCTCGGTCTGGCAGCCAATTTCTCTTTTGAGGTTAGTTGGTAATGATGTACTGGCCTATATAAGAAAAGAGAAATGCCATCAACTTTATTTATTATGCCAACAGACAAATCAAGCAAAAAAGTATCAATAATAAATATATTCCAGGAGAAGAAACTCATTACATATAATGATTAGCTTCAAGTGTAAATTCTGATGTGATGTAGCAGTCTCCCCTTACGAAAATTAACCATGGTTTTACTACAGTAAAACCAATAAACTATGGTTACTGTAGTAAAACCACAGTAACCACAAAATAACCATGGTTTTGACAAAAGTTAGTTAAACCATGGTTGGTGTAGTAAAGCCATGGTATTGCTGATAGTAATCAATACACCAAAAAAACATGGCTACTACACTTTTACCACAATAAAACCAAGACTAATTTTCGTAAGAGTCAACAATACATTTGTTTTGTCCCGGACAACTGTAACATATTCCCGTTTATAAACTATTACTTCGTAATTAAGTTCATGTAGAATTGTGAAATAAAGCAGTTAAATATTTTTTTATAACTTTCGAAAAGTACTGTAAGTTAGATGGTCACTGGCTTTGCAGGAGAAACCACGCTGCAAACTAACTAACGTTAGCATAGCGGTTAGCCCCCTCTTTCTCTAAAACACACACACTAATTCACCCTAATGTACGAAATAAATTGTATATAACTACTTACATGTTCCTCGTCTGCGGGTATTACACGCAAGGTTGGAATCGCGTTCCCTTTTAGGAGTAATTTCTTGGCTAATCCTGCGTTGTATTGACCAGGGGTGTGATTCTTCCGGATAAATCCGGAATTCCGGCTTTTCCGTCCTGAAAATGAGGCTTTCGTGAATCATGCAAATCCAATTTTTTGTGTGTGCGTGTGGGTGGGGGGTTGCAAGGCACCGTTATAAATAACCGCATATTACTACGCATTAGTCTATTTATTTGTCACGATGGAACTTCATTCAAAGCAGAGCTCACCAAAGAGCTTGCAGTCAGATCTCCGGCGGGTATTGTTGGCTGCGAATTAAAAAAAAACATGCGTTTGCCAACAAATAGTATGAGAGAAACACATCTTTCACTCTCAACAAACTAGCCAATCAGAAGTAGAATGGGGAGGGGTCTTTGAAGTGCGGCTGAGGTCCAGCAGCTACAGATGCCGCGCAGTCGCTGTGAAGTCGTAACAAGTTAACGTTGTCAGCAGGATGAAGAGTAAGTTTATGAAGCCTAGGTAAGACAACCTAATTGATAAAGGACCTAAATAAGTGGCGCTGGCATGGATAGAAGGAATAGGCAGAGACAAACAGCATTTTAGTAGTAAGGAAATTAAGAGAACCCGCCAGGTGTTTGCTGCTTTAACAAAACTGTCCGTTTTAAATCAGGCTATGCCAGTAATGTAAATATCAGATTTCTCGTCGAGGTAAAATGCTGTCTCGCAATATCAATATAAAGTTGCGTTTGTGTCAAAACGTTTGCTTGCATTATTATTCTGTAATCACTTACGTTAACGCATGCATATAAGTTACGCGAATCAGATCCAACGTCATCCTGACGAACACACGCATACGTTTGCTCCTCTTAATGGTTGTGAATCATACATTTGTTTAGGAGAACATAAAAATCCTCATAGATCTAGTCACTTATTTTTACTCTCAAAATGCACCACATTGATGTATTTACTTTTAAATGCACAAAATGATTTTGTTCAGTCTGATGCAGTGGCAAGGCTACATAATGGTCAGGGTGGCACTTGCCCACGCATTGACGATTGGCCACTCAGATCGATCAACTTTCAGCCCAAATTATATTTCAACTGTATTTCATTTTATATAAATGTGTGTGTGCGCGCGTGCGTGCATGTGTGCATATGTATGTCGCCACGTCATGGTAGGTGTGCCATATATTTTCCTGCTTTTTTGTCGTTTGCCAATCACACCTATGATTGACCGAAGTTGGAGAAACAACCAGGCTCAAAGTGGCTGGAACACACAAACAATGTTTTCCCAACTGTAGCAGGGACGTCGCCATCATAAATGAATTCTATCCATGCCGCTCTTCGGTCCTCTGCGGCTGGGACACGATGGAGTGATGCGGACATCACTTTACAGCCAACAACAGAACAGTTTCCGTAAGACATGTTAACGCGTAAGAAATCAGCAAGTGACTGCCGTAGCTACCTTGGTGGGTGGAGACCTGGGTAGTGAGGTGGTGGGCGGAAATATTCAAATGGCATGTGACAACACGGTTTGTGACGTCACAACGACGCTGGATTTGAAACCGGGGAATCTGAGAGTCAAGGCAGAGGACATTTAGAAACCTGTATCTCGCTCAAAACTGCATGGATGGATTTTTTTCCAACTTTGTATGCATGTGGGAGCATCAGAGACACAAAATAACACCCAAAAACCCAGAAAAAGTGAGTTTTTCATAATATGGGCACTTTAAATTAGCAGCAAAGATTACCGCGTCTTTTATGTTATATTGTCAGTTATCATTCATGTAAATGAAGCTGTTAGATAGCGCGAATCTTCTCATTAATAGTCATGGTACCCAGTTTATATTTGTTTTAGTTTATCTTGTACATATTTATTCAGTTTTATTCACTTATATTGGAGATTGTATAGTTCTAATACTTATACAGTTATTTAACAATTCTAACAAATATAGTTATTTACTGCATGTGTTATCTGATACATGTGCTAGTCACATTTTAGAACATATGACACCATTTCGCGGTATCTTGTATATTTTTGCATATTTTGAACTTAATTACAGCTGTTAAAGGTGCAATTTGTAAGATATTTGCAGTAAAATCTCCAAAAACCACTAGGCCAGTGTTATATATTTTGTCCAGCTGATTACTATCAATATCTGTAATGTTTTCAACTACTTGTAAATCGTGAAAAATAAAATGTCGGCCAAGGAAGTGGCTGGAGCACAAATTTAGTGAAAATAAACGTATATTTTCACTTTTTAAGCATTTTAATTTCATTTCTAGCGAGAAATTAGTATTTTAGTTTTCAAATATGTGATTAGTTATCACAAAGGCGCTCTTTGTTTATATTTCAAACACGCTGCCTTTGAAGTGCGTCGGAAAGCCTTTCTCTGAGCAGCCTTCAGGCCTCCGAGTCCGAAGTCATGTCCTCATGAGGCAGCGAGGCAAGTCCTCACTGCCTTGAGATTTCGGACGCAGCCAGTGTTGTGGACAAATGCGGAACTATGCGCTTCCTTATAAACTTATGGATATCTCTGTACTGTCTGCCGCTGGTTGTGTCAGCTCCTGTAAGCGTACGGGCCAACCAAACGACCCAAGAAGAGTTTGGAACAAAACGAGGGAGGATCAATTTGGTGTTGCATTATCTGGATGGAGAGAGCTTCACGACAACATTTAACTAGACCGAGATTCTGATCCTGCTTGTGTTTTACACGATGGGTGAGTTGTTTTGATTCGTAACCCTTCAAAAAACGTATGCTATTATATAGATCACAACATTAGTGTGTAGATTGTAATCAGCGCGTCTTCCCGCGGACGATATGCACATCAAAAGGTATTGTACAGCAATATAAATGGTCATTTTAAGACAGTTCACAATAAGATTTGTACTGTCAATACATTATGTGAAAAATCATTGTAGATTGTAAGTTGAAAACTTAATTCTGTGCTGTGTTAACCATCGAATTTGGACTAATACTGTAATATCAATATGACTAACAATTTCGTTTTGAACATCACATATAAACTTACATAATGAAATAAACGATGTCATCAAACGCAACATTTATAAGACTTGATTACCTTATCCATCAACGTGATTTCTCGTTCTCGTCTGATTGATGGCTAAAGTTAAAGACTACAAATCCCATAATTCCACGCTGCTTCAGAGCGTCAGTAAACAACATCATTGTTTTTGTTTGATCTGGCGCCATCTTTCGGCGCATAAATACAAATTGTATCTTTAATGCTGGTTATTTAAACAAATGTATATTAATGTTCTTGCATAAGGCTTTTATTCTTGTTTATTATTTGTTGTTGCAGAAATACACAAACACAGATACTTAAGTGCATATTAATGGAAGGTTGTATGGCCATGTCTACTGCAACTGTGAATTAAACACCCATAATCCAATTATTTGTCTGGTTCTTGTGTTCTGGACTCCAGACTTTGGGTTTATTAAACTATTGTAGACATGGAGTGAACTATGTACTGTTTTTCTTTTATTTGCTGTATTCCATTTTCTGGAGAAAATCTAGAAACCGGCTCAGCAGTTGGTCCAAAACAGGATGGAGAGCAGATTAAATCAAATTCTTTGTATGAACTAAACAGTAGTTGAAGAAAAAAATATATGGGAGCGGTACAGGAGCGGGAGTCAGTTTAAACAGGAGCGGGATGGGAGTGGGAGTCAATTTACCAGGAGCGGGATGGGATGGGATTATTTTTTAAACTTTGGTCTGGGAGTGGGACGGGACAAGATTTATTTCTATGGGAGTGGTACGGGACAGGAGTGAAAATCCACTCCCATGTCATCCTCTACTACATACACAGAGGGTCCCCTTATGTCAGGGGTGTCCAAAGTCGGTCCTGGAGGGCCGGTGTCCTGCAGAGTTTAGCTAAAACTTCCCTCACCACACCTGCCTCAAAGTATCTAGTCTGCCTAGTAAGACCTTGATTAGCTGGATCAGGTGTGTTTGATTAGGGTTGGAATAAAACTCTGCAGAGACACCAGCCCTCCAGGAGCAGGATTGGACATCCCTGCCTTATGTGGAAGTCGCCATTTTGTGACGCCATGTTTCTACAGAAACCCTTAACGGACAAACTTTTTTACTAAGTTGTCTCCGACGATGACATGTTTTTCAGGTGGCAACTACTGTAGCTTCTCTGTGCTTTTCACAAGCAAGGGGTTAGCAGTGGACTGAGCCGTTAGTTGCAATTCGCAACCTCACCACTAGATGCTGCTAAAATTTACACACTGCACCTTTAAGGCACTTAACAGTTTTTCACATGTTCAGAATTACACTTTATAGACCATAAGCAGGTTTGACTGGCATGTAACACACCCTCATGTACTAGGCAAAGAAGACTGTGGCCCTTTTATGGATCAAGAAATTCATTAAGGACTGTCCTGACCCTTGTGCCTTCTGCTGTGATAAATTCGGCTCTGCAATAAGTCTGTGTGTCTGGCTGGTTGTCCTTGTCTTGCTGAATTGCCTCATTGACTTTGTTCTTGTCCATCGTCTCCTTGGTGGGCTCACAGTAGTTATGGAGCACAAAACAGGCATAGATGACAAAGGGAAAGTCGTTTAGATTAATGTCCATCGCCCTTCTCAATGCTCCAAATCGTGCTTTCAGTCTGCCAAAGGCCGCACATTTAATACCCATTCTGGCTCGACATATGGAGGGTCCAAAATACTGTTGCTGAACAGTGCTTCCCCCATTTGCATACTCCTTCATCAGGTAAGGAAGCAAATGATCCCCAGGAAGAAAAACTGGAATGGACTTCTCATGTTCTAATATTTGTTTTTTTGAGGAGGGGATCGTGCCATTTTTTAAATGTGTGTTCAGCATCGAGTGTCATGGACACTACCTGGCCATTTGACTACGACATCAATAAATTAATATTTGTAGTCACATGTGGCTTGTATGTTAAGAGAAAACCTCCCTCTTTCTGTTCAAGTAGTCTATAGCATTTGTAGATGGCTGTTTTATTTCGACATGGGTCCCATCCACGGCCCCATGGGCCCTCTACAAGATCCTTTACTTTGGACTCAGTGACAGGTAACTGTATATACACAGGGCCCAAGTGTACCTTGATGTTATATCTTTCCATCTTCTCTGGCCACCTGTGTTGATTTGCCACTCTTTTATAGGGTTCTGATGTTCCAGGTCCCTATCCTTAGCTTTCCTACAAGAATAAAAAGACTGACTAAATACAGAATAATTATGTTAAATCTCATTTACCATCCCAGAGAATACAGTAGGCCTATAACAGAAGGCAGGAGACATATTCATTGTAAAAATGAACAAAGCATTTACTGAATAATCTGAAGAGTTCCTTCTAAGTGTCCCTATACCATGCATGCAAAGTTAATGGACAATTAATGACATTATGGTAGGGTGACCATATGTGCCATTCTGTCCGGACGTGTCCTGTCCAGGATTTTGGTGCGTCTTCCGGAAGTCATATTTGTTAACTGCATACGCCATTCAGTTAAAAATGTAAGACATACAATCATAGTTTCATTCTTACCTTAAAATGTAATGGTTGCTTTTCTGTAATAATAATAATAATCCTCTGTTAATAATCCTCATTATGGGTCCTCCGCCAAATTTGCAAGATCACGCCCTATCCCGTTGTATTTGAGTTCGTGTGTTGGAGGTTGTGTTTGGATTTTTTTGTCAAGATTTTAAAAAACGTTGATATGTTTGGTCAGTACAGCTCGATTAAGAACTGCCACAGCAGGTCACATGATCTTTCAGGGAGGAAACTGAACAACAGAATACGTTTTCAGCTTTCCTTTTTGGAAAAACAACAAGGGAAGCCGGTGGAGGAGCTGACTTTTAAGTCATTTCGTAATTTGTGATTAATTAAAGCAGAACAACCTATAATGTCTTGTTTTTCAATTCAATTTTATTTATATAGCGCTTTTCACAAGTGTTAATTGTTGCAAAGCAGCTTTACATGAGAAGATGTAGAGGAGAACACAGAAAATCAATAGATAATGTAAGAAGTAGAGAAAGCGGTTAAACCGTACAAGCGAGCATATTAATAATGTAACGTATACTGTAAAGTGCTAAGTTAAGCCAAAGTTGGCTGACTCTCCCTGGGATTAAAAACCCTCTAGGAAAAAAAACCCAATGGGAAAAAGTCCTAGAAGGACAAAATCCCTTGGGAGGAATTAATATATATTTATATATATATAGAAACGGTAGGGATAGGAGGCGGGTAAGCGAATTAAACTGGTTTAGCCGGTGGTCGTTGGTCGGGCATCGGCTGGTCATCACGTTGAAGGACAGCCAGTGGATCAGTGATGCAATGATCTTCACAGCAACCGGAACTGGGTCTGTTTGTCTCATGGTCCTCGTGGTTGAGGACGAGACAGGGAGAGAAAAACAGAATTCTATTAGCGTAGGGGCCGTTCGCATGCAATGCAAGTGTCAAACATTATAGTGGTTCAAGTCGGCTCGGTTCCAGACAGGCTAACTATTGCGGCATAAGTATATTACCCATATGAGGTATGTGAGTGCTTTGTTCTGGACAAACTAACTACTGCGGGAAATGTACATTTACTGGACATTTTATGTGAATGCTTTGTTAAAGAAGAATGTCTTAAGTTTAGATTTAAATTGATCGACTGTGTCTGATACTCGAACATTATTTGGTAAATCATTCCAGAGCTAACACTGTCACTTGTAAATGTAAATTATGTATTTCAATGTAAAAAATTATATAAATTATGTATTCATTCATTTCTAATCGACATAACCACATGAGTTACAAAATAAGTCTGCCACCACAAGCAAAATAAAATTGGGTTTTAAGAGAATTTTGACGATTATAACTTTTTTATTAAATGAAACTGCTCAAACCCACTGTTTATGAGTCTTTAAAATAACTTTAGCTGAATATTTAGCATTTGTTTGTTTTAATAACTTAAAATAGAAGTGCCATCTAGTGATGCACCGAAATAAAAATTCTGGGCCGAAACCGAAAATTTAGGATGCACTTGGCCGAAAACGGAAACTGAAAAAAACGTATTGCTTAATTTTTAATGGATCTGAATTGAAAAATCACAAATAAATAGAATAATCATCAAACTTTTATTAACACTTACAGTTGCATAACAAAACCTAAAATATTTTTTTAACAATAATAAATAATGTTATTCTTCAAGTTTTCTTCCATTGAAAAAAATAGTTTAACATTTGTGGGGGGGGGACAATCCACAATTATCTGAATAATTGCACACAAAAATCACAGAATGGCAGTGAGCCTCTATTCTGTTGCTGTATGTAAACAATTATTTACTTGCATTTTAAATTTTAGTGCAAAACAATGCAAAACAACAGTGCAACAACAGCAATAGAACTTAATCCAAACTCAAACTGTAAACAACATTTAAGCCTATGTAGCCTTGGAAACACAGTTGTGCAGTGCTACACAAATTGCGCTCCCCGTCGAGTCTCTTCCTTACGGTGGCCGAGAAGTGCGAAACAACATTACAATGTGTGAAACACTTTTACGAACCTCGAGACAAATTTACATTTTGGAAAACATTTTTACGTATCATAAAACACATTTACATTGGGGAAAACACTTTTACCAAGGACGAAACAAATTTACATTTTAGAAAACAAATTAACAAGACGCAAAACAGTTTTACCAGTCCCGAAACAAATTTACAATGACAGATTCTAGCGGAAAGGGAATGTACCACTCACCGGAACTGACGCTATACCCACACACCGGAAGTGACGCGGTGACGCGGTGAGGTTGTGTTGTTGGTGGTAAGCGGTGTGGCTACTCGATCCGTACAGCAACCCGATCCGTCCGCGCATGTGCGAAATGACGTCACTTCCTGTTATCGCCGACGTTTTACGACAGTTTGCTCGCCTGGGGTCAGTTTGGTTTTTACGGTGGAGAGAGAAGAATAGCGACATGGATTCCTTTCAATTTTATGTACGACTTCAAAAATTTCTTTTAAAGAGAGAAATTCCTGACTGTCCTTCAGAGTTGCGGAAGGTGAAACGTGCGTCTGGAAATGTTGCCATCAAAGGTAAGGAATAATAATTTAAAAGTAAATTACCGATAGATTTTATAATGAATAAAGTAAACTAACTCAATTGTGTACAGCATGGGTCATGTGTTTAATTTATAAAATTATTATGAAAATATTAAGCCAATTGTTCAGTTCCCATATTTGGGTATCCTGCTGAAAAAACAACAACAGGAGCTTTCGAGATTCTAATGGTTTCCATTAAAATACTATTAGGAACCATTAGCCTTTACCAATAAAACAAGTATAACATTCATTTTTTGTGGTGTGTTTTGGGCATTATTTCTGTATGATTTAATTGGGGTTATATTGGTTCCCATCTGCCAGAAAACATCTCACCCAAGGATTCCATTACTCGCCAGTATACCCACAGAGACCCTAATAGTTTCCATTACAACCAATAAAATTTCCATTATAACCATTATATTTATAATTATAATTTAATGATTTCAATCAGTTTATAAAATCTGAAGAATTTATGTGATGTTTTATTGTTTTTCTAGCAGAGTATTAATAAATAATTGACCTTAATGTAGTTTATTTTTTAGTCAGATATCAGTTACTAATATGATTTATTTTAAATCTTTTCTTTATTCTTTTATAGGCTTCAAGTTCCTATAGGACATTTGTTCTCAGGCTACAGAACTGGTCATTTTATCAGACATTACATCTATTTATTTTGTGTTCTCTTTTGAATGCCAGAAACATTGCAGACTTCATTGACCCAGGCTCCTGGACAGAGAAAACAGGAAAAGACCTTGAGGTTGGTTTTGAATAATATTATAAGTTGTATAAAGCTTTTTTTAAGTATATAGTAGGTGTCTCCGACTATGCTCCTGGTAAGCTACCCTCCTGCAGACTTCAGTTCCAACCCAGCTCCAACACACCTGTCTGTAATTATCAAACAACACTGAACACCTTTATAAGCTGCTTCAGTAGTGCTTCATTGGGGTTGGAGCTAAAATCTCCTGGACCCTAGCTCACCAGGAGCAGGGTTGGAGACCCCTGGTATATATTTATGCATGTTTAAACAGTTTAAAACCAACTGTGAATGCACTTTTCTTTTTCCAGTGTTTTCCTCAACAGTGCATTGGGAATTCTTGTGGTGTCTACATGCTGATGGTAAAATGCTGATGTTTAATTCATCAAAGCTGTAAGACAGTAAAATCAAAGTCTTACAGTATTGTTTGTATTTCACAGTATGCTCTAAGCATCTGCACATCATGTCCTTTAACATTTACAGAGGTAAGGTGGATTTTCACATAATTATGCTTTCAAACTATGCTATGTGCACATTTTTATTTTTGTGCGTTTTAGGAGGAGGTGCCATTGATTCGCCAGTGGTGGTGTATTCAGCTAATGGAAAAGTTTTGCCTAGAAGGGTATGATAGGTTTTCTAATAATAATAATAATAATTTCAGTCTCTTGGCTGTATTAAGTCACTGTGGTTAAAGTTAAACTAGAAAGCTATTACATTAATAGATGGTATCTATGTTTGCATATATTTCAAAGGCATGGACAGAGGTTTGCATACTGGACTAAAGAATCATCCCAACTCCTTCAGGGAACACTTGAGCCTGTCTTCAGAGTTTCGAAATCCACCACCACCAAACTGTTGCCCAGCAGAAGAGTTGTGGTTGAACAGGACATTAATAAGGTAAAGACTTTAGTGGTCATATCCAACAGTTAAATGCGTGCCACTATTGTGCCATTATAATTTTGTATATTTGATTTACAACTTGTGTCTTCACCAGGTGCAGCAGCCAACCATTCTGAGAGACCTGTATACAGCGTGGAACTGGATACACAGTCACAGAGACTTATTCCGTGGGGAGGTGACAGAGCCTGCTTTTCTGCAAATGACCATTGATGACCAACAAAATGCCTTCAAAAGGGTCATGTGTGATGAATTCCCTGAGGCAAATGATGACTTTATGTTTATTTTTCAATGTCAAGAGGACATGGAGAAATTTTTGTCCTACTGCATTGATGAAAAAGGCTTGAAGGTCAATGCAATGTTCCTGGAGTGAGGGAGGGAGTGAGTGAGAGAGGGAGTGATTGAGGGAGGGAGAGAGGGAGTGATTGATTGATTGATTGATTGATTGAGGGAGGGAGTGATGAGGGAGGGGGGAAACAAATTCATTAATGAATAAATCAGTTGAATAAATCAGTTTTGTCCTGTGTTTTTGTAATCTATTTTTCTTAAATACAGACACTTGTAAAAATATGCTGCAATAAGAAGAACAGTTTCAGAACATATCTTTAGAAAATGAAATATTAACTTAAATGTAAACAAACACACACATCTGTATGTGATGTCTAACATATGTAAACTATATAGTTTAATTTTACAACATTTTCTCATACGTTTTATGTTATGTTGTACATGTGATTGCGTAGGACAAAAATACCACAAAAACAAGTCAGAGTAAGTAAACTTGCACACAAAACAGACATTACACGAGCAATATTATCAATTGTTTAAAGGCAGACATAGTTGTAAATAGTAAGACTTGCAAATAAAGCGCTATGACAAGGGTAAGAAAAGCGCTAATATCCGAAACTGCCGTAAATCGTATCGCAGTCATTTCGCACATGCGCGGACCGATCGGGTTGCTGTACGGATCGAGTAGCCACAAGCGGCAAATTCGGTTTGTGGTGGAGTAAATAGCGAAAATAATTTAGTGGGCGTACAGGTAGGACTGCGGCCGAGGTATGTTTTGTCCGTTTTGTGGCAAACACATGAGCACCGTAACGCGGTTTTGCTTCAAGTGTGGTCGGTCTTTAGAGTTTATGAACGACATGGACCAGACGGAAACACCGGGGACGACTCGACAGACGGACAGTGCTAAGCAAAGTAAGTTAAGTTTTCATTTTTTAGTGTAGCAACACGCTAGATATCTGAGGCCATTTGAATAAAAATATGTAATGCTAATACTTATTTTTTTGAGTGGCTAATAACTTTGTTTTGAAACGGAACTCTGTCCATTTCAGCAGAACAACAGCCATGCCCATCATACAAACTAGTGTTGTCAAAATTATCGATATTTCGATAGATATCGATACTGATATTTTAAAACGATTCCAATACTCGTGTCCCGCAGAATCGATACTCCGAGACGAGCTGCGAGTTGTTTTTTATGTAACTCTGCAAACACCAGCTGCACGCTCTCTCTCTCTCTATCTTTCTTTTAAACGGCGCCGCACACACAGTGCACGTGAATACAGTGCTCTGCCTCCTCTCCTCGTCTCGTCCGCTCTGGTTTAACAGTACAAGAAAGCCAAGCAGTGTTGCTGTGTGGAGGTTTTTTCGGATGTGAGTCAAATAAACATGCGAACCCGAAGGACACAAGTGAAGTAAGCCAAATATGCGTTGCTACAGAGCCGCGTGCTAACGGCGCTAGCAAAGCACTGAAGGACCGACACGCCGACGAGAGATTGATAATCATCCCAAACTATTAATTCTAGACTTTCCAAATTGTTGTTGATATGCGTGTGGTCACGTTTTGCCTGTAATGATCCAAGTTAATACAATCGCCTCACAGTTATCAGACTTAGGAAATTAGACAGCATTTTAGCTGACAAGAAAATACTTTTACTGTGGTAAAAAGTAAATGAACCCAGATACTGTTGTGCTTTAAGTTCACAAAAACACGTCATTTATTAACCCTCATGTCGTTCAGTGAGGTATATTTTCATATTTACACTATAATCTGTTTATCATATAAATGTTAATGTATTAACATTAACAAACAAAAAGCAATGCATTTGTTTAAGTACTTGTTTATCTTTTTTACTATGTTAATGCTCACTAGAGAAAAACTCAGATAATGCTGCTAAAATTATTCTTTTTTTTACCTTGAATGCCATTGCTCTAATTTATTTTTTATATTTTGATATATTTTATATTTTGCTTAAATGTTTAATATATCTGCTGTTCATAAATGTTAATTTATTAGTTTGTTATATGATTAGAATGTTGTCCTGTTTTTAATATAAATCACAGCAATGAGATTTGAGAGTGTTTCTCCCTTTTCAGAAAAAGTATCGAAAAAGTATCGGAATCGAAACCATTGACATAGTATCGTATCGAACCAATAATTTTGGTATCGTGACAACACTAATACAAACATTTCATGGAGTACAGAAGCTCAAAGTCAAAAGAACGGCAGTCTTTTAACTATGGGCCAAAAGGAAGGTTTAAGCCTAAAGAAAGAAAACACGTCCAGGTAAGTTGTACTGACCTATACATTTTGGAATGCTCTATATGTTTTTTGTGTATGTGTATATTTATTTTACCTATGTATACATTAATTATATATCTTTGTTATTTTACTAGATAAATGTAGGACTGATGGTGCCACATGAAACTGATGGAACCGATTTAAAACCTCTAAGAGGGAAAACACTCCCGTTATTTACAGACCCGGAGGTAGCAGCACCTGATCTACTGAAACAAGCTGTACAGAAAATGAGAACATTTAACAAGGACATGCACGAAGGACCATACGTCCTTTTGTATCCAGATTGCTCAGAGGTGGTCCATGTGCCTGGGTCAGAAAGGCCATTCAAATTGGCAGAATATAAAAAGGAAATAGGAAAGGCATATTCCAGGATCACTTTTTTCATTTGCCTGGAAAAACAATATAAAAGAGGTTAGTGGATCTCGTGATTCAATATTTGTACATATTTTGATACTCTGCTGGTAGATAGATAATGTTTGTTTGTTTTTTTGTTTGATTTATTTTTTTCAGTGGATGATACTACAGACTCTGATTCTGATTCTGAAATTGTCATCACAACAAGGAGCACAGCTGAATTCAATCGAGCTGACACTTTGGTACATTAGTATTAGTTATTTATGTATGTATGTTTGCATTTATTTATTAGATGTGCATTGGATTGCATAACATTTTTGTCCTGGTCAATAATTTAGTGAAAAAAGGTTTGTTTTGATTATTTCGCAGTAACTATTATACAGTAACACAGGAAACCATTCAGCATATATGCTGTATGTGGTAATGGAACAATAATGGAAGCTGCTGAAAATTGTTGATCATTTTATCCTTTTCCTTTCAGGTTTTTGAACCACAAAATCGAAGTACTCCCAAACTCAAACTGGAAGATGAAAGGTAGGTGTTGCACACTTGTACACAAAGGAACTTTCAGGCATGCATGAGTTGAAATTATTTATTTACTTCTTGACTGGAAATAATAACTATTATCTTATTAGGCTACAGTGCTTTGCTAAAGGGCAATTATTTTTTTCATTTAACTCATTTAATTGTGATAAAACTACTAGCAGATAATGTCACTACCGGTACTTATTCACATACACATTATACATTTATAATGCGGTTTTTGAGCTGTTTTACCACTTTTGTTCACCTGGAAATACAGCAAGACCATACATAATTTTAACGTTGCTGCATGCTTTTCTAGTAGTAATCAACCAAAAGGAATCTTGGCTGTATCTTGGTGTATGCATAACGTTTACATGATTTGACTGTAGGCCTGAAGGACACCTGCTGGTTTTAAGATGTCTAAAACTTCTATTGTAGCCCAGAACACCTTGGACACTAGAAAAGTTTGTATCTCATTTAATCAGTTTTACTCGCTGACAAGGCTAGATGCCAAATTGCATGAGAGTACTTTTAAATAATCAATTTTTTAAGTTGTTGATGTGATCAGAGAACTCGCTCTGATGAACTTGAAACAGAAAAAAACATATGTGTAATGGGATTTATAACAAAATAATCTTTCATTTATAAATTCTTGGGTTGCCTCTTTTACTAAAAACTAGATTATAGACTTTATCATAAAGCTAATAATTTTTATGTTTTATCATGTTTCAGAGATGCACCAGGACATTCATCAACAGTTCAGCCAGGACAGGTAATAAGGCAGACTGATACCATGACATTTTTTGCTTTTATTGTTGTTGTTTCAAACATTTTTATCTTTTTTCAGATAGTAATATCTGATGCTGAGGATCTGGATCCACCTGAAGAAAATCCAGAAAAACCTTCTTGCTACAGGTAAAAAAATAATTATCATAATGACTGACTTCATGGGGAGGATATTTTGGTTTGTACGATGTTTTAACATGAAAATGATAATTTCCCAACAGTAAATACACAGACCTGTATTCACCAAATGTTGAGCAAGAGGACGAAGAGCTGGTTGCTGTCAGTGTGAAGAATTCTCAACACACAGTAATGTAATATGACAGCTTTTGAATATAACCCTCCTGTTTTTCACTGTACAGTAGTTCTGGTATATCTGGATTATACATTTTTTGTCATTACAGGGATGAGACCGGTATTACATTACCTGACATTGTAGCAAACCTGGCACTTCCTATTGATCACAAAAAAGTCAGTCGGTTCAACATCTCAAGGGCTAATGTATGGGATGGGGCAGTCAGAGGTTTCAAGCGTACAACATATTCTGAAACCTGTGACATGCTTGTCAAATTTACTGATGATATTGGCGCTTTGGAAGAGGCAATTGACACTGGTGGTCCAAGAAGAGAGTTTTTAACTCTACTAATGAAACATCTAAAAGACCGGCCCATTTTTGATGGACCAGAAGGACATCGATTCTTGGTCTACAATGCAAATGGTATGCATATGGATTAGATGTTAACTATAGTCTACTAATGGTTGTTTAATGATCATTGACCATATATTTATGTCATATGTCATATATATGACAAACATAACATGACAAATGCGTGTATATTACAGTATATAATGCATTGTTTGTTTTAATTTTGCAATATGAATTCATTTACAGCTGTTAGGGAGGATGAATACTACCTGGCAGGAAAGATGATTGCTGTGTCAGTTGTGCATGGAGGTCCAGGACCCCATTTCCTGTTGAAAGATCTTGTACATTATCTTGCAGGCCAGCCTTCATTCAAAGCACCAATTCATTTAATTACTGTTAAAGAAATAGGGAAAGCTTTGCAAGAGTTAAGAATAGCAAAAGGTTACGATATGGTAGGTCAGAGTTTTACATAGAGTACTTCAGTGTTTTGAGACCATGTTTACTTCCTATATGAAGTACAGAATTTGTTTCATTAATTTGTTAGTTTTTGATGGTGTAAAAGAGATTACACTGTGTTGTGGATGTATCTCATAAAAAATAGGCAAAGAGATACAGTGCTCACAGTTATTTTCTGGGGTGTTTATGTCCCTTTTTGTGTGTTTCAGATTGAGAATGCTGCTTCATTGAATGCTCTGCGCGAATGTATGATGACACTCAGCACAATGTTACAGACAGCAGGTTTTCTGAGACATGTGGCTACTGTGGAAGAAAAGAGAGAATTTGTTTCTGACTACCTCCAGTGGTATATTATTGACCGTAACTCATCTGTAATTGACAGGTAAGATGATAGTTGTAGAAATGAGACTTTCTATTTTTATGCATGTATAGAATAATTTTTAGTTTGAAATACATTGAGTCCCCATCTTTGGTTTATGCAGGCATGTATGTAACAGCATTTGTAACTTTTTTTAAGCTAAATTTCAACTGATATGTGATGTCAAACTACAGTGTCTTCGTTAAGTCTACACACCTTATAGATTCAATTTAAAATAGATATTAATATTGTTCCTTGTGAATCTACACACAATACATCATAATGACAAGCCAAAAACAGAAATTAGATATTAAGTTAGTCCTCCTGACTGACTCCTCCATAGAGTTAAAATCAGTCCAGTTACACCTTAAAGTGTACCTATTATGCCCCTAAATGGGCACCTTACTGTATAAATAGGTCTCCCATAGTAAATATTTTTGATTAAAACAATTAATTAATGCAATATTATTTTTATAAACTGCCTACATACCTCACCAATTTTGCCCTCTTTCTGAAACGGTCGGATTCAGTTCCTGTCTCCGCCTCCAAAAATGTCTAGTGTACTCTGATTGGTCAGATGGCCTACTCAACTGTTATTGGTCAACTGGGTTCGGCGTATGTTCGAAAGGATACGCCCCTGACTTCGCGTAGGTTTCCCGGTCCTAAAGAGAGCACGAACGTACATGAACAGCTACATGCAGATTGCAGAAACAATGGCGATTGTACTGCCTTACCAGTTCGAGCCCGAGTCCGATCCAGAGAGTTCAGACGAGCAGACGGCCGTTACAGCAACACCTCCGCAAGCAAGACTTTTGCAGAACGTTTCTCAATGGTAATTTTTTATTCCCTCAGCCGCCTAACAATAAGGATGTATTGTACAGTAACTGCAACGTCAAAATATCACGTTTAAAACGATGTCCGTCAATAAACTCGAGTTTGCATTTAACTTGTTTAGGTGTTTGTGTGGCAACTGTGCCAGAATGCCAAACGAGGCTGAAAACTTGTGTTGCAAAGAGATTCCAAAGGTAATTATAACGTATTACATTACTTTGCAAACTATAGACCATTTCAACAGAACATATAAACCTGAATTACCTGAAGTTAAACAAACATCTTAAAGATAATATATGTGAAATAAAAACATAATTGTCACAAACTGTAACAGGAAGTGTTTCTAGCCAATGTTTTTTACATCATTTGAATTGGTCTATATGGAAACACATATGTGGCATATAGTAATATATGAATTTAAATGACTTAATTTGTTAGTTCTACATTATTTTACTGTAATAACGTTTATTATAAAACACTGCTTACATATAAGTGCTATATATTTACTTATTAGGTTGTAAGGAGAATGCAACAGGTTCCAGAACCTCCTACCTGCATGATTCATCATCCAGGTTTTGAACCAAACTGTCTTAATCCCTACACACTGCAGAACATCCACAACATTTATAGTACCGACTATGGGCCTTTGAGGCGCAGAACACTAGAGGAGTAAGTGTTCACAACTTTTACTACATTTTTAACTAATAACACTAAAGTAGCATTATAGTAACAAAGTACCCAAAAGATGTAACTTGAAAAAAACATATGACTCAGCCAAAAGTTTTTTATTGCAATATATTAAAATTGTAAAAATATTCAAATAAACATGCTTTAGTAATTATAATATACTATACTATATCCTATATTGTTCTCCTCTGAATAATTGTCCATTTTAATGCTTACAGAGGTTACAGATACACAGCGTATCGAAGCTTTGTCAGCTGGTGTTGGGGCTATCTAGGACGACACAATAGAGTTGTCATCCCATCGTGTGTTGTTCTTAGGATCCGCTTGGAGTTTCCCGATCAGGATGGTCGGTATGTCGGCTTCCGACCACCCCTAAACTGAAGCGCGTGAGATGGCGTGCAATCACGTCCTCCTTAGAAGGCCTCTCGAATTGTGATGCCAGGTCCAATGGAATCGGGATTTCCTTCAGCTTTTCAACAAATGGAGCTGGGTCCTCAAGCACCTCGTCAAACACAAGCCTGATCAGGTCATCCACATAAACTGTAAAGATATGACAGTAAATCTTTTGTTTTGATCATTTATTTTACAGCTTCATACAGTTTGTACATTTATTTAATTAATATATTTGAAATAAAAATGTTACTGCTTACAGTATGTCGCTTGTGTTTTTACTGGCCTTGCGACGCATTCCCCTCTCTTAGATTTTGGGAACACAACCTTGAACTTTGCCTCTCCTGCTTTGGTTACAGCTTGCTCACGGTCTGCATTTTCATTATAATGCATGGTTGCAAGGTACAATCTGTAAAAACATAACAAGCAATACATTTATTGTAAATGTAAATACTAGTTTATTTCACACAATTAATAGAATACTTTAAATACCTGCACAGCATTCCAATAAATGGGAAGACCACATTTTTGGGTGCAAATCGAAGAATCAGGCTATGGAAGGCCTCCACTGATGATGTTTGATGGTGATGGCTTAGCTTCCCGACATCCCTGAGGACTCTCTTATTGACTAAGATTTTTTCTACTTTATGTAGAACCATTGACCCTTGGGTAACAACAGAAAGAATCATTTTGATTATCTCACCGATCAAACTATACAGTAAACAAACAGAATATTATTACCACACAGATATTCCAGCTGGATGCGTTTTAGTGAATTAGTGATTTTTTTTATGTATTAGACTAATTAGACAAGTATTTACTAAATAAAGACAAAAACATACCTGGTGTTAACCATTTCGTTGAATTTGTAGACTCTTGGTCCGGATGTTCACATTTGGAAAATGTAGGGTCGTCATGGACATGCACATTTTGAAGATGGTTTATCAAGGAGTTCCACTTGGCCACCTTCTCAGGTCCAGAAGTTGAAGACGTTGCGCACCAATAAACATGATTTCTAATACTGCGCAACCATTTCTTTAAAACCTCGCAGCCCTTTTGTTCTGCCAGAAGGGCTAGTCTCTTTGACAAACCTGATAAAAATAAAGTTGTTAAGAAATCAAAAGCTATGTTAAACTTTTCTAAAGTATTGTTTGACGCAAAGAATTGTGTCAGTAATATAGACTTGTTTATAAACACACCAAAAATAAATGTTTACCTTTTTCAAAATGCCACACATCATAGTATTGTGTAATGCTGCGTTCTCTCAAAAACTTTTGGATTTGTGGATGTCGGTCAGTCACAATGTAGTCCACCATCAGACCATTTGAATCCAGAAGATCTAGGGAACGCTTCAGGCCCTCCTTCTCCATGTGATAGCTTCCTCCAACTTCATTGCTCTAAGGAGTATACAATTTTTCAAGATATGACAAAAAATCTTCACATATAGACAAAGTTTTTAAAAGAATATATAACACACCTGGACAAGCTGAAGGTCGATTATGGTGTTGGTGTTCAAGTCGAGTAGAGTGTAGCTACCATACTTTGCTGAGTGTCCTATAGAAAAAGAACAAAGATGGGAACATTGAAAAACATAAATATCTAAGTAGTATGCTTGAAAATGTTTTGTTGAGGCAATTTATGAAATTCTGGTCTCACCTGGTGAGTCTGCTCTCATATCTCCAGCAATTGCAATTTTATTCTTCTTCTGCAACTCCAAAAGCATATTCGCTTGGTCTGTTTTCCACTTGTGGACAATAGCCGGTTCCAACAAATTCCTTGCATGTCTCCTGAATGTGTCATATTGAAAAACTTGGAGATTCATGGCACGGAAAACCTGCAAATACAAAAATATGAAAGTATTACATTAAACATAAAACTATTATTATTATTATTATTATTAATTTTAAATATTTTGATATCTACTAATACAAACATATAATTTCCTATGTAATGTGGTATGAATAGTTATATAAATACCTTTTCTATCTGGATGAATGAATTACCAGTGAAATACGTTGCAGCAGACAGAAGAAGATTTCCTGTAGGTGTACTTCCAACAATGGGCTGGCTATTCCACTGTTTGTTGTAACTGCAGTTTGAGCAAAGTTGACTGAATGCCACAAAAGTTCCCTGTTGCCGTTGACGAACATCACACTTCCTCCGGCAAAGTGGACAGATGTCGAACAAGTCTCGGAGGCAGCTTTCAAATACAACGTATTTTTTTTCATTGTATGAGGAACTTTGCGCAAATCTAAAAGATGAGTAAAATAACACAATTTTAAATAAATGTACATTATGATTTTCAAAATTACATTATAACATACTGTATATATTGAACTTACGACAGTTCTGATTCTTCAGTAACAACTGTGTCTTCTGGGTTATATGTGGTGTCGTGAGGTTCACATAGTGTTTCGCTCTCAGTATCTTCCTCCTCCAACTCTATGCGACGTCTTTTCTTTGGATTAAAAGCAGAGGTCTTCATAGGTGTTGAAGAGATTGGAGATTGTAATCCGAATGGGAAATCTGCGTACGCTGATGTTGTTTCAGTGGAAACACTGTGACACAACACTGCTGCCTGGGATCCTACGATAATGCAGAGAAAAAAAACTTTTTATCATCAGTTATTTTTTATTTTATTTAACCTTTCTTTAACCAGGTAAGGTCCTATTGAGTTACAGTAACTCTTCTTCCAGGGAGTCCTGGCCAAGAATGGCGGCCAAGTTACAATACATAACAGACAAAACATAAATTACATGATACAGCACAAATCTCTATACACTATACATAGTAAAATAATTGTATAAGATACTCAATTAAAAACAGTTGCATTGTTCAGTCAGAGTTGACTTTAAAAGGTTTTTAAAAGAATCATTCGATTGAAGTGATACTAGATTTAAAGTATTTTGGAGTTCATTCCAGACATTTGGTGCATATGTTGAAAAAGCATTTTTACCAATAGCTGTTTTTGTTAATTGAGTAATTAATAGTATTTTCTTTGACGACCTTGTCCTGTAAACACTATTCTGGTAAATTAGCAAATTTGAAATATAGAGGGGTAATTTACCCATTAATGCTTTAGCAATAAAATTAATAAATTGATTTTCCTTCTGAGAGAAAGGAAAATCATACATTTAAGTTTACATTTTTGGTAGTGGTATTGTTAGCTATATACCTCAAATATGTTACATACCTTTGCTCCTCATATGCCAGTCCCTTAGTTTACCAAAGGACAATTGTGTGCTGACTGATTTCTGTTTTTTTGACTGATCATACTGTGTGCCCACTGATGTTGCATGTGGAGGATCAGTTTGGCATTCTACATGTTTCCTTTCTACAGTGTAGGGTACATGCTGCGATGTACTCTGGAAAATAGAAAATAAAACAAACATATAATCAGCCAAAAGGACATAACAATAGAGGACAACGACTATCGTTAGACTATAACGCACCCAGACGTTCACGCATTACATATTAAATGCCCCATTAGAGTAACACACAGGACGTGTTTACTTTGTTTCAAAATCTAAAATAGCTACAGCTTTAAGTAAATACAACAGTAAAATATATCATCTCTACTTAAGAGTTTGACTTTACCGGGTGTAGCAGCCGACCCTGTTCCCCTCGGAATGTCTGTTCCCCCTTCCAGTCGATAAAGCGTTTCTACTGACAGCGCAGGCGCAGGTACCCAAGAAAATCTGCGTGTTTTTATTTATTTAATTTTTTTTGTATGGTATAGCATATTTACAGAGTTTGTACAACCTAATACAGCTTACAACAATTAAAACTATAAAATAAATATTAAGAAAAAACAGCTGGGTGTACAAAAAACGACAAGGGGAACAGACATTCCGAGGGGAACAGGATCGGCTGCTACAGCTGTAAAGCTAACAGTTTAGCTGGTAGCAAGTTTGTAAACACGTCTAAATCAACATTTAAAAACGAATTACAACATGTTAAAACCGATAGTCTACATAATTCAACATACGTGTGGGTAAATATGGTACGTGGCTTATGAAATACAATATTACAATACAATAAATAGCTTGCACGCTCGCTCCACACGCACGTAAGTTAAGCTCCGGTAACGTAAGTGGTAAACAAAAGACATGGATACTTACAGCCTGTGATCCAGAAGTGCAGGGTAATCCAAACAAAGTAGGAATTGATCCATCTTTCAGGAGAAGACGTTGCGAAAAACCAGATTCAAATTCGTTACGGTTCACGAAGCAGTCATGGGAAAAATGCCGTGAACATATGAACAGCTTTTGACTGTATTGTGCCGGAACCGTATTAAACATGAATTTTATCCACTGCATCCTGATGTCCTCTGCCTTAGGAAGGCCATAAAGGGACATTTTGCCCTCACATCTAAAGAAACAGCGTCTAGACATCTTTAATTATGCAACAACAGTTTGTATACACACTCTAACTCCAGTCGACCTCTGCTACGCCACTTCCGTTCCCTTCAGCGTTCTCGCGCCCTCCACCCCCAGTTTTGAGGGCGTAGCCAAGCGCAGCAGAGGGGGTGGAATCATGATAATGTTGGTCTTGTCTACGTCACCAATCCCAGGAAGTAAACTGTTGCCTACAATCCGAGCGTTTTTTGTAGTCCTTGAACGTTGGAGACGATAACTCGCGTCATCGTTTTCTTTGAGGTATGTGCTTTTTGAATATCGTTAGCATGTACTTATACACACATACACACAAAAGGATGTTTTAAAACGTGTATCCCATAATAGGGGCTCTTTAAAGTGATCCATCCACCTCTACTGCACATCTGACAGCAGAGTTATGGTTTGAGGCTCACTTGATCCATCAAACCCTTGATGACTTGCTGCTGTTTATCCAACCACATGCTCCATACTCTGCCAGTGTCATTTACATCTGAATCTATTCCTGCCCTTATTGGTGTGGTGGAAATTACTAAATGGTTGGGTCTTTGTATATTATTGAGTGTGGTCTAGACCTACTCTATCTGTAATGTGTCTTAAGATGACTCTTGTTATGATTTGATACTATAAATAAAATTGAATTGAATTAAAGGGTTATATGGGTTATTATATAATATAAAAGCAGATAAAATATATAATATAAAGAGTGATATAATCAGATATAAGAGTGTGCTGATGTTAATGGGTGTGTAAAGCCAGACTGGAATTATTCCAAAGGTGGTTCAACAGCATACGGAGAAAAGGGTTTATTAACTTAAGTGAATGTGATATTTAATTTTTTAATTAGATTGGCTACAGTTTCTAAAAAAACTATTTTTGCTTTGTCATTTATGTATTGTGTGTATACTGCTGAGTAAAAAGATTAGTATGACCATTTTAAATTAAATCTGTAACACAAAGTTTTGAAAAAGTGCATGGGGTGTGTTCAAGCTACTCAGCCGTGAAAATAGGGTTCTTTAAAATCAATTTTCAATACGACTAATTTCCCCCCAAATTTACGTTTGTTAAGGTGGATGGTAATTGTAGAGAAAAGAATATTCAATAGTTTTCTTTAATTTAAAGTCAATTGCCACTACAACAATGTTTGTGTTCACCCTGTAGATTCAGGGAGGGTCTTTCAGCCCTGAAGTTTTTGAATGCACTACAGCAATACCCTACTTTGCTGGCCCCTGTCCTGTGCCACTCTGAAAAGCAACTCACTGCTTCTGATCTGGAGATGCTCTTTAAACCTGACCTCAGTCCTTCTGGAAGCAGTCGAAGACTTAAAGAAAATAAAACCATGGGCTACTGGGCAGACTATCTCCTTGATTGTGAAGGTTTGTTGGTTTATTTGTTTTTTATAACTAGTTAAGAAAACACATGGCAATTAAAGCTACAAGCAGCATTTATCGTGGTTCAGGCATTTCCAGCCTTTAAGCACATAAGCATCAATAGACATTGTTTTATTTAGCAATAATGTAACCACCTAAATCACAGAAGGCAAAGAATATTACAGGCAACATTGTAGTTATAATAAGAACTATTATCGTTTTCAAAGCTTTTTGAAAGTTATATTGCCAGCTATGGTACGATCTCCATGAAATTTTGCTGCTTCTTTCGAATGTTATGTGTCATATGCTCACAAATTTGTAAAGTTTTGAGTTTTTGTTTAGGATTTATAGGCGTTGGGTGTTTTGACACACCCATTTTCTAAATGATCTTGTTATGGCCAAATGGTAAAGTTCAACTTTTTTTAGATAATTATCCTAGAGAGTACAGAGAATTGTACTGCACTGGTTTGGTTGCGATTTGGTGAAAAATTGAGGACTAGTTTGCGCAAGTACATTTTTAAGATGATAGGGTTTTTTTGAGGAACAATTTGAAAAACAGTGAATTTTTGAGGAACAATTTGAATAACAGTAGTAGTTCTTGAGGCAAAGTCATTCAGTATGAGGATATCTATCAAATGATACGCACCACGTGATTACAGAGCTGTAAACTCTGTAAAAAAACTAATAAAAAAAACCCTAATAATAAAAATCTGTACAATTACAATAGGGTTTGAGCTCTTTAAGCCACTATATAACTAAATAATGTATCTGAATTGTTTTTCTTTGCAGAAGGCCAGGCTGCTGTGTCGGTGGAAGATGTTTTGATGTTTGCTACTGGGCTGTCTTCGCTTCCCCCATCTGGCTTGGAACCACTGCCACAAATAGAGTTCCTCGATCACTCTGTGTTCCCTATGGCAAATACATGCGCAAACTCCTTGAAATTACCACTCCTGGACGCATACACTTTGTTTAAGTCACAAATGGACTTTGGAATTCAAAATAGTCCAGGATTTGGCTGTTTTTAAGCTAAATTATGGATAAACCTTAAGACTCTCAAAAGGTTGTTGTTAAAGGGACAGTTCACCGAAAAATGAAAGTTCTGTCATTTACTCACTCTCATGCTGTTACAAATCTGTATAAATTTCTTGGTTACACATAGGAAGATATTTTGAGAGATGTTTGTGGCCGGGCTGTTCGTGGACCCCATTTACTTCCATGGTAGTCTTGTTGTTTTTGCTACTGTGGAAGTGGGTGGGGTCCGCGGACGGTTTGGTTACAAACATTTCTCAAAATATCTTCCTTTGTGTTCATCATAACAAACATTTGTGCAGGTTTGTGGCAGCGTGAGAGTGAGTGAATGACAGAATTTTTATTTTATGGGTGAACTATCCCTTTAAAGGTTCACTTTAAAGTGCAGTTGCCAAAATTGTTTTATAATATAACAGTATGTGAGCATGTTCTTTTCTCACTGTTAACATTTTGAAAATGTTTTAGATTTGTGAATCACTGTTTTAGATAAAGAAACAAGTAGTGAAAGAAGTTTTTTTTTCTATACTACAAAAATTTAATAAATGTTCATTGCTATTTTGAATAATTTACTTCACACTTTAAAACAATCAAGCTGTGGGTGACAGATTCATAAACATTGTGTTCAGACAGAGAGGACTATGCGACCACTACAAAAACCCCTCCCTTTTTGATCATTTCATAGCTGAGCCATTTCTTTTAGCTACATGTACAGTTCTGATGCAGACTCCCAGTTCTCTGGCTTCTGTAACTGACTGTGTTCTATGGCAAAGTCCAAGTACTCCTGCATGTTTGGGTCTCCACAAGAAGTTATTGACAGGCTAGCCTCAGGAAAGGCATCCAGTTCAGTTTGTTCAATTTGAAATCCGCAGTCTCTCGAGCCAAACCTATGTTAAATAGAAAACATAAGCATTTTATTTAAGCCAAAACGTTAAAATAATACTTTTGTCTGTTTATTATCAAAGCATCACCTGTGTGGTAAGTAGTAGAGTTCATTGGGCACTCCTCCTGGACACGCTGCTGTTCTGGAAGGGCGAATCCTGTGACTGTTCCACAGTCTCACACACTCATCCAAGTCCTTCTGAATAACATCACCAAAGCAGTATCTCAATAGACACTGATGCTCATGACTCCCGTTGAAGTATCCAGCTTCTCTAAGGTCTGCAAATAACTCCATCCAGAACTGAGACCTATAGAAATTTATACAAATTGTAGTTATACTTTTAAGCATATACACATGTTTGAATAATAAAATAAGAGGTTAGTCGTAATGAAATTTATGGTCTGCATGTTTTGGTCATTCGATTTTCTATAAGGAACTACTTTTCCTTGCGTGTTGTATCTGTTTTACATTTTGTATTGATTTTTATTGTGCTCGTTTTTTTGTTTTTCATTACTCGTTCCTGAGAAGAAAATCGAATGACCAAAGCAAGAATGCAATATGAAGTCCACTTACCTTCCCTTTCTAAATATAGACCACCAGGACTCAATACGCTGGTTATTTATAGATGAGCCGTACATGTGGCTGGACGCGCCAGAGTAGTAGTCACTGTGATGGTGGCGTAGCGTGCATTGAATTGCAGCCATTATGCCGTTCTCAGTGCCGCAATCAGTCCTCAGTCTCATAGGGATGACACCGAGGTTTTGCACACATGAAATGAAATAGTGAGCAATCACTGTTGGGTTATTATTTGTTGGTCCACATTCAAGCCACAATACTTTACGTGAAAATCCATCTATACATCCCGATATGGCCAGACCAAATGGCTTAAGTTTATCGTAACCATCTGCGTGCCACATATAGTTGGGTCCCATTGAGTGGTAGGTTCTTCTTGTAAACCTTCTGCGTGTTCTACTCTCACACCCTCGAGGGTTAAGCTCCCGGAGCAAATTCATCACATCGTCTCTCCTCACTCGAAAATTGTACTTTTGTTTGAGTACCTGCCACATCGTGCGGTAGCCAAATAGTTGTCCAGGTCCACGAAGTTCCAATCTGATGGCGTTACACACGGAGTTTGGAGAAGAATAATCCTTTCGGCGGTACAACCCGGCTTCGTTTAGTTTACTTTTAAGAGTCCTCAAGCTGATGTTTACACCGTGTAGACTTGACATCATGTCCACGATTACAGCGTACGAGTGGCCCTCGTTAAAATATTGAACACATTGATTCAGTATGTCCCGTGTTTCCATCTGGTCCGTGTCGTTCAAAAACTCCAAACACCGACCACACGTGACGCAAAACCGCGTTACGGTGCTCATATGTTGGCCACAAAATGGACAAAACATACCTCGGCCGCAGTCCTACCTGTACGCCCACCAATTTTTTTTCGCTATTTACTACACAACCACAAACCGAATTTGCCGCTTACCACCACCTCACCGCGTCACTTCCGGTGTGTGGGTATAGCGTCAGTTCCGGTGAGTGGTACATTCCCTTTCCGCTAGAATCTGTCATTGTAAATTTGTTTCGGGACTGGTAAAACTGTTTTGCGTCTTGTTAATTTGTTTTCTAAAATGTAAATTTGTTTCGTCCTTGGTAAAAGTGTTTTCCCCAATGTAAATGTGTTTTATGATACGTAAAAATGTTTTCCAAAATGTAAATTTGTCTCGAGGTTCGTAAAAGTGTTTCACACATTGTAATGTTGTTTCGCACTTCTCGGCCACCGTACTTCCTTCACCAGATGTTTCAATCTCCGTCAGCTCTTTTTGTGTCATTTCACGTACTCGCTGTCATGACTGCTGGGTGATTGATGGTTGTGTGTGGGGTATGTGTGTGTTTGTTTACCTGTGGTGACGGTTCCTCATGTGTTCACTAACCCAGCCCGCTCATTTTGGTAATTGTTCACCGGTGGTGTCTCGTTTACTTTTCCCTTTATATTGCACGCCGTCCTGTCTCTCGTTGCGCGTTCATTGTTTGGTCACAGTCTAGCTGCCTTGCCTTGCCTTGTCTTGTCGGACGTGTCTTTGCTTTCTCTCCAGTTACCCCAGGTTTGGGTTACGGCATCCAGAGGCTCGTCTTCGCCCGGATATAACTCGCATGTGGATTATTAACTGGAACTCTATTGACTCTTGTTTGTTTCTCGGAACAGCTGGTTCGCTTCGCATTCAAGCGGTACACCAGTTGCTTCCGGTTTTCATCGGCTATCACCATCACCCGTGAGTGGATATATTCACGTTTCACCATTGTGGATTATATGAACTCTATTGACTCTGATTGTTTCTCGGAACAGCTGGTTCGCTTCGTATTCAGGCGGTACACCAGTTTCTTCCAGGTTGCATCAGCTACATCTGCATCCGCAGTGGATTACATCCAGTCTGAGAACTTTGGATTTAACATCTTCCATCTCCGCCTTACACCCACCTTCAGTTGTGCTTGCGTCATACCCTCTGTTGCGTGTGGTGATCGTGCTGGTGTTTTCGACTGTGAGCGTGGGTGGCTCTCTCTCTTCAAGATCTGAACTGGACTTATTCTGTAATGCCGATTCACTCTTCCCTACTGTCGTGTATGCTTCATACCGGCAGTAGGGATCACATCCAGAGTGAGTCGAGGGTGATTGCCATGTGTGGTTCTGGGAATTTGCTCTGCACCTCCTTCTTTTCTAAATAAACATTGTTAACTTGCTATTGACTCCGAACCCTTCATTGTGACACTCGCTGCTTTTTCTGTTTGTCGAAATAATGTTCTTTAAAGCGAGGGTCTAGTATAGTTGCAATACAGTATAGAGGGTTGGACTCGGTGTCTCGAAAGCGCTTGTGTAACAGATCAGAGCGGACCATTCTTATCGTGCGTCATGCTCCTCCATCAGTTTCCACCCCGAGGAGGTCCCAAAATGCCCCAATGACCAAACAGACAAGGAGAAATAAAATATAACAATGTTTATTTATTAACTTAAATGGCGCCGTCCCGTGAGCGGGACACCTGACTTTACTTCAATATTTTGCATGTAAATTCTTATCAAATCTTAACAAACTTTATATTGTAGGAAAGGTCTAAGTCTCTAGAATACATATTTCAGCAGTGTTTTAAAAAATAAATTGTGTAGGAAGAGTAATTGATTTGTTTATGAACAGAGTGCACTTAAAAATAAATTATGCTCTGCTATGTGTCACTGTCCCCCCAGCAGGACGTGTAGCACCCTCACACCTGATGAGGGGAGATAATAATGTAAGAGAAAACACACAAGGCACGGAGCTGCTGCTTCACAAGGAGTCTGTGTATTTCTGACAAATCAATAAAACTTTTTCAAGTAATGCAACATGTGTCTCATGAATTATTTCACACAATACAAATAAACATGAATGAAATATAACAGTTCACATTTTGTTATATAGCAAATGAATTAATCAATTCAAATAAACATGAATAAATTCACTAAAGGTAATCTGAAAATGACAGTGTTTCTTTAGCATCATTAGTCACGTGGTATGTATTAGAAGAAAATAGAAACTTACATCAAACACTTTCTCTATTGTTTACAACAAGAGAATCATATTTCTTTAACTCTGTATTTAAACATCTTTTTTCATCATATTGTTTCATCACACTGTTTATACAAAATAATTAACACTGTAGATGAACGTAACTGTATATAGTTATCTGATTTAAGTGTGTTTTACTATTATAATACATTTGCAACAATCCATTTGCAACTTCAATCTCTCTTTAAAACTTTATCATCTGTAATTATATAATGTAAAACTTCATATATATCAACATATAACATATTTTTTTTAACACGTTATCTCAAAGAGCACGTGAACACATTAGAATGGCGCACGTGTTCAATCTGAGTAATATACAAGTTGAACGGAGCAAACTTTTAAAGTGCTAAACACAATAACTTTACCAATTTGAGCAATAACACTTTTCTCTGTGATGTTTGAACATCTTAGACACACATTTTTGTAACAGTCATAGTCCATACCTGATGAGGGGAGATAATAATGTAAGAGAAAACACACAAGGCACGGAGCTGCTGCTTCACAAGGAGTCTGTGTATTTCTGAGCAGCGCGCCCGTCTCCCCCTACAGGTCAACACTTGCAAGGAAAAGCAATCAAACACTGCAATCATCGATCAAGGCAGAACAAGATAATAATAGTTTCCACAAAGTAATTAATTATTATTAATGTTCTTACTCTCAGACATTTTCATTCAATATTCAGACATTGTTGCATACAATTTATAATTTTGATCTCCAAAAAAAAATGTATAACACCACATATATTTCAACATTTTTGTAACCACCACACTCTCCCCCTCAAAACAAATGTCGTCCCGACATTACTAAAAAAAAGCATAGTTGATTCAGATAGAAATTTGCTTGCGTTAGTGCTACAACTAGTGTATGGGCTGCATGATGCCTAATCATATTTTTGTTAGTGTGTTGGGGGGTGTATAGTATATTGTCCTTGCTTTACAGCTCATATACTTTTTCATGATTTTAAAGCTTCTCTAATGCACAGTTATTCTCTCTACTGGACATATAAATAAACTGGTGCATATGGCGGCATTGGATTAGTCCACTGGTTTAAGTTCCACGTTCCATATGGCACTGACTGAGGTGTTACTGGCGTTACTTGCTCTATATTGTAGCATATGGGAGTACCCAAATAATCATAAGTAAATGTCTTTGGTGGTCTCCTTTCTCTTCTAGGCCACCGAGCATTCTGTCTTTCTCCATGGCTACTTATACTTTGCAAGTCATCCATGTCTCTCATACTATCCAGTTCATCATGTTCATTCTCGGTAACACCTGTTTGCTGCTGATGTACTCTCTCATTTTCTGTTTGTATTCTTGCATTTTCTTTTGTCTCTTTACTAACTCTGTCTCTTTCTTTTTCAGGTTCATCAGGCTGGACAGCAGGTAAGTTTGCATTCTCTAACTCAATGTTTTCTTCCACAGGTTGATTGTTTCCTTCCTCAGGTTGATGGAGCTGGACCTCAGGTAAGTGTGCATCTCTTAACTCATGGTTTCCTTCCACAGGTTGACGGGGCTGGATCTCAGGTAATTGTGCATCTCTTAACTCATGGTTTCCTTCCACAGGTTGACGGGGCTGGATCTCAGGTAAGTCATAATAGTAGGCACATCCCTCATCCTCATCTTCTGAGCCAGAATTCTCCTTGACTGCATCAGCTGGTTTATCCATCTTTCTCTTGGTCTTCGACTGTGTGCTTAGCTCTATTTCCAGCGGTAAGTAATCACACGGCAACAAGAGATTGCGATGAAGGACTCTTGACCTCCCTTTTCCACGTTCGGGTTTCACTTCGTAAACAGGACCTTCTCCGATTCTTTGGACAACAGTGTGTATAGCATCTTCCCAATGATTGCGCAGTTTTCCTGTGCCTCCTCTGGGTGTGAGATTTCGTATTAGAACACGGTCGCCTGAGTGCAGCACTGAACTCCTCACTTTTCCTTCAAAGTTCCTTTTATTTCTTTCTGCTGATTTTTTTGCATTTTCCTTGACGATTTCATATGCCTCCTGCATTCCTTTCCTCCATCTCCTTACATACTCCTTATGGTCGTCAGTCCCTCCTTCTGGTGTTAAGCCAAAGAGAAAATCAACAGGCAGTCTTGGCGATCTTCCAAAGAGGAGATAAAATGGGGAAAATCCAGTGACCTCACATCGTGTACTGTTGTAGGCAAAGGTCAGTTTATTGAGTGATTCCTTCCAGTTGGCCTTTTGTGTCTCTGTCAATGTCTTTAACATTTGGAGCAATGTCCGATTGAAACGGTCCACCTGCCCGTTTCCTTGGGGGTGGTACGGGGTGGTTCGTGACCCTGCGATCCCGCAGTTCTTTTTCAACTGGGAGAACAGCTGATTTTCAAATTCTGCTCCCTGATCGTGATGGATCCTTTGGGGAAATCCGAATTTCAGTGCGTAGTCATTGAAAATTCGATCAGCTTCAGTTTTAGCAGATTTAGATGTTGTGGCGTAGACCTGGGCAAATCTTGTAAAGTGATCAACTATTACGAGTATATACTCGTATCCTCCTTTACTTTTATCAAGATGCAAAAAGTCAATAGAAACAAGTTCAAATGGGTGAGTGGTTACGATATTCACAAGAGGTGCTCTGGTCTCTTTACTTGGTTTCTTTTGCCTTAAACAGTTACATCTTTTTGTCACAAAATGTTCAATTTCACATTTTTGGCCAGAAGAATCGGTCTCCAATCAAGGACGCTGTTCTTTCCACTCCTTGATGTCCCATTTTATTATGTAGTTCTTCCAGGACACGTGGTTTATATTTCTCTGGTAGCACAAGCTGTGTTCGAGTAGCTGTCTTTCTGCGAAGGACTCCATCCTCCTCTATGTAAAGCTTGTCCCAGTGACGCAGTAGACTTTAACTTGTTGCACTGAATGTCTTTAATAATTGCTTGGTTGGTTTTTGGCCAGCTACCTTACATTGTACTACTGGTCCAATGTGAATATCATCACTCTGTGCTTGTCGGATTTGGTCAGTAGAATAAGTTTCAATCTGGTCTACTGTACTCTCAGAATCAGAAAACAAAGATGTGGCAGTCCATGCCGTGGTCAGATCTTGAGCTTCAATGGCCTGGATGGTTGCTTTGACACAATCAGATGATAGTTCTTCTGTACATTGTTCTAACATTCTTTCAGCATCCAGTGGCATTCTGGACAAGCTATCTGCGTCAATGTTTTCTTTGCCTGGGCGATATTTAATGGTGAAATGAAAGTCTGCAAGTTCTGCTACCCATCTACACCCCGTTGCATTGAGCTTTGCACTTGTCATTACATAAGTAAGCGGATTGTTGTCGCTGTATACGGTGAAGGTGGGTGCATAATACAGGTAATCTCGGAACTTTTCTGTGATTGACCACTTTAAGGCTAAAAATTCCAATTTCCCTGAGTGCAAATGGTAATTTCGTTCAGAGGCTGTCAGTGTGCGAGATCCGTAGGCAATCACTCTAAGTTTTCCACTCTGCCTTTGGTACAGGACAGCACCAAGCCCTTGGTTTGAGGCATCTGTGTGAAGTATAAACGGCTGTGAAAAATCAGGGAATCCCAGCACTGGAGGTTTCGCCAGGCAGTCTATTAGTCTCTCTAATATCTGCTGGTGTTGTTCTGTCCATAAAATGGGCTTTTGAGAAGGCACTCCTTTTTTTCTGTTTGTCTTAACATTGGTGGTAATTCCATTACTTCCTCTCTCCTCTGTCTCAGTTGCTCCTTTTAGCAGGTCATACAATGGCCCAGCAATCTTGGAAAAATCTTGGATATACTGCCGATAATAACTCAACAGGCCAAGTACTGCTCGCAACTGCCCCACCGTGCTCGGTCTTTTTTCCTTCAGCGCTCTTACCGCCACAGTGTCGGCAGGGTCTATTTTACTCCCTTCTGCGGACACGATCCTCCCCAAGTACCGGACTTCTCTTTTAAATAATTCACACTTTCCAGGTTTGAGCTTGATCCCATATCGTCTCAAATGCTGCAGAACCTTTCTCACATCATTCACATGGTCTTCGAAGGATTTACTGAACACCAGTGTGTCGTCGAGGTAGGGGATACAGCAGTCATCTCTGAGATCTTCCAGGCACTCTTCCATGCAGCGTTGGAAGGCTGCGGGGGCATTCATCAATCCAAATGGGACGCGGATCCACTCATAGAGCCCCCATGGTGTCACAAATGCTGTCAAAGGTTGACTCTCTTTGGCCATAAAGCCCTGATGATATGCCCTCCCTTGGTCGAGTAATGAGAACCAGGTGTTTCCTCCTAGACTATCCAATATATCTTGAACACGTGGGATGGGCTGTCGATCCGGATTTGTCTTTCTATTCAATTCCCTATAGTCTATGCACAACCGTAGGCTGCCATCTTTTTTGCGAACACAAACAACAGGCGAGGAGTATGGTGAGTTAGACTTTTGTACCCATCCTTGTGCAATAAGGTTGTGTAGGTAATCCTTCATTTCCTTATACAGAGGTCTAGGTACTGACTGGTAAGTGCGTGTGACTGGGGTGGTGTCTTTTAGTGAAATAGTCAACTGCAATCCATCTATGCAACCGATGTCATCATCAGACTTTGAGAATGAAGCTGCCTCTTCTCTTAACATCTGTTGTACAATTTCTCTCCTTGATTCACTGAGATTCACTGAGGTGACTTAAGTCCAATGGTGGGTCCCATGTTGGGTCAGAATGTTGTTCAGATTGGTTTGTGACTTGATTTATCTTCACAGATTCCATATGAGGTTCCTCGAGGACAGGAGATGGGTATACGGCCTGGACTGGGTGCACTGTGCCGATAACTGTCTTGCCACCTAATATTATATCATGGTCAGTAGGATTTTGGACAGAGACGATGACATGTGGTGAGGTCTGTTTCCGCAGTTTCACAAGGGTTTCACAGAACTCCAGGCCCTCGGTCCACGTAGGGTTTAAGGCAGGCTCGAACATTAGCACTGTGTCCTCCTTTGGTGTAGATGTCTGCACTCTACATTCAATTTGAACTGAGGTATGTTTAGCCACATTGACTTGTTCTCTTGTTGTTTTAATGATGTAATCACGTGGTGTTTCTGCATGCACTTGTTTGATGAATGCTTGAATCTTCTTCTCTTCGGTATTAGGTATGGCTGACATCTCTGTGTCACTATTGTGGGGCTGGAGTAACGTGCTCTTGTTTGCTATTTGTTCAATCACATTATACCCAATGATAGGATGGCATAAGTGTCTACCCCTCATCACTAGCACAGGTATGGTGAGTTCATTCTCTTTCCTTTTATCCAGCTCTAGTCCAAAGGTGATTTCCATCCATCCTACATAGGGTATATTTTGACCATTTGCAGCTACGAGACGAAGTTCTTCAGGTGCATCGATTGCTTCTGATACATCTCTTACTCTCACACTTGGCAAGTAGCTATTTTTCCACCATTCATCGACAATGCAGACTTGAAAACCAGTGTCCCATAATGCCTCCACTAGTAGACCTTGAAGGTAGCATTTTACAAGACATTGTTTTCCTACCAGAGAAGCACAAGTAGGTTTGTTTGTCTTCACAACTTTTGCACTTGAGACAGGGTTCACATTTAACTTTGAATATCCGTTACACTGTTTCTTATGGTTGGCCCAATGATCCACTTGGCATGCTTTTGAGCAGTACAACGTCTGTTTACAATTTGAGCATTGTCTTAATACCATGCCATTATTTCTAACGCCACAGTATGTACAGCACTGAGGGGACTTTTGTATAGAACCGGTCACTCCCTGTCCCGCGGTCGTGACCCAGTCCCGTTTAACGGCCCATCCCTCTGCATGACGGGCATCCTCGCCCGACAGCCAGCTGCAAAATGGTCGCTGCCACCACACTTGTAGCAATGGGTACAGTAGACGTCTAACCCACTTTGCTGACAGGCAAAACACTTCCTTACTCGAGTTGCAGGAGGGTAATAACGCTGTGCTGAAACCCATCGTGGATGCTGAATTGTCTCTCTCCTCTGGAAGTAAGGCTGCTGGTAGTATTGATTCTGCGGCGGTGGCCCACTAGCTATATCTCCTACCAGAGAGGAACACTGGGATGACGTGACCTGGGGCTGTTTGATTGACTCTTTAATCTGCGAAACTTCTACACTGAGGTCTTTCAACAAGGCCATCCCAGAGCGCATTTCTCTCAGCTCACTTAAGATATTGAGTTCAGCCTTCTCTGTGTCCTTCTGACACTGTCCTTTTCCCTTCCTTTCCACACTAGTGTCGTTTGATTGTACAGTATGCACTTTGGTGACACTTGGTTGTGCAAGCCTCTTTTTACTTTGGCGTTCTGTCTCATGGGCACATGCTAAATTGACCTTGTCAAAAAGCAGCTCATCACTTACATCAGCTTGAGTCAGGTAAGGCCTTAGATCACCTCTGATACTATCATTCTGCAGGCTGGTCAGAACGGTATGGAGAAACATACTCTGAACTAACTGTGGATTGTACTTCAAACTGGAGTCGGCTTCTTGTGAGGCGAATAGAATTTTCTGTCTTAAATCTAAACAGCGAACAAGAAAGCTCTGTGGGGTCTCTTTGTTGCTTTGTACCTCTGAGGTAAGTTGTTTATACAATTCCGTTGCCCCCCTTTCTTGGAAATGAGCTCTGAGTATGCGTCTCAGTGTGGGCAGAGTAAGATTTGTCTTTCCCTCCAGGTAGCTACGAAGCTGCATTCCCGGTGCAATTGCTCTTATTACTGCATCAACAATTTCGATTTCAGAGAAACCCCTACTCAGTCCATGTTCAATTTGGTGAGCAAGACTTGAGAAGGTGAGTTTGTCCTTTTGTCCAGGTTCACCTATCTGACCTGATATCTTAAACTCTCTGCTCCAGGTCGCCACAACTGGCCGCACTGATGGTTGGGGCATATTTGGGCTGATGTTTCTTTGTGTATCATGGTCTAATTGTGTGCTACAGTGAGTTGAAACACTAATGTGATGTGTGTCTGCAACAATATTCTGTTTTCGTTCAATCAACTTCTGCAAAGCTAACTGCAAGTTGTCAATTTCTTTTTGCAGTAATTCCTGCTCTGTGACCTGCTCTACTGAGTCTACAGACACCCCCTGCTGTGTTATTTGTGACCCTGAAATGTTTTCAGTATTCTGCTGAAGTTCAGAAATTTTGTCCCTTAAACACAAAAATTCAGACATACCCTCATCTTCTAGTTCACTTAGCCCCTCCCTCTCAAAGTGTTTCACCAGGGTAGAAATAACAACTGAACGTGTTTGGCTAACAACATGCTCACACTCATCAATATTTACAAACTCACATAATTTAACAAGTTTTTCTTTTGACAGTGAGTACAATGCTCCAATCACTTCAAGCTTTAAGTCCTCCAATGGTTCCATTGTTCATTTAGACTTTAGGTGAGTGCAAAGTGATGTGCAAAAGCGTCCTTAGCTGGTCTGAAGATGACGATGCACTGGGAATTAACGATAAACCTCAGATGACACGCTATTTTCTTCCAAACCCAACGCTGACGCAAGCCGTTCTCACTCTGCTGTTCTCCCAAGCCAAATTTTAGAGTGAATAGCACCGTAGGTAGACCATCATCTATGGACGCCGACCTTCACTGCATATTCAATCTCGCTGGGGCCTCCAAAATGTAGCACCCTCACACCTGATGAGGGGAGATAGTAATGTAAGAGAAAACACACACAAGGCACGGAGCTGCTGCTTCACAAGGAGTCTGTGTATTTCTGACAAATCAATAAAACTTTTTCAAGTAATGCAACATGTGTCTCATGAATTATTTCACACAATACAAATAAACATGAATGAAATATAACAGTTCACATTTTGTTATATAGCAAATGAATTAATCAATTCAAATAAACATGAATAAATTCACTAAAGGTAATCTGAAAATGACAGTGTTTCTTTAGCATCATTAGTCACGTGGTATGTATTAGAAGAAAATAGAAACTTACATCAAACACTTTCTCTATTGTTTACAACAAGAGAATCATATTTCTTTAACTCTGTATTTAAACATCTTTTTTCATCATATTGTTTCATCACACTGTTTATACAAAATAATTAACACTGTAGATGAACGTAACTGTATATAGTTATCTGATTTAAGTGTGTTTTACTATTATAATACATTTGCAACAATCCATTTGCAACTTCAATCTCTCTTTAAAACTTTATCATCTGTAATTATATAATGTAAAACTTCATATATATCAACATATAACATATTATTTTTAACACGTTATCTCAAAGAGCACGTGAACACATTAGAATGGCGCACGTGTTCAATCTGAGTAATATACAAGTTGAACGGAGCAAACTTTTAAAGTGCTAAACACAATAACTTTACCAATTTGAGCAATAACACTTTTCTCTGTGATGTTTGAACATCTTAGACACACATTTTTGTAACAGTCATAGTCCATACCTGATGAGGGGAGATAATAATGTAAGAGAAAACACACAAGGCACGGAGCTGCTGCTTCACAAGGAGTCTGTAGCCGTTTCTCAATGTCAAGGATACTTCCTTGGCAGGACTAGTCCTTACAAGTCACTTCCTTCAGATTCTAGGGGAGGCTCCTTTTAAGCATCCGAAGAACACGTTAAATGGAACAGGCTAGCAAGTGCACGTCATTACGTCATTGCGTGATTGAAAGGTGTGCTTTCGGTGCTGCGCGCATAGGATTGTGGGTGATTTCCGCGCGTGAAGAGCGCGAAGGATACAAATTTGCATCCTTTCCTGTACATGGGATATTTCTCGAACGAAGGACTCAGTCCTTGGCTGAAATTTCAAGGATCCTCGACATTGGAACAGTCCTTAGACGGACGTCGATGACGTAGCATCCTCGAAATTTTAGCTTCCGAGGATCCTTCCTTGACATTGAGAAACGGCTTGTGTATTTCTGAGCAGCGCGCCCGTCTCCCCCTACAGGTCAACACTTGCAAGGAAAAGCAATCAAACACTGCAATCATCGATCAAGGCAGAACAAGATAATAATAGTTTCCACAAAGTAATTAATTATTATTAATGTTCTTACTCTCAGACATTTTCATTCAATATTCAGACATTGTTGCATAAAATTTATAATTTTGATCTCCAAAAAAAAAATGTATAACACCACATATATTTCAACATTTTTGTAACCACCACAGACGCCTACATTTACTTCAATTATTTTAATATTTTAATATAAATGACCTAATCACAACAAACTATATATTATTTGAAGATTTTAGAATACATATTTCATCAGTGTTTTATAAGATAAATTATGTAGGAAGGGTAATTGATTTATAAATAACAAAAGTGTGCATCAGAAATTGGTACTGCCTGCAGGACTCCTGCATTTACTTCAATATTTTGCTAGTAAATGCTTTCCTAATCTTGACAAACTTTATATCTTTGGAAAGGTCTAAGACCCTAGAATTCATTTTTTTTTTAAATAAAATAAATTACATATGAAGATTACTTGATTCATAAATGACAAGAGTGTGTATCAAAAAACTATCATAACAAGAGATGAAAGCTTTGTCACATAAAGTTGATACACACTTTTTTCATTCAAGCTCTGGTTTTCAGGATGAAAGTTCATATGTTTATTTGTTAAAAAATACACTTATTTAGTTGCTCTGCAATAAGCCATAATTTTTAGGAGTTGCTATGTTAGTAGTCTTCTGGTTTCGAAGAGTCCGCCCACAAAGTATCATATCCAGTAATGCAAATGCAAGATAGTCTCAGTAGCCAAACAGAGCCGTTACTAGGGCTCTGACTTCAGCATCAGTTAGCCAACAATTGCATTTTGTTGACAAAACACTATCCAATAGAATGCGCAGCACCTTTTGTTTATAAACATGCCCAGCAATAAGCCAGAACACACAGACTGCATTCTCAGATGCTCACAATCAGATGATGGCTTTACCAACACCTAAAAAGCGGTACACACATTTAAAAGTAGAAGAAGTAGTGGAAGAAGTCTGCAAATAGAGTGATGAAGAGGAACATCATCAATCCAGCAGTGATGAGTCTGACATGCTTTTTCCTGATAAGGAGATTTTGGATTCAACTTCATATCAGTAAGTTTTACATATTTTTGCTTCTTATACAATCTTTGCTAATTTTAGTTAGCTTTTAGTGAGTGGAAATGAAAATAGATAGAATTTCATGAGTTCACACTTACAAATAAGTAATCAGGCAAGTGTGAGGGGTGTGAATGAGCTGACTACTTAGGCTTCAAGTCATGCTAGTCACGTGGACACACTGATTGTTGACTGCTGATCACAATTAGATGATGGTTTGGTAGATTTATTTGAATCTCCTGAACTTTGTAAGTAAAACATTATATGTGGATGTGTAAATATAGAAAAAAACATTTACTATATGTACTATATTTGATTTGTAATATATTGTTACAATAGGAATGAAGATTTCGGAGAGGACTCTGATGAACCATCAACTTCCTCAGCAATGCCACCAGCTACTACAGCTTCTCGCTTCAGCGGAATTGGATATAGATCGAGAGGAAGAAGCAGAAGGACAGTTCAAATCACAGACAGAAGACAAACCATAGACAGAAGACAAAGCAGAGAAAGAGGACAAAGTAGAGGAAGAGGACAAGGCAGAAGGACAGTGCAAATCACAGACAGAAGACAAAGCCGAGGAAGAGGACAAAGCAGAGGAAGAGGTGTATACAGAGGAAGAGGTAGACAGACCCAACCCGTTACTTCCACTGACACTGCTGGTCCAAGATGGCACACCAGTGATGAACCTGATGTTTCACCACCTGAGACAGTGTTTAGACCAGCTCGAACCCCTGGCCCTCAGCTCATATTGACGGAAAACTATAGTCCTTTAGAGTTGTTTCAGCTGTTTTTTTCTTCGGAGACTTGCCAGACAATTATCCGCAACTCCAATGCCTATGCACCTGAACCTCAGGGTAATCAGGCAACAAGAGGAACCAGAAAACCATGGGAGGACATGTCCCAAAAGGACTTGTACTCGTATCTGTCACTGGTCATCTATATGGGTCTAGTAAAGGTTCCAAAACTGACAGACTAGTGGAATGGTTCTAGACTTTACAAAATAGGCTTTCCTTCCACAGTCATGTCATCCAGGAAATTCCAAGCAATATCATCAACACTTCATCTAAGTGATCCCAAAGAAGATGCTGAGAATTTGATGAAAAAAGGGACCCCTGGCTATGATCGACTTGGAAAACTAAAGCCAGTCTATCACCAGATTCAAGACGCCTGCAAAACTTACTTTCACCCACATCAAAACATCTCAATAGACGAGAGGATGGTCACATCCAAAGCCAGGATAAGTCTAAAGCAGTACCACAAAGAAAAGCCCACAAAAAATGGGGTTACAAGTTGTATGTTTTGGATGACTCCCACCATGCATACACATGGAGTTTTTTATTTATGAAGGAAAAGCCCCTGAAGGAGAATGTGAACAAGGCAAGGAACAAATTGGTAATGACGCTGATTGACAGTGGGGTCTTAGGAACAGGCTATAAACTATATGTGGATAATTTCTACACCAGCCCGTCATTGTTCCAGGACCTCCGTCAAAAGGGCTTCTGGGCCTGTGGAACTATTCGCAAAAACCGGATAGGCTTCCCAGCAACCACCATCAATAAGCTGCCCAAAAATCCCCCCCGCGGGAGTATGCGGTGGATTCGACACAACAAGCTTCTGTTCGTTGAATGGAAGGACAGCAGGGAGGTGCTGATGTGTTCCTCCTTCCATTCAGCCAACGGAGATCAGACCGTAGGATGGACAGAACAGAATGTTTACATTCCAACTGTGGTGTCTAACTACAACAAGTGAGTCTAATTTATTCAGTGTTGTTGTGTAGAAATTGTGCAGATATGTTTATACATTATCAACTTGACTATGTTTGCCTTTATATAATAATAATTATATAATAATAATAATGAATAGTGAATGCGTTTATACTCCACCAGCAGCTGGCTGCATTACACAACCAAAAGCGGATTACGCAGAGGGAATTCCGTGAAGCACTGGTTCTGGAGCTTGCAGACTGGATGCCCCAGAATGAAAGCTGCTCCAGTTCTGCTTCGTCAACCTCATCTTCTGTTCCCACAGAAGGACAGTCAGGCCACATATGCCACAGGCCAACATTCACTACTGAACCAGGGTTAGATGAAAGAAGAGATGCCATGTTTGTCATCGAAAAACCTCTGTAAAGTCCCCTGCATGCAATCTGTTCTTGTGTTTCCTGCTAGCACGAGAGTGTTTCAATGACTGGCACAATGAACTTAATTTGTAATAATTGTTATGGAAAATTGTAAATAGTTAATTAATATTTAGAAAGTTAAAAAAATGTAAATAGTTTGTAAATTGTTGAAAATTGAAAAGTGTGTTTTCTAACAGGCTTTTTCTATGATGTTTCTAATATACATTTCAAATAATTTCTTGTTTTTTATTATGATCCTGTCCATTTGTCATTTCTTATTGTGTCTATCTTATAGGACAAGTAAAAAAACTTAAAAAAGCATCTCAGTGTCTGTTGTGGTGTCAAATGTCAGATCCAGAAACTAAGTGTTAAAAGATATCCCCCTGGTGGTTATTCTGGTATAGCAGCTAAAAGAGTCACAGGAACTAATATATATTTATTTTGTATTTTTTTAAATAAAAGATCATTATGACATTTTATAGTTTTTCATAACAATAAACATAAACTAAAATAACTTTTCTAAAAAACTTTTTTTTAGTAATTTCTTTTCATAATAGCAATCTGCCAATTGTCTTCTTTCAAATAAGACCAATCTTAGGTCTGTATTCCAAAAAATTCATGATTTATAACCATTTTAGTTCCAAGAGTGCATTTTCATGTGTAGGCTCAAAAAGGGCTGCGCCACTTAAGGGGTTAAAAGGGGGGTAAGGGGGTCTTAAAATAAGTAAGGCTTTGGAACTTTGGGAACTGAGGTCTGAGTCACTTCTGACTCTTCACGGGGACCGACAGGTAAGTCGTCCAGACTTGCTCTCTCTCTCTCTCTCCCAGTCCACACGTGAAGTATTCTCGGCTTTCTCTCTCTCTTCGTGTCTCTCAGGTACACCGCAGGTGAATACTGTCAGCCACTCCTCCTGGACTCAAACAGAACGAATACAGGTAAGTACGCCGTAAGTAACACAGGTAGGTACCCTGGGCTTGGGGCTTTAGACGTCCAGAAGATATCCAGGTGAGTCCACTGAGCTTGGAGCTGTAGGCGTCCAGAAGGTATACGGGTGAGTACACTGGGTTTGGACTTCAGGCGTACGGGTAGGTATGCAGGTGAGTACACTAGGCTTTTAGCTTTAGGCGTACAGGTAAGTTTACAGATGAGTACACTGAGCTTGGGCTTTGGGCTTACGGGTAGGTTTACAGGTGAGTACCCTAGGCTTGTAGCTTTGGGTGTACAGGTGAGTATACAAATGAGTACACTAAGCTTTGGGCGCACAGGTAGATCTACAGGTGAACACACTGGGTTTGGAGCTTTGGGCATACAGGTAGGTATACAGATGAGTACACTGAGCTTGGGCTCCCTAGGCTTTTAGCTTGAATGAATTCAACTCACAGGCACGTGGATAGGCATATGTCAGGCTTTAGCTCTTCGAAACTCAGGTGGTTGGAGAGGACGTATAGGCACACAGCAAACTTCTAGCCTTCCTCACTAGAACAGACTTCTACGGAACACTTTGACGTTGACTTCCCAGCATATAGTGGAACAGTCCCACAATGACACAGAGCCCTTGGCTCAGACCTGCAGACTGGCAGCAGAGAACACATAAATTTCCTTCAACAGTATAATACTCCGGTGAACATACAGGGAGAGATACAAAAACTCTTTGCTTCAGGCAAGAAGGGCAGATGGAGACACAGGTCAATGCTGCTGCAATGTTTGGCCTAGCACGCCCACAGAGGGTATCGCAGAGGTGGGTAGATTGAGGTAAGGAGCCACACCATGCAATGTACTGCCAGAGTGGGGCCAACCACTTCAAATCTCCTTTCCTTTAAGCAGCGGGGCAAGAGATCTAGACATGGGCGGACATCTGGAAACACTCAACAGATGTATAATTATACACAAAGACAGTAAGTACACTTTTTCCACACTGCAGGCGATTTCAAGTTCTCCCTCTTTCGATAATCCACACAAAATTCTAAGCAAATCCTTACTTCATACAGTTACCACGCCACCACCAGGCGGGGGAAGGAGGTTAATGGGTCGCAGTCGTGTATATATATAAAGCAGCTGCCCAACGTCACCAATCCACTCTTCTATTACAGGGCTCTCTCTTAGGCCTAGGAGGTGATCGCTGACAACACTGACACAGCACAACACTACAATTTTCCAGGTGTACACATGTCAAAAGACTCACCCACCACACTCCACACACTCACAGTGATATAAGGTCAGAATCATAACGTTGGGCTGGGGCTATAGTCCTGGATAGTCGAAAGGGCTTGGGCAGAGGACGACCATATGACCACGATCTTTAAGCCCACTCCTTCCTCTTCTCAGCTGGTTCCAGCTCACCCACCGATCCTCAACACGGGTGGGGCCGCTCACACACTTATTCGATACACTGGGAATACACTGGGATAACAGTATTAGCAAGGGTATAACTGGCAAGGCAACAACAAGACAAATTCTAAGTAACACACAGTTCCCTTCGATACTTAATACTTCCCTCTCTCTTACAGATGTCTCATGCATCCGAGGCCGGTTGTACAACAATTACTCCATTCCTTCCCCTTCGATCTGTTTCCTGTGTCCTTTCAACGTGCACAATCTTTTCAAGATACACAGTAAATCCGCACAAATACTTCAGAATGAATGATTAAACACTTAGCTCTGTCTTTCTTCAGCCCAATCCTCTGTCTTGATTTCACCCAGTCTGCAAATCCACATTAATACGTCTCTCCGAACACACCGACCACTTCGTCTCGCCCACATCGCTTGCCGGAATAAACTTCTTTTGCGGTATTCCTGACACCTTATTTATGTGCCTCCTCTTCTCTGCAATGCCCAATCACCAATCGCCACGTTCACTTCGCACACCTGTTCCTAATAATCTCAAATTTGTTTGCCCAGAGTTGCTGGAACCGGCTGGGTGTTACAGTGAAAAAAGGTCCGGGCGGAACTATTTCCGCCATTTTGGGTTCCGCTGCATAAAGTCACTCCGTGACACTTGTTAACAGCCCCAAAAAGAGTCTTATTAGCTGTTTTTACACCGTGATCTGTTTCCACCTCTTTTCCCAGCAGACGCTTCAGTGCTGGTATCAAAGGAATAACCTCTGAGGCCGAGGCTTTAGCCGAGCTTATTTCCATGGTCATCTGTTCGAATGGGGCGAGAAGAGACACAAAGTTTTCCATAATCATCCACTGGCGTGCACTCAAAGTAGCGGGCAGATCGTAATCTGTCATATAGGCAGCTATGACCCGCTTCTGCTAAAGAAGACTTTGCAACATGTAGTACGTACTATTCCAGCGAGTAGCTACATCTTGCTGGAGACGTTTGGGTGGCATCCCCAACTGTATTTGCAAATCTTGCAGTCGGGAATAAGCAAGCGGAGAATGTTTAAAGTGTAAGGTGCCACCCTCTGGCCCAACGAAGGAATCCAATGGCATGGTGAAGGGATCACGTGTTCTTTCTGTCCGTAGCGCTTCTAGAAGAATAATTCCATTTATTAGGGTTTAATTTATTTCTCTGATCTCTGTGGTTAAATTAAAATCTGACTCCAATTTATAATTTATCAATATAATTCTGATGCTGATCATAATTTCTATAATTATTATTATATTTTTATTCTGTTAATTATTTAGAATGAATTATATTCACATAGAGAATAAGGTGTAATTCTGAAGGTGCTAAGGCAGTACCATACAGCTGGGCATAGAGGCATTCTCAGGGCTTAATTTCTGCCGGATCCTGCCGGAACAGGATCCGGGACCTCTCAGCGTTTGACTGTCTGTTCCGGTAACTATTTGCATGGATCCGCCGCATCACGGGGTATAAAAACAACAAAAACAAAGTATATTATATTAATATTATTAAATTATATAATATAATATATATAGATATATCATTAACATTTTTAAGGACATTTTGTGTCATTTATTCATTTATATTTTTCTTAAGTGGGATGCGGACGTGAAACTGCGTAATTGCCTAATTACGTCATCTACGCAACTCTGCTGACAAAATTAGTATTACCGCTAAAACGCCAAGGAATCGTGCGCCATGAAAATGTCGAAAAGACAGTTAAATTTGTTATCATTTTTTAAAAGAAAAAAAGAAGATAATAGTAAGCGAACCAGGATTGAAACTACACATGAGGACAGCGGCGGTACCGAGCAGGTGCAGCATGCTACCGGCACTGTTAGCGAGCCGGAGGCGGCTATGGCAGACAGCCAGGATCAACAGCAAGGTGAGGCAGGCCTAGTTTGCAGTTCAGATTCGGAGGGAGAGGAGGACACTGCTTGCAGCGGAGAAGTTGGGACATCTGGCGACAGGTTGGAGTGCACTATTTGGACCAAAGTTCAGCTTAAGATTAAACAGTCCTGTTATCCCTGGCTTGTAATGGACAAATGTAGATTGGGCTGCACAACATGTAAAGCAGTGTGGATATTAGGGCCAGAAAAAACTGCGGGAATGAAACTAGCCAAGGAATGGGTCACATGCACTGTCACCTCGTCTGCGTTGGATATTAAAAAACAGCAACGAGCACTCAGAAAAAAAGTATTTGAACATGCCCGGACCAAGGCGCATTTAGCAGCTGCAGACATTCAGCAAAAGGCAAAAGGAGACACAATAGTAAATAGTGGCTATTGTTAATAGCCAGTCGGAACAGATAAACACTACTGCTAGAGTTTTTCGCACAGCCTATAAGGAGGCTAAACGTCACAGGCCTGCTTACGGGTTTGAACAAGAAATCAACTGCCCAGAATTAAATGGAGTTGATATGGGTAAGATTCTACATTCAAATGTTGCGTGTGCAAATATTCAGAAACATATTTCTGAAGAAATGAAAAGAAAACTATTTGAAAAAATAGTACAGTGTGCACCTAAACTCAGTCTAATGCTGGATGAGTCGACCAGTTTAAATAAAAAGAGTGCTTTGATCATATACATTAGGGTTCAGTTGCCAGGTATGGACACGCCTACAAACATTTTTGTTGAACTTGTACAGCTAGATGACCTTACTGCTGAAGGAATTGTGCATCATCTATTACATGCTATGGAGCGCATGCATTTGACTGAGGAATTTCTATCAAAAACCCTCATTGGATTAACATGTGATGGGACGTCTGTTATGTTAGGGTGCAAAAGCAGAGTAGCAAGTAGGCTCAAAGATATTTTCCCAAATATTACTTTATGGCATTGCTCAGCCCATAGGCTTGAGCTTGCGGTAGGTGACGTTGTGAAAGAGATGGGCACTATTAATCATTTTAAAACATTCATGGACAAACTGTATGCAGTTTATAGCGCGTCTAATAAAACCCGATTGGAGCTTAAGGATGCTGCAGACAGTTTAGATATCCAGTTATGTAAAATTGGTCGAATATTTGACACAAGATGGGTGGCATTAAGTTTTAGAACCGTGGAAGCTGTGTGGAAAAACTACCCAGCACTTTACAAGCATTTTAAAACAGCATCAGAGGATCCCGCTCGTGATGGGAGCATGAAGCAAACATACAATGGACTCGTTAAACGCTTATCTTCCTATGCATTTGTAAACAACCTTGGCATTATGTGTGATGCATTGCAAGAATTATCTGAACTCTCACTTGAGATTCAAAAAAGAGAATGTACCATAATATCTGTCCACAAGGCAGTTTGTAGGCAAATCAGGGTATTTGAGGCAATGGCTGAAAGGCCTGGTCGCTACACTGAACTTGGCCAGAGGGGAATTGATGCCAACTCATTTCAGAATGTTTAGCTGCACGAAGAAAGACCCAGCGACAAAACGTTAAACCAAAGGCTGTTTTTCTTAAGCTTGACTAAGCACATGGAGGAGCGTATGTTATCTCAAGGCGGGTGGATGCCGGATAAGACTGGATATAACAAGTTTATTGAGGAGTTGATGGTGCTTTACGCACAGCACTAGGCCGAGAGCACTGATGCGATGTATGGAGAGACTGAAGTTGAATCGCTCTGTCAGCGTTTTGATATTGACAGCCCACGAGCAGTCATTCGAGCCTACAGAGAGTACAGAGACTCTGATGGAAAATGCATTCCTGATGAACTGAAGGAGCTATTTGTGTCTGTCAATAGCATTTCAATATCAAGTGCCGAGTGTGAGCGTGGATTTTCCCAAATTAACTTAATTTGCTCCCAGAACCGTGCCTCTCTGCACACGTCCACCATATCATACTTGCTTTTTCTGAATCTTGTTGGACCCCCCGTCGAAATTCAATCCCGTTCCTTACGTAAGGTCATGGATAGCCAAAGGACACAGAACTTCTACAGACGTACGCAGTAAAACTCGTAACCGGGAGGAGGAGGAGAATCGCGACATGACTTTGGTGTGGGTGTTTTAGACAACTAGACAAGGTAAGCAAGTGTTTATCTATTAATATTATCGAAAGCTTTGTGTGTAGTTGTGAACTATGTTCAGAAGCCTATATACGTGTTGCGAAAATAATTGCTGAGTGTGGGCTTTGCGTGTTTTGATGATTAGTGTAGTACAGTACAGGGAGTATTTGAGCAAATACTGTAGCATGCTGTTTTCAGCACCGTTTTTTGCACATTCCGGGACCAGCACCTGCCTCGGCACCCCTCTGTTCTAATATGCGTTTTGCGTACCGGCACCTATTGTTTTACAAATTAAGCACTGGGCATTCTCCTTCTGACTCAAGTTAAAGTTAGAGGTTTCTCCAAAGCACATTGCAAATAAGAGGATCCATCTATGTTTTAGGTTGAGGCAATTACTCCAGTAATATTTTCAATATAGACAATTCTCCTAATCTATGCCCCCTCCAGTATATTTATCTTAAACCCTGAAAATATAATAAATGATTTGACAAGTTTTGAAATCAATAAAGATTGACAATTTATTTTGCCAGGCAGGTTACACTTAAATCAATCATTTGGTTATTCAAATCCATCAATTAAAAATATATAAAACATCCACTATAAGATCAGCATAGAAAAATTAACATTTCACAAAATACAAATCATACCTGGAAATTCAAGACACACAGCAATTCAAGACTATTTTGCCAGGCCACCTTTTATACACAGCTTGAGACAAAGACATTGTAAAACTACAAAAATCCAATTCGACCTGTACCAAGTGACCCTAAAGGACACCTGGTCAAAATCCAGTTTGACCCGTTCCAAGTTACCTGGTCAAAATCCAGTTTGACCTGTTCCAAGTGACCTTAAAAGACACCTGGTCAAAATAGCCAGAAGTATCCTGGCAATCCCCATCTCTACAAGTAATGCATCTTCTATCCTAAGTTCTAAAACCTTGATCCATCTTATCTTAGACTTATAGAAATGAAACCTTTTTACTCATCGCACCATGACCTTTAAAATGAAACCCCACATGAATATAAAATTGCAATCTCAGAACAACATATATACATAATATCATATTTAGCAGATACCCAATGATGTGAACCTGCAGGCTACCAGTGCTAAAGCCTTTGTGATGAAGAGATTAGAAGAACAAAGAATTGCATGTCTGTAACCAGTTCAACCTGAGGGTCAAATGTAGATGAAGGCCCCAACCGAAGTTTTATTGTTTTTTAATGTCTCTCCATAAACAGACCCAAAGTTGATTATTTAACATCCGGTATTACAAAAGTGTCCCACAATCTTTCTCCCGGTTGCTGTAATTTCAGAAATGCTGCGCTGACACAGCAATCCTTCATTCACAGCCAAATGATGCGTGTGTGCCATGAATGGTATGCTGTTCAGTCCACTCCATAGCCTTTAACATGTTCCGTGCATTATCTCGGACAATCACATGCACGTTAGATTTCTCAATGCATCAGATATCGCTGCTGCGGTGTGTGACCCAACAAACTCCCGTGAGTGAAGCAAAATGTTTTCAGGAGTCAATCCACTGCGCTGTTAAGCTAAGCATGCTAGTTGGGCTAATGTGTGAGCTCCAAATGTCTGTTGTAAAACTTAGAGTTTGTCTGTCTGTGGAAATGAGCTCATGAACGTGTTTTGCAACTCGGTCATACAAAATAGGTCTGCATATTTGTTTGTGCAAAATAGCGTCTGCTTGGCAGTGTATAACGTGGCTCAATATGTTGTATGAGCCTACGAAGTCCAATGTCCTCCACCACAGAAAACGGCTGGTCATCTAAGGCAATGAATTCCATCACTTTCTCAGTAATGTCATGTGCTTTGACACTATCTTCCTCAAATTTCTTAGTCTTTTCAAATAACGTGGCCACAGAGGGTGTTTGTGATGTAGTTGGGGAATTTTTAACCAATGTTATTTTGCGGTACTCCTCATGTTCAATTGGATGCCGTGTTGTATCAAACCTGTTGTCAAAAAGTTCTTTGGCACCGTACCCCCTCTTGAGACTTTTGCAGAACAAACGTTTGTTGTCCTCATCTAAAACTTTAAAATACTTTCATACCGCTGACATGCTTAAAGGGGCCATTGCTTGAAAATGTTAGCATTGCCACTTTGTAGATGTGAGCAAAAATAGGTCATTGAAATTTGGCTTTCCTTATGATGTCATAAGGATATCTTATTAGAATAATACTGCCCCCTTAATGTGCACTATCCAACCACAGCACTGCCATTTGTGCAGAGAGAAAGAAAGAGAAGAAAAATAATTGACAGCACAATTGAGTTTGAATTGCATCAAACCACCATCATTGTGATCAGTGTTTGCACTTCATCAGCTCATTTGCATTTTAAAAGACACACCCAAAACGACACATTTTTGATCAAACCTACAAAGTGGCAATGGTAACATTTTCACGCAATGGCCCCTTTAATCTTTGCAAACCATGCAAACAGCTCGACCGTGAGTGAAACCTGCTTGAGCACGGAGAGGAGGGGTGGGTGACGACTGCTAACAGCTTGACCGTGAGTGAAACCCAAGCGCTAGCGCACGGATGGGAGGGACGCGGTTGACATTCATTTTCAGTTGACATTTTCGGCTGGATTTTTTATTTCGGCCTGAAACCGATAATGCCATTTTCGGCCGAAAAACAACACAAATTAACACTATTATATGCACAGTATGAAAATTCAAGACGTTCGGTCGGACGTTCGATTAGCCAGTCGGACGTTTATTTTTAGCATGATATACCTGCCATAAGTGTGTCAAGCGCCCTAAGCGTCTGACTTGTTAACTCAGGCTGCGTCCGAAACCGCATACTGTACAGTACGTACTGAATGAGATTAAGTACTTACTTACTGACCGTTAAAACAGTAGGTACTATATGTTCATACAGTATGAATCATACAGTATGAATCCTGGTAGTATGAATGCGATTCGAACTTACTACATCCACCATGTTGATACATCACGTGACATACGTCGTAATCACGTCATATCATACCAGCGCGAATACAGCCACATCGTCGCTTTCACCTCTTCTTCTTCATTGATAGTGAAGTGTCAATCGTATGCACGCTGCAAAATCGAACCGGAAATAGTAGGTAATCCGGGTACTTTTCGCATACTGTTTTTGGAATACTATGTATTCGAACATACTACTTGCCTTGCCTACTGCTTTTCGCCTACTATATAGTATGGAAGTAGGCGGTTTCGGTTTTGCAGCATCACTTCTCTCATTCTCCAACAACAAGCCGTTTCTTTGGCTTTTGCCACGATACTGTAACATGCCGGGGGACATTGCCTACTAGCGATCTGCATGTCTAATTCCAAGTCGACGCGAACAACGACACAGAATTATGAAAACTGACGCAGCTTTACCCTACAAGCATGTAACACACAGCACTATGTAGTATAGTATATTTTAATTGACAGAACAAAACCAGCTTGTTGCGAATGTTAAACACGCGAGATGGCAGAACATTGACTAAAAGTCACAGCTGGTGTATTAAAGGCCACACTTTACAATGGCGCACTCTGCCGAACATTTCACGCTACTGTGTTTGAAGGTAACCTGTTAACCACATGTAATTTCATTGTTAAAAGTTAGCCAAACTACATCATTCATGTTCAGGCATGTACCAAGGCTAATACATTCGGCAGAAGTTTTGTCTATCGTGGCTAGTACCTATCTGGTACAATTCTAGCAGTTTTTTTCATATTGTGTGCGTACATCTAAAAGGTAATTAGCTTCCTAAACCTTAGTTGTTAGATTTGACACTATTGTGTTACTTTGTGCTACTAAATGTTTATTTATACTTTTACATATAATATCAATATAAAACATAAATATTTACCAGTCTGATGCAATTTACACCTATTGTATTTTTGTGAAGACATTCTTATACTATTGCATTACTAATATGGGTAAAGTCATTGTATACTGTTTAGTTGTTACTGTTTCTTATTCGTTACTGTTCTTACAGTTATTATCATTATTATGCTTTCGCAGAAACACACGCACATAGGCTATGTAGCCTACCTGTTGGAAACAGTAAAGATGTTTATTATAGACATGGGAGTGATTTGTTTTGCCTGAACATTTTGCGGTTGCCACACCTTCCCACATTAGTCCCGTAATGAAATTAATGTGCTCTCTTACGACAATGAAATGATCTTAAATGATATTAATCAGTCGAGTCCATTAATCAATACTGCTGTTCTGTGTGTTAAATGATAAGGTTACGGTGCACTTTAGTTAATATTTAAAGCAGATATTTGGTCACATAATTCACCTCTGTCCCATTCACGCTGGATCCACCCCCTTGTTGCTCTGCCCCCTCCTTACATATAAACACTAAAGGCAACAGGACAGACCAAAAAGAGATACTTTAGATAGACAAAATTGTACTGAGAAATGGAATTCTCTATTTCATTGCTGTTGGTCATCTTGTCCATATTGATATTGGTCATGAGGTGGAGGAAGACGAGGGGAATTTCTTTACCCCCGGGGCCGATGGCACTTCCCCTGATTGGCAACATACATTTGATGGACAACAGTGCACCCTTTAAAAGCTTTACAAAGGTAAGAGAGAAGGCAAAACTACTGTATGCATGTTATTTTTACATTTGTTGTATATTTAAAATACACATTCACATCAGAAATTATATTAACTGCAAAGTTGAGCTGTCAAATATCAATCGCATCATTAATCGCATTGTAAATAAAAGTTAGTGTTTGCATAATATATTTGTGTGTGTATTGTGCATAATAAATTTGTGTGTGTATTGTGTGTCAAGTGCGTTCCTCGTGTTTTCAAAATATGCGAACCATGTGCATCATGTATTTTGTCAAAAAAGTGCCTGCTGCACACGCGTCAAAACCGTTTATGATAAAAGAGATGCTTACATTCACAAAATACATGCAAGACTCCCTTAACAGTAAACTTACACATGAGATTATGCGAGTATCTGGCAAACGTGAGCGTCTCTTATCATAAACCCTTTAGACGCATCTGCAGCAGGCACTTATTTTGACAAAACACATGATGCACATAGGTTTACTCGACGCGCTGAACACATATTTTGACATTTCGAACCACACACATGATGGGATACATACATGTTGTGATGAACTGCGCATTGTGCGCCCTCGAAAAAAGAAGTCACCGGCCGCCACTGGGCCATAATGCAGTCATCTGCGCCTCTGGTTTTTGAAAAACAAACAGCTCCAATTTTGCTAAGGTGGCTTTACACACCTGAGAATGTTCAGTGTGTCATTTAATACAATGGAGAATAGTTAATTTCTTCAAACTCATGTTAAAATGTCTTCTAATGACGCCCAAAGACATTTTACCATACAAACATTCACACACATGACAACCTGATTTGTGTGTAAGTAAAGTCTGTTCTGTCAAACAGTGGAGTAAAACCTATGGTCCTGTGATGACAGTGTACCTCGGGCCACAGAGAACCGTGGTTCTGGTTGGTTATGACACTGTGAAAGAGGCTCTAGTGGATCATGCAGACGACTTTGCAGACAGAGCTCCTATTCCTTTCCTGAATAAAGTCGTAAATGGCTATGGTATGAGTTATGTTCGTGTTTGTGTAGATTTTTTTTAACAAATCAGTTAAATGTAAGTCAGTCTAAATGTTTTTACATGTTTGTAGGTCTGGTTATTAGTAATGGTGAACGTTGGCGTCAACTGAGGCGTTTTACTCTCACCACACTTAGAGATTTTGGGATGGGGCGAAAGAGAATGGAACAGTGGATTCAAGAGGAGAGCAGACACTTGGTGAAGAGTTTTGAAGAAACCACATGTGAGTACATAACAATAATGTGCAATAATGTAAAAGAGTGTGCTGCAGTCAAATCTGTCAGAAATAAAAGATTATAATAAATTTTGTTTACTCACAGCTGAACCAGTCGATGCAGCATTCTTTGTGAGCCGGGCCGTGTCCAATGTGATTTGTTCCCTGGTCTTTGGACAACGTTTTGAATATGAAAACAAAAACTTTTTGCACTTGCTCCAGATCATCTCCAGAATTCTGCGCTTTATTAGCAGCTCTTCCGGTCAGGTGAGCCGTTTTCCCAGTATTTATGGTATCCCAAAAAAACGTTTCAGGGAGTAGTTGCCTTATAAGTTAGTAATCCACTATTAAAACCCTTATAAACATGCACAAATAATGAGAAATAGTTCAGCTGCTGAGTGAGAAAGTTTCCAACCATAGCTGTCTGTATGCATACAAACCAAAATGGCTTCAGATGTTATAAAAACACTATAAAGTAATATTTTTAACACACCAGTAAGCACAGAAACGTGGCATACAGTACAAACAAAATTAGGGAATACTTAAATATAGACATTTTCCATTACATGCAACTTTTTTGTTAAGATGTTAAAAAATGTAAACAAGCATGTAGAAAAACACACTAGGTCACCACACTCTTAAACCTCTTATCTTTTAAGTGAGAACATAAAGAGAGGTTTGTCGAAATACATAATAGTGATTCATTACAGCATGTCAGAAGTACTGAATAATTATTATATAAAACACACTAAATGGCTTCTTCTCAACACTCCAACAGATGTACAATGTCTTCCCTCGACTAATGAACCTCTTACCTGGCCGTCATCAAGCCATGTTTAAAGAGGTTGAAGACATCAAAAACTTTGTTCTGGGTAAGATCAGTGAGCATGAACTCAACTTAGACGTCCAAGACCCCCAAGACTTTATTGACTGCTTTCTTATCAGACTTAAACAGGTAAGCAGGATTCTCTATCTGCTTTATCTACCTATTGGTCATCTACTTTGAAGAAGTAAACAAGTTTGGTATCCTTTGTCTTTGTGTGTTGTGATAGGAGAAGGACAATCTTGACACAGAATTCCACAAAAATAACTTGTGGGCGACTGTTGCAAATCTGTTTCTAGCCGGTACAGAGACCACCAGCACAACGATCAGATACGCCATAATGCTGCTTATCAAGCATCCACACATACAGGGTAAGATACGTATGATGTAAATGCCAAATATTCCTGTTTATAACCAATTTGAACCACAAGTATGTTTCACTGAAGTTAAAGTTATAAGTGTTGAAGTTAATGAAATAATGATTGCTCATTAGTGAATTACTGAAGAAAAGAGAAACAAGAACTGACAAAAGAGAAGAGATTAGCAGAAACGTAACAACTACACTTTCAACAGATCTGCTGTATTAAAACATAATTTTAAAGGCGCAAAAGAGGATGTTTCCGCCGACTGAGAATCCAAAGACCGTTACTGAGTTTTTTAAATAAGCGCATGCGCAAGAACAGCCTCCCTCCTTACCGCTCATTTCTAGGAAACGCCTTCCATAACTCGTGCACGAGTATTTGAACACGAGTGTTTGTTTACCACTGACATATGCTGTGTCGCGTCAGTGGATTCATTATGTGAAAAGATTATGATAATAAACACATAAGACGTAAAGTTAGATCAGTCGACGGCGCTACTCCCATTTCAACTAGCATGTAGCAGACTGGTCACTTACAACTACAGTACAAGAACAACGTCGATATACCTGAATAACAGTACAACAATAATTATTCCACAAAGAAAGAATAATCACTGTTACCTGTCGAGGAGAATTTTTGCGACCTGCGCGTCTGACACCTCTCTGTTCCTTCTTTGCTCTCCCGCTTTCAATTTTTTCTCCAATCACGACTCTGGTTAGATAACATTCTTCTGACAATTTTCTCCTCTTCTCAGCGACTTAAAAACTCTTTCTTTTGCGTCCTATTTCGGGTTTCTTCTCTTCCATGGTGCAGATTCGAGGAGGAAAGCAGGAGCGAAAATGAAAACAAATCGAAACTTAAGACGGAGTTTCATGCGCTATGCGCATGCGTCACTCGTGTAACGTTACTGGAGCGCGCACGTCTCTCGCAAGAAACGTAATGGCAGTGATTGACAAGCCAGAGGGCCAATGACGATTGCGATGATTGCATCAACGATTGGCTGATGTTTATAAGGCCCTACTTTATGCACAGATGACATATATTAATTTTATTACTTTCAGTGCGCCTAATAAATAGTCTTTTATCATTTAGTAAAGACAGTTTCAGGTAATATTGCAAAAATGTATTAAACAAACATCCTCTTTTCCACCTTTAAGTCATTGTTTTTATTTTATTGAATGTACATGTTTATATATTTGAGAGGTTAACCAAGCGACATTGCCAACTATCTGTAACTGATCATGAAGGTGGATTCCTGCAAGTTTCTGTCTCACCCTAAGATGAAAGATATAGGCAATGTTATCACCTGGCCCCTGCTGCCTTTTGTCCTATTGTGTAAGTTGGTGGCCATTTGCTTATGCTTGGGCCAAGGGCTAAGGTGTGATCCCATTTCATGGTAATGATAATGGGATTAAGGGTTGGTGAAACTCCAGGGTTGGGAGTGGCAGGTTTACTTCCTTTCAATGCTTTGTTTAAGGTTGAGTGCTTTGTTTCTGATTTAGGAAGAGCATTGCAGTCCACCTGTAGTTAATCAATTTATCCATAAATCTCATATTTTCACATTGTAAAATTGTAGCATATCCTCCGTTACCTACCTTCACTAGCTGGCCTACATTACCCATTATCCTTTGCACCTCGTCATCCACTGTCTTTCATTACCGTCTTTACATGTTCACCATTAACCATACATTTTATATATTCACCATTGGTTCAGTCTTCGTCAGTTCTTGTCTTTACAATGTCTTTGTTACATGTGACAGTGCATTCACAGTAAGTCAGTTGTTGTTGTTGTTGTTGTTGTTGTTGTTGTGTTTCTGCTTGTCTCTTCGATTGTTTTTGATAACAGCAGGTGTTCATCACTGATATCACTTTTTATTAAAAACCTAATTATCTAATTAACTTTTATTAGAATACTATTGATTCATATTTACAGTAATATTTACTAATAGCACAATGATGTTGTGTATTTGATGTAGAGCAAATGCAGAAGGAAATTGATCAAGTTATCGGACGGGACAGAATCCCTACAATGGAGGACAGGAAGTCCCTCCCCTTTACCGATGCTGTGATTCATGAAGTTCAGCGATATCTGGACATTGTTCCCCTCAGTGTTCCCCATTATGCTACATGTGACATTACATTCAAAGGTTATGTGATTCCAAAGGTAAAAATCAACAGCTTATATGTTGACCTTTTTTCACTAAATTAACAGTTTATTTCGTCCTTTAAACGAAAGATCTTAAAGGACAAGTTCGGTATTTTACACTTAAAGCCCTGTTTTCAGATTGTTTATGATGAAATAGAACAGTTTTGACTGAAATTTGACTGAGATGCTTTTCAGCAGGTTTTATCGTAGTTTTTGTCCAACTCCAATGACTTGTATTAGATGTGCTGTGAGGTACAATATTACTCCGCCGCCGGAAACGGAAATGGAGTTGTTTGTATTCTTGCAATTGGCAAAGGTGGATTATGTCCAAATTTCAGTCAAAACTGTTCAATTTCGAAATCAAGCCTGTCCTCCAATAAAGCAAAACCACATAGATCAGTTATGCAAGCAGCTAATGGTACTTTTTCCATTGCATATTCCCCACGGGTTGTGTTGGGTCAGGTCAGCTCACTTTTGGGGGCTTTTCCACTGGTTACAGTACATAGGACCCAATACTTTTTTAGTACCACCTGGGTTTGGATCACTGATTGGTCTTAGAGAATCTTCACTACCAACGTAAATGCTAAACACACGATTAGCTTTACCTTCGTGCTTGCGCCCCAGAGAGTCTCGAGCAAACGTGTTGTCATCTGTGCTATGTTGTAAGTTCCTAAACTCCCTTTAAGTGGTGATAAACATCCACAGGCTGAGAATCATGAAAATCATACCAGTGTTTCCCAGACTTACAGTCGACATGTTTGTAAGCCATTTTTGCAACTTAAATGAGGCTCAGTGGAGCGCTTCGAATAAAACCACATGTTTTTGCACAGAACCTGTCATGTGAGACAAAGGTAGTGATAATTCCAAAATGCAAACATCTATTTGTGGTGGTAATTTTTGATTTTGTGGCAAATAAATAAATGTATGGGAAACGATGTTCGCTTCCACTTTTTGTATGATGTCCCATCAGTAGACGGCGCAAATATAACCACATGCCTATAATCCCTCCCACTCCGAAGTGGTACTACACTCAATGGCAAAGCTTACCGAGCCAAAGTAAAGTGAGCTGACGTGACCTGACCCGTGGGTACTATGCAATGGAAAAGCACCATAAATGCGACCTATAGTTACTTAATTACGATACAATACGTTAAAGATACATATGAAGAAGCTGCGATACGTTACAATTTACCCCATAGGGGGCAGTGCCGTCTGATTTTGGTTCAACACGATGTCATTCAATGCAGTACGATTAAATTAAAAATGAGATGTTATGCAATTTAATATGCTACAGATCACATTGGATTTGTAATTACATGGTGGAGGATAGCTCTACCTCTGCCAGTGCCATGTTATGCTTTATGTCATTTTTGTGACACGCCTCAGTTTCCGTAGTGTTGTGACAGGTCAGCAGCATGTAGCAACAGTTTAGAGAGGAAAAAGCAATCTAAAAACATTGGTCACTTTCTAAATAATAAAAGTATAGCGCATCTACTAATAATTATACATAAATAAATGCAATATACAATGCAAATAGGTTAGAATCGAGGCATCGCGATGTAAATGCTAATTTGTATCCGATGCACCGCATCGCATCATTAACTTTTCATGCCGATGCACCGAGCATGTGACAGTATGTGATGTCAAAACTTGTTTTTACATTTAAAGTGTACAGCGTTTTCAACATTTACTATTTATCTGTATATGTGTCCCCTGGGTTTGAACCCTTGATTTTTGTGCCGCTAACACAGGGCTTCAACTGAGCTATGAGAATTTCCAATTACAGTTCAGTTGAAACACAACACAGCATTAATATGAAAGTTTCTGTGGCAGCGCATGTTGCCGGTAGGGGGCTAATTAGATAAACGCTATGGGATGGTTTCCCGGAAAGAGATTAGCTTAAGACAGGACTAGGCCTTAGTTTAATTAGGAAATTTTAACAAACATGCCATACTAAAAACATTACATTTTGAGGCAAAACAAATTGCACTGGTGTATTTTAAGATATGTCAGTTCAAGTTGTTTTCAGTTTGGACAGCTTTTACATTTATTTTAGTCTGGGACTAGTCTAATCGCTGTCCGGGAAAAGGGTGTATTTCAGGAAAGTGACCTACAGTATATGAATGTATGAGTTGGATGATAGGTTGACTAAATCATGTGCCAAAAATCGCATGATTGTATTGTGTTGAATTTGGAATGTGTGCAATTTTATACAGATTTAATTTTTTTCTAGGACACAGTGATTTTTCCCCTGTTGCACTCTGTCCTAAGGGATGAGGGACAGTGGGATACACCTTGGACATTTAACCCTGAGCACTTCCTGGATGCCAATGGCAGCTTTAAAAAGAATCCAGCATTTCTGCCCTTTTCTGCAGGTAATATTTTTGAAAGGAACAGCAGTTTCTATTTTTCTATCTTTGTAAAAGGACAGTTTATTCCAAGTTGTTTGGAATGATATGACTATCTTTTAAACATCATAATCTGTAATAATACAGTAATTTAACTAATTTAACTAATTTTACAAAATCGTACTAATAATGGTAATGATATTAATGATCAGTCATGTGTGTTATATCTACACAGGTAAACGTGCATGTGTGGGAGAGTCTCTGGCTCGTATGGAGCTATTTCTGTTTATTGTGTCTCTACTTCAGAAGTTCAGTTTTAGTAGTCCAGATGGTCCAGATGGCATAGATCCAAGTCCTGAACTCAGCGGTTTCGCCAACATGCCTCGATACTATAAGTTAATTGCCTCCCCCCGCTGACCAACATGAATATCGGAGCCTGTCTAACTATGAATGTATTTTGTGAGAAAGAGACTGATGGCAATCAACATGGGACACAAGTTCAATCATTTCCTGCAAGCTGTGGGAATCAAACCAACAACCTCTGGGTTACAAACAGGTCTCTCTCTCTAGGCCACAATGCTTTGACAACACAAATCTGTGAATCCCGGTCAGTGTTACATCCAGTCTGTGTAAGCTTTATTTATAGGCTTCTTGATGCCATGTCTTGACATTTTATATGGTATATAGGCACACTTATTGTGTACTCATACCATGAACTCAACATTTGGAATTCACAATGAACTTGCATATTACTCACTAGTGATGGGCCATATCAGTTATTATCTTGTTGATCCGATACCAAGTACTTTTAAAGGTCCCGTTCATTCCGTGTTTTTGAAGCTTTGATTGTGTTTACAGTGTGCAATATAACATGTGTTCATGTTTCACATGTAAAGAAATTGGTACGTGGCTGTTTTTCACACAATTTACTTATCTCTATAGACGGTTTCATTGGAAGCACGTGATACACGTCTGGATCCGAACCTTACTTCCGGTTTCGTTTTTTTAATGCTCTAACTAGTTGCTAAACTGATCTCTTGAACAGATGCCTCGTCGAAAACAGGGTGTCCGCGGGGTTTTAAAAAGTATTAAAAAGTGATAAATCAAAATTGTCAAATTTAAGGCCATTAAAAGTTGTAAATTTGGTCTCAGAGGTATTATTTTTTTCCAAATTAGGTATTATTTTTTCAGACTATAAGGTGTCCTATTCTGATAGAATTTCAATCTGCGTTCGCGTTACTTCGTTTAAAAGCATTTCTGGGCACATAATCATCAAGATCTTTCGTCTCCGTCTCAACGTATGTTTGATGCTGACGTCATATTCAGTGGTCATTCGGCATCATCTCAGAACACTGCGCGCTCAACAGAAGTGGCTGGCTTACGTTTTATTAGACAATCGTCGTCTTCATGGGCAAATGTAAGTTTTCAAAATGCTGGGTTGACGACCCAGCGTTTAAGGACTGGATCAGGCCTGTAGTAGGGAATAACGTGCAGGCTTATTGTTCGGTGTGTAAAAAAAACATAAACGTCAACTGGATGGGAGTTAACGCACTTCGGTCGCATATGCAATCCACTAAACACAAAAATAGAATGCGTGCTCGCAGAGAGCAGTTAATTCTACCAATCTCAGCTGTCTGCGCGGCTGCTCCTCCACCACAAACGCCGCAAATTATTAGTGCCACTGTAGGCCTACTGGCAAAAGCTACGGCTCCAGCAACGTCTGACCTCCGGATGGTCATGGGCGCCACACCAACACTGCGCGCGGAGGCTCTGTGGTGTCTGAACACTGCAGTTAATCACCACTCGTTGAACTCCAATGAAGGAATTTCGGAGCTGTTTAAAGAAATGTTTCCCGACTCTGACATCGCGAAGTCATTCACGTGTGGTAAAGACAAAACCGGGTACATTATCCGATTTGGATTAGCATCGTTCTTCAAAAAACAACTTGTGGATGGCATCAACAAGGCTGGGCCATTTGTGTTAATGTTTGATGAGAGCCTCAATCAGGCGTCAAAGAAAAAACAACTTGACATCCATGTTCGATACTGGGAGGATGACCGTGTCCAATCCAGATACTTCGGGTCTCAGTTTTTGGGACATGGAAGGGCCGAAGATTTGTTGCATCACATAAAGGTTAGTTCTTTTTTAATATAACCCTCATTTGAAGAGTTATTTATTTACAAAGATTTTGTATATTATAGGATGATGTTGGCTAATTTACTGCTTGAACTAACAATAAACATCCTAAAGTGCCAGTTTTGTCGATTATCCTCATGATAGCAATCTTAAATGATTTATATAAAATCTAAAATGAACAAAAAGAGTTGTGAGAGAATGAGGCGAGATCCATCCAGACAGTATATAAACGGTGAGATCCGCGTGTCTGTCTGCTCTTAAAGGGACAGCAGCCGATAAAGCTTCCTGTCAGTAAAGTTAAAGAACAAAGGGAAATGACTCGCTGCTCTTGACTAAATAACTTTTGTAGCTTTAATAAGGATTAACTATTTAATTTATAGTTTATGCAGTGCAGACTGCATATAACTTTGATAACTTTATTAAATTTCTGTATATTTCCTAACTGTTAAGACAGGAAGGGCAGGAGTAAACATGACATTTATTAAGGGTTTATGTTAGCATTGTTTTAAGTTTACTTAAATTAAAAACTGTTGTATTTGAAGCCTAATAATAAATGTAAAAAAAATCAGTAGCTGTATTAATATCAGTAATACAGGCCTTCATTCATAAAAAGATGCCATTTAAACAAGTATTTAAAATATACTGTCTTTATGTTGTTTCTACATTAATTTGATTAACTGTGAAATTATTACATTAAAAATATATTAAAAACGTTCAAAAACATTTCTTTTTTATCGCGATTAATTGCAATTAATCACAGAAAAAATGTGTGATTCATCTAGTTAAAGTTTTAATCGATTGACAGCACTAGTTTTTAGTATTTTGTTAAATTCAACAACTTATCACAGTTATAGAAATGTAATATTTGGCTCAGGTTTTGTTGTTGGAAAAAAACACTAAATAATTTAATTGCTGAATTACCATGTATTAATTGAAATCAAATGTGTATGCAGTAATGCTTCTCCTTAACCAACCTTTGTGATTGTTGAGATCTATTTTACTGTGTCTAAATGATAACTTATAACAGATTTCCTCCTGGTGTCGATTCACAGGAATGTGTCACACAATTGAATATGAGGCAACTGCTATCAGTTGGAATGGATGGCCCCAATGTGAATTTCAAGTTGGTGGATCTACTCCAGAAAGAACATGCAGAGCTCTATGGAGGTGCCCAGGTTGTCACTGTTGGAAGCTGTGGACTTCACACCGTCCACAATGCTTTAAAGGCAGGCTTTACTATGTGGCAGTTGGAAAAACTTCTGCGAGCCATGCACTTCCTCTTTCATAATGTGCCTGCCAGGAGAGAAGATTTCACTAGGGTGACGGGGTCCTCCTGCTTTCCCATACCATTTTGTGGCCATAGATGGGTGGAAAACGTTCCTGTGGCGGAAAGGGCAGTTGAAGTTTGGCCAGTGCTGAAGATGTATGTGGATGCTGCAGAGAAAAAGAAGGTTCCAGCCCCCTGCACAGCTTCATATGACACCATAGTAGCTGCACAAAAGGATCCTTTCATTATTGCAAAACTCCAGTTTTTTCTGGCGATTGCAAGAACTTTCAACCCCTTCTTGACAAAGTTCCAAACTGATGAGCCAGTGTTGCCCTTCTTGGCCAAAGATTTGACTGAGCTGCTGATGGTAATGATCATTAAATATTTTATAAAATTTATTGTATTTGGTGAATCTGTGTAAATGGTTGGATTACTAACTGCTTGTTTTGTCATTTTAAGAGTTTACTGAGGCGGTTCGTTCAATGAGAGCTCACCCAGGACCTCACACCTCTGCAGCTGATCAAAATAGATCTAACAGATGAAAAGAACTTGGTCTCCCCAAAGAGTGTAGACATAGGCCTGGGAGCAGAATCTGCTATCAAGGTAATTTTATTTATTCCCCCCCCCCTAGAGCTGCAGATGTGTTTTGGGTTGCCTGCAAAAAGAACCAGGAAGTATGTTTTAAAATTAACTTCTGTCATTTATTAGTACTACTACTACTATTATGTTTGGGCTGCTACTAAAACTACTACTCAAATTAATAGTAATAATAAGAAGATGAAAAAGAAATAGGGATAGAAATAGGGATAAAGATGTAAAACAAATTATTTTCCAAAGCATTTGCAGTGAACATTCACTAATGTTCCTCATTTGTTAGGAACTTCAGAGCAAACCAGGATTCAAGGTTGGTGAGCTTTCTGTGCTCACCTTCAGGCGAGAATGTCTGCAGGGCCTGATTAAGATTGTTGTGAAGCTACAGGAGAAAAGCCCCCTGAAATTCCAAGTGGTCAGGCAGATTGCATGCTTGGACCCTTCAAGAATGCACAGAGATCCCGATTGGTGCATCAGACAGATGAAAGGAATAGTGCAAACATTCCTCCACTGCAAACATTTGGCAGGTGGCATACCAGCTGGTAAGAAGATATTCTATAGGGACAGTCAAAGTGCATAGGTTATTCAGATTGATTAAAGCCTTGTATAAGAAGTGTGTGTGCTAGCAAGATGGTTTTCTGCATTCTCCTCTCAACAGTCAGGAGGTGTCAATGCTTTATCAAATTAATAAGTTCAGAAGAAGCCTTACACATTCTACTTAGATGTTATAACATTATGTGATGTATGTATTGCCAAATGGTCTGATACATTTAAATGACCTACTGTATTAATTAACTTAATTTCTTTGTCTATGTCGTAGGTGATGTAATCATTCAGCAGTTTACATCATTGCTGTCTCTTGAGGGCAGAGGTGAAAAATTCCGCTCTTTCCAGCCTTTCAAGCAACGTGTGGATGTGTTTCTACACTTGACCCTCAGCCCATCCTACATGGACCTGTTGAGATTCTGCCAGAGCGTTTTACTTCTTTCACATGGACAAGCCACCGTGGAGAGGGGCTTCTCCGTTAACAAGAAGGTGGAAACCTGTAACCTTCTTGGTGAATCCTTGGAATCACTGAGGTTAATCTGTGACAATGTCAGTAGCTGTGGTGGTGTCCTCAAGGTGCCTTTAACAAAGGACCTGCTGGTTTCTGTGGCCTCAGCAAGGTCCCAGTACAGGCTCTACCTGGAGCAAGAGCGTAAAAAGAGGGAGAGTGATGCTCAAACACAGAAAAGGAAGGCCGCAGAGGACGAACTACAGGAGCTCAAGAAGCAACGCAGAGTCCTGGACGAAGTCTGTGCCATCCTTGAAAATGATGCCAACAAATTGGCCGAGGAGGCAGAGGGGAAAGCTGGGTCAAAAATGGCCCAGCTAATCACCAAATCAAACACACTTAGAAGGAGACACAAGGAGAAAAAAGAGGAATTGGTCAAAATGGACAAAACTATTGAGGAAAAGGCCATGGAATTAAGGCACTTGCCATAGGATTTTATGCCCACAAGTTCATATTAGGCCTATAGCACAAGTGCAAACAATAGTTCACCAGTTCATAGAAGATGCCTGTTTGTGAATCCGCAACAGTTCATAAAAGATGCCGTTTTGTGAATCTGCAACAGTTCATAGAAGATGCCGGTTTGTGAATCCGCAACAGTTCATAAAAGATGCCAGTTTGTGAATCCGCAACAGTTCATAGAAGATGCCAGTTTGTGAATCCGCAACAGTTCATAGAAGATGCCCGTTTGTAATGCATCAACTTGCAATGAATGCCAGCCAGTGTGCATTCTCTGCATTGCACATTTTATGTAGTTTGTTTTATTTTTATTTACTAAGTAAATAAATGTGCAATATGTTGTCAACATCAGTCTCTAAATCTATTCTTTTTTGTATGTTATATATGTCAAAATCTGTGTAAATAGTAGAAAGGTCGCTGATTAACACTTGCAATTCAGTGTCGTGATGGTTTTAAAAAATATTCTGAAGGTAGTAAAAAAGGTATTAAAAAGTAGTAAATTTAACTTAAGGATTGCTGTATATACCCTGGAAAATAACAAATGTTTTGGTTTCCTATGTAATCTATGTGTTGTTTTTCTGCTTGTTATATAAATAAACTACGTTTAAAGAACTTTGTTGTTATTTATTCTTAGCGGAGTTTACCGGAAGCTACATGCAGCCCCCTGTTTATGTTGTTATTGCTGAAACGGTCTATAGGACTGTTTTCACTGTCCTCAAAACGGGCTTATGGCTTCCTTGTTCTATCAAGTCGCTCCTTTAGAAATACGTATCGAGTTTTGATTGTGTAGTTTGTTTAGTGTGTTGTGATTTGAGCTTAGCTTGCCGTCAGCTTAGCTGACGTATTCTTGTGGGCGGAGTTTAATCAAAAAACTGTTCTACTGACATCATTAAAGCAGGAAGTTGAGGGCTGTAGTCCAAACCGGCCGTTCGCTGTAGGCCAGTGGTTCTCAACGTTATTCCTGAAGGCCCACTGCTATGTCTCCCTTATTTAACACACCTGATTCAAATCATCAGCTCATTAGTAAAGATCACCATGAACTAAACTAAGTCTGTCAGATAAGAGAGACATACAAAATGTGCAGAGCAGTGGGCCTCCAGGAACGGAGTTGAGAAACACTGCTGTAGGCTTTGAAAGGCGAATTCTGTTAAAGAAAATATATCGCCTGGCAGTGAACTTTAAGCTTTATCATTTTACAGGTATTATTTATGCTATTAAAGCAACATTACACACTAACTAGGGTTTAAAAAAATGGGATCAGAAAGAACTTGACCTTTAAGACAAATATCACAGATACTTCTATGAAATATTTCTATGTAGCCTATGTATTAAAGTAATTTTATAAGGGATTTTGATAGCCATCATTATTAATATCAAGTAAAATAGACATGACAACGTTTTGCACTGAACACTTTTACCAGATTTCTTCTATTTATACATTTTGGAAATAAAACAAGTGAATGTTGACATTAACATTTTCCTCTTGAGCCTATTTTTTTTTTTTTTTTGACTGATAAACTCTACTGCTTTTGAAAATAAAATAAAAGCATGAAAAGTCAGTAGACTGGAATGCACTGAAAATCAAAGCATGACTGTGAGGCTGCTGCACTTCATCGTGCTCTGTAAGGTATTTTGCTTTTAGATGCTTTGTCACATTTGTGGTATTACCACAGTGGCATATTTTTTTGTTGTTGACACATATCACACAAGGCTTCACATTATTAACTGACCGCAACAATGCACTTAAACCCCTTTTTAAAACCTGGATGCGCTGATTGAGTGTGCTGGTAGTGACTAAGGGAATGAACGCTGTAATACTGAAACAGTGGAAGGGGATGGGACTGAATGAGCAAACGCGGTGATACAGCGGAAAAATATATAGTTACCACTAACGTTACGATTTAAGTGTATTTAGGCTACATACAAAACGGCATCCAACTATTACTAAAAATTCTATAACAATTGTTAAAAACCAAATAGAATCAATGCTTGTACTTGAAAATCGGTCCTTTTGATACAACGGCAGGATCGAAAATATCAATACTTTAGGATCAATCTGCCCATCACTATTACTCACAGTATGAGAATATTGTGATGTCACTTTGATGATATCACTTGTTTACTGGGTTTTGCATTTTTCTGTTATGGTTAAGTTTGGTTGGATTAGGTGATAGTAAATATAATTAAAAATATCCTAAATGGATGACTATGCAAACACATTGTATTATACCAAATACACAAAATGTTGTTTTTTGCAATGAAATAGGTGTTCTTTAACAGTGCTACACACTGAGCACACCCTTGTATGCGTGTAGTACATATGACATATTTACACATTTAAGTTCAAGTTGCAGACAAACAAGACAAATGTAGCCAGGAGTTTTCATGCTCAAAGGTCAGAAATGGCTTGTGTGTCAAAGACACACACGCGCACACACATGAAAATGGGTCAAAAGACTGTACAAAGATTTATGAAAGGTCTATTGGTTACAAGGTATAAAGTGGGGCAGCACAGTTGCCTCACAGCAAGAAGCTCCCTGGTTTGAGCTCCGGCTAGGTTAGGTGGCCTTTCTGTGTGAAGTTTGCATGTTCTCCATGTGGGGTGAGTTTACTCTGGTTATTCGGGTTATCCTCCCACCAGCCAAAGCCATGCAAACAAGTTAGTTGAATTGGAGATACCAAATTGCCCCTCCCCCAACTTGTTGTATGGATTAAAGATGCAATTAGTATAATCTCCGCCGCTAGAGGGCGCACAATCAAAACAATAACAATGACGTAGATTAATGACACTCTGAAGCAGCGATTCCCATTGTTAACTCAACCGCTGATGGCCATCAATCAGGCGGGAACAGGAAATCATGTTAACACATGAGGTAAAATAATCAAGTTTTATAAATGTTGTGTTTGATGACATCGTTTTTTTCATTATGTAAGGTTTCATGTAATGTTCAAAACACAATTGTTAGTCATAGATGTTACAGTATTAGTCCAATACGATGGTTTGTTAACACAGCACAGAATTAAGTGTTCAGATTAACAAACTTACCATAAACAAGCGAGTGGCCTGACAGACACTATTGGGTGTTTCTTCAACTAGGGGCACTTTTAGGCCCAATCCCAATTCTATTTTATACCCCTTCCCCTTGCCCTCACCCCTACGCCTACCCCTTCCCCTTGAAACAGAGTGTCAAGGGGTAGGGCTGAAAATATTCCCCTAAGAAATGGGACACCACTACTAGACTGTTACACGTAGTTGCTAGATCCTACGTCATAGATGCGTCGATGTAATAATACAATAAAATATGAAAAAAAAATATGTTGTGGAACTATTACAAAGTCAATAACATTAGCTAACTTTTTTCATAGCGATTTTTACAAATCTTTTTTCGGAGAACACTACCGTATACATGAAAACAAGATTAAAGGCAACATAAAACAAGTGCTAATTTGTTATTAAAATACTTTTTAATGTCAAAAAATACTTACATTTATGGGCCATAGGAAATTTATCATACCACTTCGTCTGAAGTGTGGTCCCGAAAAATCTTAGTTTTAAGGGCTAACTGGCCCTTCCCCCTACCCCCTGCCCCTCCAGCCAAAAGAGAATTGAGAGACCCCTACCACTTCACGTGAACGTGGAAAACAAAGGGGAAGGGGTAAGGGGTAGAATCGAGATTGGGCCTTAGCCTTATGAATTTGAAATAAAAAAACTTGCTCAAAAGTCACGTAACACAGTCTGATAAGTTTAAACAATTTGCCTAGTTTTAAGGTCTGTAAGAGGCCAAACTTAGATTTCCAGAGAAATTGTTAATATTTTACATTTTTTCAGACATGCTATGAACAAATGTCATTTCCAACACATCTCAATATACAGTTGTTATTTAAAAATAGAATTACTTATGCCACTCCAGAATTGTCTAAGATAATTTTTGTGAGTAGTTTTACAATTTTTTCACAATGTACAATAATTATACATTTGCAAACGAGATAAATGAACTGCCATGAGGACCAAATGCTGAACTGTTCACCTGTCACACTCTTAAATTAAATATTGGTTTGGGTAAGAGCTTGTAAGAAAATAAATAACTTGAATTGTTATATTAAGTAGAGCATAATCTCATAAATTGTGGGTAAAGTTTTAATTTGTGATGAGAACTTTTGAAATATTTTTTTTAAAAACGTGTGTGGTGATGGAAATGACAGGGTGGTGGTGGAAATGACAAGGTGATGTGGAAATGACAATGAATTAATGTGAACGTAAAGAAACAGTATAGATATTCCTTAGAAAATGTATTAAACTCATCACACTCATTAAACTCAATTCACAAAGTCATTAAACATAACCACACCTGTTTTTTAGTTTAGAGTTTGAGTCTCCTCTGTCCCCCTCCCACTTTACCCACTTCCTGATTGTCAGCTGATGACATTTGCTAACTTTTTCATCAACAAAACATAATCCATCAGCAACCAATTTTCTACACCACAAACCTCAGGACACACTACACTCATATCCGACATCCATTTTTTCTCTTCTTTTCCACTGACTGACACTGAAGTTACTAAGTATGCACCTGATGTGCGTTTGACCCTCAAAGCCTGGTTTGTTTGACTCACACATATCATCAACACCTCACTGCTCACCGGCACATTTCCATCCACGTTTAAGCAGGCGTTGGTCACGCCATTGCTTAAAAAAGCCACACTGAACCCCTCACCCACGGACAGCTAAAGACCTGTCTCACTCATTCTGTTCATTGCGAAAACACTTGAAAGATCTGTTTTCAACCAAGTACCTTCCTTTCAGTCACGGAACAACCTACTAAATAACAAGCAGTCAGGCTTTAAATGCAACCACTCCACGAAACAGAACTGCTATTGGTCACAGAAGCATTACGGCTAGCTGAGTCAGAATCCAAATCCTTGGTTCTGATTCTGCTAGACCTGTCGGCAGCTTTTTACACATTTAATCATCAGATACTACTAGCCACCCTTTTGTCGCTAGGGATCACAGGTACTCCTCTCCAATGTTTCAAATCGTGTCTCTCTGATTGATCCTTCAGAGTGCCATGGAGGGACATGCTGTCCACAGCTTACCAAATGGTCACTGAGGTCCCTCAGGGATCAGTGCTTGGTCCACTCCTTTTCTCCATCTACACAACAACCTTAGGACCTATCATACAGGCACATGGCTTCTCCTACCACTGCTATGATGACACCCAGATCTTCTTTTCATTTAACCCAGATGATCCCACCATAGCAGCACACATTACAGCCTGCTTAGAACACATATCGGCTTGGATAAAGAAACACCACCTCCAGCTGAACCTAGCTAAGACTGAGCTGCTTCTATTTTCAGCACAACTTAAGATACAGCATGACCTATCCATTCATTCTTGGCAACACATCCATTAATCCCTCCAAAACTGCCAGAAACCTCAGTGTCGTCTTTGATGACAAACTGTCCTTCACTGATTACATTGCAAAGACAAGCGCAGTCGTGCCGATTTGCGTTATGCAAATTTTAGGAAGATACGGCCACTCCTTACGGAGCATGCAGCACAACTTCTGATCCAGGCCCTGGTAATCTCTAGGCAGGACTACTGCAATGCTTTTTTGCTGGCCTTCCTGGACGGTCAATCATTCCACTCCAGTTAGTTCAGAATGCAGCAGCTCGGCTTATCTTCCAGAAGCCCAAAAGGGCTCATGTAACGCCGCTCTTCAAGTCACTACTGCTTACAGAACTTTTACAGCACCAACATGCTTTCCTACATTCCTACACCCCATCCAGAACATTATGTTCAGCAATATGTTCTGCGTAGCCAGTTTATTGATTTGCATGTAAATGCATGAAAACAGTTTTCTATAAAAAGCCGATTTTTGATAGTTATCCGCTTATGCTTGTGCATGTAAACGCATTCAGTGTCATTTCCACCACATGCTGTCTTTTCCACCACAAAGGGCAGTGTGGTGGAAATGACGGTGGTGGTAATGACATTTCTGTAGTTTTTTGTGAAAAAATCAAAGATAGCTTCACTGGTTAGCTTTAAAATAATACTTAGCATTTCATGTATGCAAAATACTCTTATTTCATTTTAAATGTTTAGCTTTGTAAAAACACCCTTAAAGTTACAGCATGTTTGGAAATGGCGTATAATAAATGTTTTTACTGATCAAGCAATATTTACCCTGACTTTTTCTTTATTTGTTGTTGATGAAAATTTAAATTTCCTCCATGTCCAGCATGTTCTCTAATGTCACATGGAAACATTTCCATGGAAACCCACTAAACAATCTTTCACACAAACTTTTTAAAGACACATTACAGTGTTGTGGTGGAAATGACACCAATACTGTGCGACAGCTATATTTTGTATAAAAAGTAAAATTAATAGTGATCTCACATTAAATATTATAATGAATTTTAATTATTTTACTAGTGCTTAATTCAGGTACATTAATAATTACCAGATAAGTCATATTTTTTAACTGTATTTTCATTGTTGAAATGTAAAAGTCGGGGTGTGCGACAAGGAGAAAACAGTGAATTTGACATCTATTAGGAATTTAAAAAGTATAAAAAAATATTAATAGAAAGTTCCTAATTTTTTTTTAAAGGTGGTTTTATTGTAAGTTTGACAAAGAAAGAGGAATATTTTAAAATTTATATGTATTTTTAAAAAATATGACCCAAGTACACAAAAGTGCCCGTAGTCTAAGAATCACCCTATTACTTCCGCATCCACAACCCAGTCTCACCCCATGGCGTCAATATTTGACGACACTTGACCATGCGTCAATATGTTGACGCGGAGGGTATACCTTTCGCGTCATTTTTTGACGAACTGGGGACTTCAATACTATTAAGTCCGTTGCATTCTCTTTCCTATTTTCTTACCATTTTCTACCAATTTCGCGTCGGTTTAGGGTTAGATTTACATAATGACATCCCTACCCAAACCTAACCCTAACCCCAATGCCAGGTGACAACTGTTTAATTTCGCGTACCTAATAGTATTGAAGTCCCCAGTTCGTCAAAAAATGACGCGAAAGGTATACCCTCCGCGTCAACATATTGACGCATGGTCAAGTGTCGTCAAATATTGACGCCATGGGTGTGAGACTGTGTTAGCATCCACTGTTGTCACGTGGCTTTAACATCAGTAAAGGTGGTAACAAAGGATTACATGGATATTAACATCATTGACAGGCGACTGCATTGCCCTGTGTCACTGTATAGAATGGCAATTTTCTCATAATTTGCAAGTAGTTAAAAGCATTAGATATTGTAAATAATCAGCTGGACAAAATATATAATACTGGCCTAGTGGTCTTTGGATTTACTGCAAATATCGTACAAATTGTACCCTTAACCAGTTCTCGCCTTGAATATAGTTATAGATGCTTAAATGGTGTGAAGAATACATAAATAAATAAATAAAGACGAGGTATAGAGTACAGTTAATATACAGTGCATATCTGTATCCTAACCATAGGGTTGCCAAGTCCATTATTTTCCCATGGAATTGAGCTACTGTTGCCGTGGATTGTTTTTTTCTGTAGGGTTGAATGTTTTTTTATCAGCTGTCCATCTAAACATCTAAACAGACAACATGGTTACTTTTATACAGTGAAAATGTGTGCATAACAGTGATTGTAAAATATGTATTTAGGTGTAGAAGTGACATATTTTGAGTTTTGGTGTTTGTGCTTAGGGTCATTGGGCTAGTTCTGGCCCAAAGCCACAGGGCTGTTTTTTTACACAGACCTGCCAACCCAGGCTATACAGGCAAAGTTTACATGTCAAGAGTTTCCATAAGAGCTTAGTTTAATAATAGTATACTTACCTTTTTCCAAAATTTTAAACAGGTCACATCTATCATCAGTATGTTTATGTTCCTTAAGCAACAATTATATTATGGAAACAAATCTTAAATTACAGTTGCAGTGTATCAGTGCTAAAATGTTTCTGTCCAAAAGAAACACAAAGTGGATAATGCTGCAGACAGTACACACTATAGTTTGTAGTAAATATTTATTTCTGTTCCCCATAAACAATGAAACTAAATTCGATAATTTTTCATTGCTAAATCATGTTCTGCACACACACACACACACACACACACACACACACACACACACACACACACACACACACACACACACACACACACACAATTCAGTAGTTTGCCATTGACAACCGCATTTAACAGAAATTTAATGCAGTGTGTACAGAACCAAAATGAACAACTACATAATGATGATGTATTTAAAAGTGCATCATCAGGTACGTGTCTCTCTTCTGTATGCACTGTGCAAGAAATCAATGGGACAAAGGTACTGGGATAAATACTCTTGTTGCCAGATCTTACAAGATAAAAAGCAGCTAACAAGAAGTTCAAATTAAAATGTTTTAAATCCAAATGCATTACATTGAAAATAAGACCAAAATACTCTGATGCTTACCAGCCGACTTCATTCATTTAAAAAATCAATAGCCTTACGAGCAAAGCCCAAGAATATATTATTTACATGGCAACATAGCATGAGCGCACTCGGTAAATCAGGTGTGTTAAATAAGGAGACATCTAAAATGTTTTGGGAGGGGGTCCTCGAAGACCAGGATTGGGAAGCACTGGCTTAACAGACAGACAACACTTTGATGGTAGTTTAGTTCAAATATAATGAATCTTTGTCACAAATGTTAAATGAGTCATATTATCTGATATCATGTTTTCAAAGATAGAGTAGCATTATACTTAACTGTGCCATCTTACAGACATTTGCTTCATTTATATCTTTTCTCTTTTCCTATTTTTTTGCATGGATCTCTAGCTTTTGTCATTTCCTCTTGTAATGTAATGTTGCTCATGATTTAGGATTATGTTACATAGGGTTTCCTTGCTTACAATATAAAGTTTAGGTGCATCACCCAAGTGTATTTTAGGAAGCACATAAACCTAATAAGTGCAACACATTTGAGAAAATAAATGTAAAAATCAGAAAGTAGCTTAGTCTCAAATGGAAAGGTATCCTGACAAGAGTAAGCAACAAAACAAACTGGAAAAGCAATCTTGTAGGTGCAGATTAACAAATTTTCTGGTCATGAGTTCAAATTTGTATTTATCTGAGTTTAGTGGAGTTTCTATGCCCTCTGAAATCTTAAAGTAAACCTTGAATTTAAACCATCATAACCAAATGTTATTGTAGTCTTTAAAACGGTTAAAGTATCAATATAATTCTAATTTATTCTCTTTGTAACATGTTTTGTTTTTTAGGGGATGTCATTGTACAACAGTTTAAGGCTCTCCTGACTCTTGATTGTAGGATCAATGAAGGGGAAAACTGGACACCTTCTTGTGCGGCTGGTTAAGCCACACTGCAAAATTTTTTGTTGTGAATTCACACTAAATAAATGGATACATTTTGCATGACTTTCACAGCAAGGATTACAGAAATATACTGTGAAATATACTCACAGCAATTTACTGTGATGTTATGTCTGTGATATTACACTGCATTGATGTAAAAGCACAACTGTATACTGTAACTTCACAGCTTTAATGACAAAGCAATTACTGTGATTTTACAATACATTACTGGGGAATTACAATCTTTTGCTGTACATCATTACAACAAGGCCATGTACTATTACACTGTGTGTGATGATATAGATTTGCACGGTGGGGTGACAAATGTTCTCCTCACAACAGAAATGCTGGTACGTGCAGCCAGGTCAAGGTACCGCATTTTCCTTGATCAGCAGCGTGCAAGGAAGGAGAGCTGGCAGAGGAGTATTTGACTGACCTTAAGAGAAAGAAAACCACTGTTCAAGAGTTTTCCACCTTTCTCGCCAGAGAGGCCGACACACTGGCAGCATACCTGTCAAGTTTTGGATTTGAAAATAAGGGAAATTTTCCGGCGCCCACCGCGAACAGTCCCACCACCAACCCAAACAAGCTCCAGTATTCCTTACATTTTAAGATTGGTGAGGGCCGGATAATATTTTTTTAAACTTTAGTGCTGATAATTGTGTTAAAATTAACTAAACAAACGAATTCATTAGCAAGAAAACTAGTGAAACACACAGCTCTGTGAAAACTACATTTCATAAGTCACACTCATACTGTACATACTATACACACAAATTTGCATCTGTACAAAACCCAATGGCCTTAGTTTGAAAAGCCTTATTTTAACTTCTTTTGCATTATACCTTAATGCAAAAAGTATTTATAAACCATTCACTTTTCTTTGTAATGAGAACTGTCATTTAGAAAATGAAAATGCTAGATGGGGCAGTGGCCCAAACCAAAAAGGGCACTATGGGGGTGGTACTATAGTATGGTTTTAATATAGTATTATAAATAAATTATGTGTTACTATATTACTAGCATCAACTTAGACAAGTGATTACAAGTGATTATAATGGGAAAATATAATAACAAGAATTAAAGTGTGACAAAAGATATTCAAAATGATTTACCTGCTGGCTTGATGGAGCTTTGAATCAATGTTTGCAATGTTGAACTGCCTTTACCAGCCTCCCTTTCCGTTCTCTGTCTTTATTTTGTGAAGGCATTTGTGTTTTTGGTATTTTTTGTCTACAAAGTGTGCCAAAAACAGCAAATTTAGTGTTTATGTTAACTTAGATCTGACCGGGAACATTTAATTCATTAGACAAGCATTGTAACGATAATAATGTGGATATTTTGTTGCTGTTTGCTTGCTATCTTGTTAGCACTTTTAGAACACTCATTAACCAAATCATTAACCAAAGATTACATAAACAAACTTCCAAATTAGTAATCCTGCGGTTTAACAACTGATATATTATGTAATAAATCTACCTGTTAATGCAACAAACTTCAGACAGAAACTGGCGTCTTCGCTCTCCATGCAGAGAGTGCACACAGAGATGCTGCGGAGCGTGTGGGAAAACACGAAGTGGATTAGCGGAATCAGTGGATCTTTAGCGATCTGGGATTGGGAATGTTTTTTATTACTCCGCCCGGGCATTATTATTTTTGTAATAACGCAGGTTAAAATACGGGAGATTTACGGGAAAATACTAATACGGGAGGACGGCGGGAAAGAAGGGTAAAATACGGGACTTTCCCGGCCAAAACGGGATACTTGACAGGTATGACTGGCAGAGCAAGCGGAGGGCAAATCGGGGTCAAAGATGGCCCAGCTCCTTTCAAAATGAAAATCGCTGGTAAAGTTGATCAATCAGTTTGGTCATCTGCATTTTCTGAAAAATATTTGGTAAGGTAGTAAAGACGATATTAACTCCTGGTTTAGCAGTCTCAGTCTGCAGCTGAAAGCTCATATTACAGGTCTAACGCCTTCACACCGCAAGCATGAGCAGGCGTAAGCAGCGCATGTTTTTTCGGAGCCATGTTAACAAGTTTAACCATGCACACCGCACGCGTGAGCAGCGCATGCTCATGTGGCAAGAGCGTCGCTGAAGCAGCAGTGCTGCGATCGTTTCAGCGTCGGCTCTACTTTTGCTGCGCTGCTCGCGCGCTTAATTAAAGTGACAGTGCATTGTTTAAATGGTCGTGGAATGACGTGAAAAAGTGTAATTTTACCATAAAATCACAAATGTGACGGCAAGTGTGTTTCAAACAGTCATGACTTTAAGGAATTTAAAAGAAAGCAATGAAATATTTAAAAACACACTGTTGTCGGAAGACTGCGCTATTATTCACTCTCTGCCCAGCATTAAATGAATCCTCATCTATCTTAACAATCTTCAGAGAAATAGATCCATCTATAAATCTAAATCTTTTGCTTATACAGTTGAAGGGAAACACGATTGACTGCTTCATGCTGTCAATCACTGTGTTACGTGCTAGATGTATTTGGTATGGGATGTTAGCGCAACATTTAATAGGAGATAATATTCACACAGTGTAACATTAAACAACCAGAGAGACAATGGGTAAGTTGTAAGAAAAATCAGGTGTTTATTATAGCACTCACACACGTGCTCCAGAATAAATGAAACGGGAAAAGGGAAAGAGATGAGTGACGCCAAATAAAAGAAATAATCAAAACAGACCCCAACTAACTAATACCCCCAAACTAAACTCACTACCAAAAAGAAAATGTAGAAAAGAAACCGAATTCTTCGGCGTATGCGACGCCCAAACTAAAACTCCCTAATTAATAACAAAAATACAAAAACGGCTGTCACCCCTAACTAAAGTCTAACAGAGGATACTAAAAAAACAACAAAGGCTTACCTACGCCTTTTCCCAAAGTATCTGCAATGGTCAACGAACTACATAGCTCGGTTCACATAAGTATCCTTTCTGTCCATGTACAAGATCGCTCAGCTTCCAGTATAAATTCAAAAGTTGTTTGTAGTTGGAACAATTATGGTTTGACACAAATGTTTACTCGTCCTTTTAACAGGTACACTCATGGGTAAGGAATACAATGACTACGATCGAACTCGGGAGAGATTCACACAAGTAGACAGTAACACAAATAATCAAATCGAAAGGACAAAGCAAACACAAAAAAAAACTGGAACACGCTAAAACTCAAACGCTTTCGTGCAAGTGGACAAATATCCACATGCGGGCGGACTGGCTGGCTGCAGGTGCTCTCGTGCTGATGACAACAGAATCCCGCCTCCTTTTAAAGCGGCGGACGCCATCAGATTGGTCGTAGGTAATGATGATTGACAGAAAGGCATTCCAATGAACAGAACCTATGATGTAGTAGAGTGACAGAAACAGAAAGACAAGGGGCGAAACAAAAACACACACACGGAACGTAACACTCCCCCCCTTAAAAAAAAACTACTAATAATTTTAAATTATTTAGTGGTTTTTTAACAAAGTTTCCACACTCACTAAATCCGGGATAAGGCATCAGCGATGATGTTCTCCGCTCCTTTCTTGTGCTGGATGATCAAATAATAACCCTGTACAATTAAGGACCAACGCATCAAGCGCTGGTTATGGTTATACATGCGGGCTAAAAACACTAAAGGATTATGATCGGTGAACACAGTTACAGGCATAGTGGTTGAGCTCACATAAACATCAAAATATTGTAGAGCCATGAGAAGGGCTAAAGTTTCCTTCTCAATAGTAGAATAGTTTAATTGGTGTTTATTAAACTTACGTGAGAAGTAACACACAGGGTGATCTATACCATGAGCATCTTCTTGAGATAGTACAGCACCAGCCCCAACGGAACTCGCATCAATCTCCAATTTGAAAGGCTTTGCACAGTCAGGTGCCGCCAAAACAGGTGCATTGCACAATAAAGCCTTAACACTTTCAAAAGCATTTTGACATGCTTCAGTCCATTTAAATGTGCACGAAGGACTAAGGAGTGAGGTCAATGGATTAACGACAGTAGAAAAGTTTTTACAGAAATTCCGATAGTAACCGGCCATTCCTAGAAATCTGCGCAACTCTTTGCGCGTAACAGGAACGGGGAAATCTGCAACAGCGGTTACTTTTGCCTCCACAGGTTTTACTTGTCCTTGTCCAACTTTTCGTCCCAGATAGGTGATTGTAGCTTGTCCGAACTCGCACTTAGCAAGGTTTAACGTTAGTGAGGCTTTTTTCAAACGTTCAAACACAACTCGAAGAAGTGAAACATGCTCTTCCCAGTCAGTGGAATATATCACAAGATCATCCAAATATGCATTACAATTTGGAACACCAGAAAGCACAATATTAATGAGCCTTTGAAACGTAGATGGAGCGTTACGCATCCCGAAAGCCATTACGCAATATTCCATAAAACAATCGGGTGTCACGAATGCAGAAATTTCAGATGCACGAGCTGTTAACGGCACTTGCCAGTAACCCTTCAATAAATCTAGTTTACTGACAAATTTCGCAGGACCAAGTGTGTCAACGCAATCTTCCATGCGAGGCAATGGAAAACAGTCAGGTTTTGTTACAGCATTTACTCTGCGATAATCCGTACAAAATCTGGCAGATCCATCACTTTTAGTAACCAGCAAGCACGGTGAGCTCCACGAACTATAACTCGGTCTCGCCAAGCCATTCTTTAGTAAGTAGTCAACCTCAGCTTTCATGACAGATCGTTTTTCAACATTTGCTCTATACGCATGCTGCTTAATCGGAGCGGCAGTGCCCACATCAATGTCATGTTGCACAATAGTTGTACGAGTTGGAACATCATAGAATAAGGAAGGAAAATCCTTAATTAAATTTTCAACATCAGATTTCTGAGTATCAGATAGGTGAGACAAAAGAGAAGACAAATCCATAAGCATTTCAGAGTTCTTAAGTCTAGCACATTGCTGATACGTGTGTCGAATTATCACACCATCGTCTTCATCATCAGGAACATCAGAAACAACATCACAAGTGAGCGCAACGTTAGGTGACTGATCAACCTTACACTCAACATTTTTTTCGACAACTGGTGAAGACTCCCTTACATAATATGCTTTCAGCATATTTATATGACATACGCGAGATTTTTTTCTGCGATCAGGGGTACGAATTACATAGTCCGTGTCACTCAATTTTTGTGTTACCTCATATGGACCCGAGAAGCGTGCAGATAACGCAGAACCAATAACTGGTAAGAGAACAAGCACTTGATCTCCTGGATTAAATTGACGTGAAACAGATTTAAGATCAAAATGATCCTTCATAGTGACCTGCGCTTTCGCTAATGACTCTTTTGCTGTTAAGCAAGCATGATGTAATCGTTCGCGAAACTTGCATACATAATCCAGCACGTTGGTTTTAGAACCCGTCTCAGGAGATAACATATCCTCCTTCAGCATTTTTAACGGACCCCTCACGGTATGTCCAAACACTAGATCAGCAGGACTGAACCCCAAGCTATCCTGTACTGCTTCCCTCACAGCAAATAAAACTAAGGGTATACCCTCGTCCCAATCTTTGCCAGTATCCATACAGTACTTACGAAGCACAGATTTCAATGTCTGATGGAATCGTTCGAGTGCCCCTTGACTTTCCGGATGGTAAGCACTCGCTACTCTGTGAGAAATCTTTAAAGTCTGTAACACTTGAGCAAAAAGTTTTGACAAAAAATTTGTCCCCTGGTCACTTTGTACAATTCTAGGCAACCCAAAGGTTGAAAAAAACTTTACAAGCGCACGAATAATTACCGGAGCCGTAATCTTCCGTAATGGAATCGCTTCTGGAAAACGTGTCGCTGCACACATTATCGTTAACAAGTACTGGTTCCCAGCTCTCGTTTTTGGTAAGGGTCCGACACAATCGATAATAATGTGCTCAAAGGGTTCACCCACTACAGGGATAGGAACAAGCGGCGCACGCGGAATTATTTGATTTGGCTTACCCGAGAATTGACAAGTCTGACAGGTTCGACAATATTTCGCAACATCAGATTTTAACCTGGGCCAAACAAAGTGCTTCAGAATTCGGTTGTATGTCTTTTTAATACCCAAATGTCCAGACAGGCTATGGTCATGAGCCAACGAAAGCACAGCTTGTCTGTAACATACAGGAACAACGATCTGATTTACAGTACACCACTCAGGATCATAAACATTACTGCACCACCTGCGCATTAACAATCCGTTGTCTACATAATAGGCGGTTTTTCTCTCACGCGCCATCTCCAAAGGTACAACAGAAGAAAAACACTTATGCAAAGTTAAATCTGCTTTCTGAGCTGCAGCAATACTCTTACGTGTAACTGGTAACTTCACATCATCTACAGTCGGAATTAATGTCTTATCTGGCTCACCTTCGTCAGGCATCAAAACATCCAGCTCAAAAGTAGGTGCCATAAAGGTTGACGATAAGTCATCTGCATCAGCAAATTTTCGAGCTTGCGCTCGGGTGACGGCACAGACAGGGAAAACTTCTGGAAATTTTTCTAAAACTTCATCAGACCGATCAGACAGAGCAGGTTTCTCGTAAACTTCTAACAGTGGCGTGACTTTTCCGCCAGCTACATCGTTACCAAGGATAAATTTTACCCCGCACACAGGCAAACTCTCACGCACCCCAACCTTTACCATTCCTGAGAACAAGTCGGACTTCAAATAGACTTGATGCAAAGGTACTTTAACGACATCCATTCCAATACCTCGTACAAACACATAACTACCACAAAAAGTCTGCTCAGAAAAAGGGAACGCGTCTTCAGCCATAAATGACTGCATCGCCCCAGTATCACGTAACATTGTCACATTTACATGGTTTGTAGACTGAACATCAGCAGATACCAATCCCTCCATCAGAAAAGGTTGATAACTTGCATCCACTTTATCAGAATGCTCGTTGTCAATCATGTCAACAGTTTTCACAAAAGCAACACTTTTAGGAGGATTGTTTTGCTGCTTGCGTTTTAAAGCAAGACAATCAGCAATCACATGCCCCGTTTTGTGACAATAAAAACAATCTCTCTCTTCCTTAGGTTTTGCGGCAGTAAAGTTAGAACGTGACTGTTCCTTTGAAACGAAAGACACAGTCGGAACTTTTTCAGTACGGGCAGTAAAAACACTTTTATGCGTGAGCACAAATTCATCAGCAAGCACAGACGCCGCTGACAATGAGCTTACCTTTTGTTCATTCAAGTACACCACAATACGTTCAGGAATGCAGCTTTTAAACTCTTCCAATAAAATTAGCTCACGGAGTTCCTGAAAATCTGCAACTTTATTTGATGTACACCATTTGTCAAACAACATGGACTTCTCTCGTGCGAATTCAACGAATGTCTGATTTGATCCTTTTTTACGGTTCCTAAAGCGCTGCCTGTAAGGTTCGGGAACAAGCTCATAAGCTCTCAAAATAGTAGTTTTAACGACATCATAATCTAAACTGTCCTCTAAAGTCAGAGCAGCACATACTTCCTGAGCCTTTCCTGTTAACTTACATTGTTAGAGCAAAGGCCACACATCCTTAGACCAGTTTAAAGCTAAAGCAATCCGCTCAAATGCAGAAAAATACGAATCAGCTTCAGCCTCCCGAAACTGTGGTACAAGAGCAATATGCTTACTTACATCGAAAGTACGACCTGACACTCCTAACCCAGTCGCAACATCAACGTCTGCTGGGTGCACATGTGCATCTGAAGGTGCAGAAGGACTCAAAGGCACATTAGAAAGTGATGTCACAGAGGGAACTGGCGTATCTCTGGCCATTTTTAATTCAAGCTCACGCAACTTGATTTGCTTTTCCGCCTCAATCTCCATACGGCGAATTTCAAGTCGCAACTCTAACTCAGACTGATGCTCCGATATCCTCAAGCGCTCCTCCATTTGGAACTTAGCCAAACGAACTTTGAGACGCGCATCACCTCCAGACCCAAAAGTCGGAGAAAAAGGCTCGAAGGGCGGCAGAACAGCTTTGGCTTCGGATCCCTCCGCCTCAGCAGTTTCACTCGCTTCCTCCTCACCTAACGAAATTAATTGAGCATCAGCACCAGGCGAACGTTGTCCAGCTCCATCTGCCAAAGCCAGTACACCAAGCTCCTCTAGACCCTTCACCACAACGCGCTTTATGTCCTTCTTCAGACGCTGTTTAGCCACATTAATTTTAAAATGCTCCGCAACACGCACCAGGTCATCCTTTCTATACTTGTTCAATTGCTCGATCGTCGGCCTAATAACAAAACTACTTAAATCAAAGTCAGCCATCTCAATTTTTCCTCAACACAAGTAAAGCTCAAAGTCAACGAACAACCAATTTAACCATTGCTCAAAATTGCCTCATTGTTACACCGGCAATAATATCTCCATATACATCCCAGAATTATTAGATATCCTAATTAAAAGGATATCCCACTGCTGCCACCAATAAATGTTACGTGCTAGATGTATTTGGTATGGGATGTTAGCGCAACATTTAATAGGAGATAATATTCACACAGTGTAACATTAAACAACCAGAGAGACAATGGGTAAGTTGTAAGAAAAGTCAGGTTTATTATAGCACTCACACGTGTGCTCCAGAATAAATGAAAACGGGAAAAGGGAAAGAGATGAGTGACGCCAAATAAAAGAAATAATCAAAACAAACCCCAACTAACTAATACCCCCAAACTCAGCTCACTACCAAAAAGAAAATGTAGAAAAGAAACCGAATTCTTCGGCGTATGCGACGCCCAAACTAAAACTCCCTAATTAATAACAAAAATACAAAAAACGGCTGTCACCCCTAACTAAAGTCTAACAGAGGATACTAAAAAAAAAACAACAAAGGCTTACCTATGCCTTTTCCCAAAGTATCTGCAATGATCAACGAACTACATAGCTCGGTTCACATAAGTATCCTTTCTGTCCATGTACGAGATCGCTCAGCTTCCAGTATAAATTAAAAAGTTGTTTGGTATTTGGAACAATTATGGTTTGACACAAATGTTTACTCGTCCTTTTAACAGGTACACTCATGGGTAAGTTATACAGTGACTACGATCGAACTCGGGAGAGATTCACACAAGTAGACAGTAACACAAATAATCAAATCGAAAGGACAAAGCAAACACAAAAAAAACTGGAACACGCTAAAACTCAAACGCTTTCGTGCGAGTGGACAAATATCCACATGCGGGCGGACTGGCTGGCTGCAGGTGCTCTCGTGCTGATGACAACAGAATTCCGCTTCCTTTTAAAGCGGCGGACGCCATCAGATTGGTCGTAGGTAATGATGATTGACAGAAAAGCATTCCAATGAACAGAACCTATGTAGTAGAGTGACAGAAACAGAAAGACAAGGGGCGAAACAAAAACACACACACGGAACGTAACACACTGAGTGGATTTTTTTATTTTATCGTAAAACTTTAGAGAAACAGATTTAATAATGTGCCATGGGCTTTTTATGTCTATTTGTGTCTATATCTGTCATTACACAGTACAGAACAGCACGAAAACAATGTGGATTAAACAAATCACAGTAAATATAAATAAATGACATAAATAAAACACATAAATTACACTGACCGTCAAAAAGCGTCTTGAGGACGTTTTGCTCATAAATGCATGTAAAATAAAGTAATGTGAACTTGAGATTGTTATACTGTTATTAAACTGCACAGTATGCGTTTTTATTAAGAGCAGTTACTGTATTTATTCAATGTTGTTGTTTATCTGTGACTATAAATTTGAATACTCTGTGTTTTTTGTTATTTTATGATTTACGTCATTTAAATAAACTGCGGTTACTGTATATGTCTAATTTCCTACCTGCCTAAATTCATTTCACCTGTGTTTGCCAGGTCCACTGCCTTTCGGGCTACTTTTAAATTGTTTCTGCAGGTTGATGTTTTTCTGCAGGTTAGAGTTGTTGGTATTTGGGCTGTGACTCGTCATTGGGCTGTTTGGACTAATTTTGAATGGCCATTCGGTTGATTCTGATACGTGGATCTGGCAACCCTGCCTTTTATTACTAATGCTTTGAGAGCTGATCTTTCAAACCTGTAAAGGAGCGTCACATTTCCATTTATGCACTTAAGGTATTTAACCAATCACAACGCACTGGATAGCAGGCCAATGGAAGCAAGCCACGCTTTCTCAGATCTATGAGCGTTGTACAAACCACCGCGTTTAAGAGCATATAGTATGTTGAAAAGAATGGTTTTTTAACCATAAACCACGCAAACGTAATGCATTAAACCAAATACAAAAAATAATGTGCTTTTAGCAACACAATATTGTCCATTTTAACACCCGAGATGGCAGGACATTGACTAAAAGCCATAGGTGGAATTGGTCAATCTGTATTCAAATGCATGTGCTCTCACGACGTGAGATGATTATATTAAATGATAGTCCATCTATTAATGCTGCTGTTGGGTTCTGTGTGTTAAAAGATTAAAAGAATGTCAGAGTGCACTTTGGTTAATGTGTAAAGGTGTTTTTGGACACATAATTCACCTCTGTCCCATTCACGCTGGAACCACCCCCTTATTGCACTGCACCCTCCTTACAAATATAAACACTAAAGGCAACACAAAACAGACAGTTTTGAGAAGAGACTTTAAACAGACAGAAAGAAACAAATTGTACTGAGAGATGGAAATCTCTAGTTCATTGCTGTTAGTCATAGTCTTGGCCTTATTGATGTTGGTGATGTGGTGGAGGAGGACGAGTGGACTTTCTTTACCCCCGGGGCCGATGGCACTGCCACTGATGGGTAACATACTTATGATGGACAACAGTGCACCCTTCAAAAGCTTTACAAAGGTAAGAGAGAAGACTATAGCCTCTTTCACACAGTAATTCTGTTAAATTACCATTAATTTACCAGAATGAATTTACCAGTAAATACAAAAATGTGCTGTTCACACATGCAGTGACATTCCGTCTTTTTACCAGTAAGACATCATTCACACATCAGTATCAAAATACCGGTAAATTCGTTGAGAAAGTGGAAGTACCTGTGGCGCGCTTTGAGCTCAGTGTTGTTTTTGTAAACAATCCACGTCGTTCATATTTTGTTGTTTTTACGTCTGTGGTAAACTCTGACAGTCACAAAGTTGCTCATGACTAAACACCATTGCATGAGGCGACGTCAAACCGAAAATGCGTTTTAAACAACAGTACTGTTTGCACTTTAGGCTTCACAGAGAGCGTGCTAAGGACGTCGGCAATTCGGCAAGTAGGTGGATAGCTGTTTTAAACAACTTTGGTGAAGAAATGTGGACGTAAACTTCAGGTGTGCTCAACTTTCAAGCAGCGTGTGTGTGGAAACGTCCTTAAAACAGTGCGGGGGTAAACGCGTCATCTGTATTAAAACATTATGATTGGTCTGAAGCTGTCAGCGCGATCTAACGTCCTTTCTAAATGCCGGTAATCCTATATTTTTCGTTCACACATAGCGCTTACCGGTAAATTACTGGTAATCTTACAACCTGTCTTACTGGTAAATTGGGAGCACTGATTTACCAGAAAGGTTCTGTTCACACATGATCTGTTAACTGCAATTTACCAGTAAATTACCAGTAAAGACTGCATGTGTGAAAGGGACTTATGTCTCAGCATTTAATTGTATGTTTTTAAAGACATCTAATAGCCATCCAAACACTGGCTAGGCTAAATCTAGGCTAAAACAAGTAAATATTTGTGTTGTCAGTAAAATTAAAATAAAATATGTCTAACCATGGCCCAAAAATCTATGAAACAAATAAACAAAAACCAAACATCTGTGCTATCATGATGTAATATCATACATCTCACAAGTTATTTAGGCATAAACATGTAACCAAATTCAAGTTATCATTGCAATTGTGTGGGCAGTTGTGGCCTAATGATTAGGGAGTTGGGCTTTTGAGTTGCGGGTTCAAATGTGTGTACTTTTATTAGACTGAAAAACAGTTCATTTCTTCAAACTGATGTTAAAATATTAACAGTGAATTTTTCAGTCTGATGATGCCATAGAGATTTGGTTGTTGTTGTTTGTGAAATATTGGTTTACAGTACAAACATTTACCCACCTGCTGTGTGTGTTAGTAAATTCTGTTTTCTCAAACAGTGGAGTAAAACCTATGGTCCTGTGATGACGGTGTACCTCGGGCCACAGAGAACCGTGGTTCTGGTCGGTTATGACACTGTGAAAGAGGCTCTAGTGGATCATGCAGACGACTTTGCAGACAGAGCTCCCATTCCTTTCCAGTACAGAGTATTAAAAGGCTATGGTATGAGAAATGTTCAGGTTTGCCTGACTTCAAATCAACTACTATCAGTTAAAGTTTAGAGTAAATGTTTACCATCATATATGTTTTTAGGTCTGATTATTAGTAATGGTGAACGTTGGCGTCAACTGAGGCGTTTCACTCTCACCACACTTAGAGATTTTGGGATGGGGCGAAAAAGAATGGAACAATGGATTCTACAGGAGAGCAGACACTTGGTGAAGAGCTTTGAAGAAACCAAATCTGAGTAGATCACTTTTTTATGAGTTAGTTATTAGTTCAATACTTCAATAATTTGAGTGTGTTGAATTCAAATCTGTTAGAAACAAAAAGTATAAGTTTTGTTTTCTCACAGCTGAACCAGTCGACCCAGCCTTCTTTGTGAGCCGGGCCGTTTCCAATGTGATTTGTTCCCTGGTGTTTGGGCAGCGCTTTGAATATGAAGACAAAAACTTTTTGCACTTGCTCCAGATCATCTCCAGAATTGTGCGCTTTGTTAGCAGCTCTTGGGGTCAGGTGAGCAGGTGAAACACAGTGGGTTGTAGTGTGTTGTAAGCAGGAAAAGAACAGAAAAGTCCAAATTTACATTTCACTTGATAGCTTGATTCCACTTGGTGTTGGAGCAGCCTTTTTTTGCAAATAATAATGTTCTAGGAATGTTCTCTCTAAGTTTTATTTTTGCAACCATAAAATAACATTCCCAGAACATTGCAATTAATTTTTTTAATACTATGAACATAGCTTTAACAGATTGTTCCCTATATTTTTAACATTTTTTAAATAACATTCCTAGAAAACTGTAGTGTTTTTAAAATGTTTAGTTTCATAATATTTAGTTCAGTTTTGCAATTTTATCTTCTGCATTTATTCAAAACTCACAGTTGTGTGAATAAATATACATTTAATTAATTTCTGATTTATTTTACACTTATCTAAATGAACAGGGGCCTCTTTTATTAAACTCTGCATATGATCCTTATAAAAGCCTACGTACGTAGCCTGACGTTGTCATACTCAATTCTAGTCAGAATTTGAGTCTGATACAGCTCAATTGGGCTATGATTTTGAGGCATATCTCAACCGAAAAATGCCTCTGCACTCAATTGGATAGAGCAACGGAGTGTGTGACGTATGTTGAAATGATGTCTTTTGCAGCCTGACCGAACTGCTAGTTATTTCGCTACAATGACACTAACATTGTGATTATAGACGGTTTCAGCAGTAACAACATAAACAAGCGGCTGTCGCGGTCCGCACGTAACTTCCGGTAAACTCCGCTAATATTAAATAACCACAAAGTACTTTAAACGTAGTTTATTTATATAACAAGCAAAAAACAACACATAGATTACCTAGGAAACCAAAACATTTGTTATTTTCGATGCGGATTTGTTCAAGAGATCAGTTTAGCAACTAGTCAGACCATTAAAAAAACGAAACCGGAAGTAAAGTTCGGATCCAGACGTGTATCACGTGCGTCCGATGAAACCGTCTATACTAAGTCTGAGTTAGCGAACGTACATCAACACCTACTATGTTTACAACATTTAATTTATATCACAACATTAAGTATTTACTAAGTCATACAGTAAGACTTTCTCTTACCATTTGTACTTCATCCACGATGATACCCATTACGTTTGCTTGAAAAATATCGGAGCCTATACTCGTTGAACTTCTCAGTTAAATATCAGTGTATTTGATCAGTAATGTATTTTCGAATTGTTTAGCCAAATGGAGTACCTGATGGGCCAAAGAATCAGGAGACGGAGGAGGCAGAGGATCTACCGGCCAAGGTCCACATACCTGTCCCTATTTGAGATGGAGTGTTGCCAGAAGCTACGGCTGTCACGCCAGGCAGTAACAGACCTCTGTCATCTCCTGGCAGACAATCTCGATACATATGCATATTGCCCATACACTTCCCGTTACTATTAAAGTAACCGCAGCACTACATTTTTTTTTGCGAGTGGGTCGTTCCAACATCCCCTGAGTTCAATTGGAGACATATCCCAACCTGCCGTAAGTTCGGCCATACATGCAGTAACATCAAGCCTAGTCTGACATGCGCACAAATTCATTAAATTCCCACTGACGCCTGCTAGCCATAATCTGTTGAAAGAGGAGTTTCGGTTAACTTTGGGTTCCCTGAGGTTGTGGGTGCGATAGATTGCACGCACATGCAACTTTGCCCTCCGTCTGAGAATGCTCTGAAATACCTTAATCGTAAGGGAACCCATCCATCAATATCCTGGTGATTTGCAATGTAACATGTAAGGTTACACACGTATTCGCAAACTATCCTGGATCAAGCCAGATTCCTTTATTCTGGCCAACTCTGTCATTCCTGCAGTCTTTCAGGTGGCTGTTAGGAGACAATGGCTATCCATTAAAGACATGGCTGATTACACCATATATCATGCCTACAACAGTAAGTCAGGTGTTTTTTAATTGAAAACACGTAAAAGCACGAGCTGTCATTGAGAGAACGTTTGGCATACTGAAAATGCATTTCAGGTGTTTGGACAAGTTAGGGGGAAAATTACAATACAGAACTCAAAAGGTTGGAGCATTCTTTGTGGCATGTTGTGTGTTGCATAACATTGCCATACGACATGGATTTCTCTCGACTTTAAATGAGGATAGATTACAGGACTTTAGAAGGCGTGAAGCTGAAATGCATGTGCTGATGGCAATTAACCCATATGCACAGGCAGCAGCACGGGCCAGGAGAGATCAGCTGGCAGAAGAACTGCTTCACCTGTAGCCTAAGCTGATTTTTGCTTTTAAAAATAGCAAGTATTGCATGTATTTTCAAATGTTTTTAATGGGACCCCACAGATTAATTCATATGATGACTTTAAACATCTGGATATTATGAGAACCATTTATTTAATAATAGTTTGAGCCATACACTCACAGCGCTGTCCAAACACTGTCCAGGTGCTAAAACGTTTCGGCTCTCCGTTACAAATAGAGCATTATGTTGCAAACCTTTTTTGCATATTTGTAAAGTTGTAAAGAGGAGTTGTTGCAGAAGATGTTACGCACTCAGCTGCTTCCCATTTTTATAAGGAGACTGAATGTTTTGTACACCTTGGACGCCCATCTCCAAGCCCCCAAATCCCTCAATGCTTTCAGCACTAAGGGTAGAGGCAGCAGCGATGTCCTCCGCTGGCATTAGGTCGAGAGTGGCTGTAGATGACCCTCCACCTGTGGCCACTTGCTGCTTTTTATTAGCAGCAAGCTTTTGTTTTCCCGTCTTCTGACATCATTGTACCTTTTTTCGGCATTGTACAGCCATACTTGTGATGCCAGAAGACGAGGACACAATAACTGCCACCTCCTCCCATGCATTCTTTACCTCGAGAAGCTTAGATGGAATTCTGCTTGTCCTGTAGATGGTCTGCTTACACGCTTTAACCTTGCGCACGATCAATTTCCTTGCTATAGAAGCGTTCCGATTTTCCACTTGCAAACCCCGTCATGTAACTGGCTTTTAAAGGGGATGAGAGCTGAGATTCTCATTGGTTTATTGCATGTTACACCCAAACGACGCCCATACTCATTACGGAAATAGGAACAACCCTTTTCGACTCTGCGCTAGGGGTGCACAAACCATTTTTCCCATCGTTAAATTAGCAAAAGTGGATTGGGACTTATTTTTATTTATTAATTATTTATATGTCAGAGGTTGCACGCCTTTGGAGCAACTAGGGGTTAAGTGTCTTGCTCAGGGACACAATGGTGTGTCACAGTGGATTTGAACCCCGGTCTCTCACACCAAAGGCGTGTGTCTTATCCACTGCACTACACTTCTTTTTTAAATGAAACCATAAAGGCAAGGCTTGGCAAAACTACATAAAAATGATTCAGTACTACCTGTCAGAAGTGTAGGATTGAATTGTTAATATTTAAAATCTCACCAGATACCATAATCTCAACAGATGTACAATGTCTTCCCTCGACTAATGGACCTCTTACCTGGCCGTCATTATACCATGTTTAAAGAGGTAGAAGAAATTCAAAACTTTGTTCTGGGTAAGATCAGTGAGCATGAACAGAACTTAGACCTCCAAGACCCCCAAGACTACATTGACTGCTTTCTTATCAAACTTAAACAGGTAAGCAGGATTCTTTCTCTCTCTGCTTTATTATTTATTATTTAGCTATATTGTTCATTATGTAGGTATACAAATTCTAGTATCCTGTTACTTTGTGTGTTGTGATAGGAGAAGGACAATCTTGACACAGAATTCCACAAAGATAACTTGTGGACGACTGTTATCAATCTGTTTCTAGCCGGTACAGAGACCACCAGCACAACAATCAGATACGCCCTAATGCTGCTTATCAAGCACCCACACATACAAGGTAAGATATATACACTTATACTGTGAATGCCAAATATGCCGGCTTATAAAAAAGTTATTTCTGGTTCTCAAAAACTTCATAGTGTTGCTTCAAATAGGCGCTATCTTTACTAATCGACTGCATATTTGATTGTACATATATATATATTTTTGCCTAAACTTAACTTAAACCTTACATTTTGTGACCCAGAAACTGTAATGTTGAGAAACGTCTATTATGTCTATTGAGTTATTACATTCAAAACAAACAGCTAGTGACCAGTAGGGCTGTCAACGAATATTCTAAATTCGAATATATATTCGAATAGTTAAACAAAAACGAATTTCGAATATGAAAATTAATATTCACAAAATTATTATTATTATTTTTTAAAGCCCGCGGTAGTAGAGGCGTGGCTGTCTGCTTTGTGAGTGGGCGCACTAGTGCGCCTGGTTCAGGGACAGGTCACAGTAGTCACACTGTCTGTCACTGTTAAAAGTTGACGCGTCTTGCATGGAAGAGGGCAGAAAGTCAACCGCAGCAGAGAAAGCTATTTTAACCCCCCAAAATTTAAAAAAGCTATGTCTGACAGTACTTTGGATTTTGGTCGGTAGGAGGTAAAATTCGACCAAAATTCGACATGTCACATCTCGAAAATGTGCACCCAAATGAGCATTGCATCTTGTACACACTGCATATTAATTTGTTTGTCACTTCAACTGTTAATGCTTAATCCTGTTCTGTACACACTTCAGTAATTTACGGGACTAACAATCGCATTCTACAACCGCATTAACTCCCGCAAACTGCAGTGACAACCACGTTTACAGAAACTTTGCATAGTGTGTAGCCTACATAACCGAACTGAACAACTAGTAGTTAATAAAGGGTTTAAACGTACATCATGGACATGACAGGTCTCTCTTCTGAAGAAATAAATTATTACAAGGGGGAAAAGTCTTCTGTATGCGCGATACAGAGAATGACAGAGGCACAAGCGTTTGCTGCACAGTGTTGCCAGATCTTGCACTAAAAAAACAGCAAACAAGAAAAATCCAATAATAAACCAAAATAAATCCAAACGCTTTACCTCAAAGATCAAAATATTCGGACTGGCACCTTCACGTTTAAACAACACCAAAAACGTGATCGCTTCATGAACCAAAAGCCATAAACGGTTAAACGCTAAAATGATATGTGAGTACAAAAAAGACGAGGACCTGGCAACACTGCAAGAGCGCGCGCAGCCTCACAAAAAATGCGTACAATACACAACGACACGACGGAGGTTTATTGCTAAACATAATGCTGTTAAATTATTTTCATCAAAGCTGTGAGTGATAAGCACGTGAGACGGCAGACCGTTGCTATGGTTATCTCCGTGTCAATCATCACATTTTCACATTTAAATGCGGTTGTCACTCCTGAAAGTTTGCAGTGTACGAGACCACAATGTGTGGAACTCCAGCTAAACAGTCACGTCTTAACACTTACTTTGCATCGCCCGCCACAAGCTATTTGTCTGCAACACGACAAGAGGTCATAACGGAGAAATTCATTTCGTTCATTTGTAAGGACATGAGACCGATCAGTGTCGTGGATGGAGCAGGCTTCAGGGAGTTTTGTCAAGCAATGTAACCGAGGTACCATATCACTTTGTCTCTTGATTTACTTGTTTTGTGTATGTAATATACGTTGTCAAATATGTTTAAACTTAAATAGACTGCCTATAGAAGTAATTATGTTTCTTTATATTAATTTGTCCTGTTATTGACGTAATGCATCATTAAACGTCGTTAACGTCATTGAAAAAATGGGCAACCAGATATTCGAATAGTTCGAATATTCGTAGGGTTTTTAGGGAGAATATTCGAACGTCATTTTTGAGCAATTTTGACAGCCCTAGTGACCAGCAGTAGCAGAGTGATGCAATCTCACTCATTTCATGGAGGCTTGGCGACTTCCGACGACACAAGCAAAAGTACCGTTGACGACCGTATGGGCATGTCCAGCGACACAAGAAAGTTAAGAAAAGTTTAACTTTATGCAAATGATAAGCGACTTTCGGGAGCAACTACCAATTATAGCGAAGCATGGAGTTCCCGTCATTCTTCTCTCATCATTGGACTGTATTTATTTGTTTGTGATAATCAGATTTAGAAACGCTTAATTGAAAGACAGGGGTGACACACAGCAAGAAAGTCGCTGGTGGTCTGAATGAGACCTGTTTTTCTGAGCTTCAAATCTGTGGCGGAAAAGGTAGTTCCTCATGAAAGAGGCGTTTAAAATCAATCCGTTGTTGTTTTCTAGTTTTCTTTTTCAAACTTGTGCCATCAAACTGTTGTATAAAAGCAATATTACTTTTGGAGTTGTTCCGGACAGGGGCCCTCCAGGACCAGGAATGCCCACACTTGATCTAGAGCTACTGTAGTAACAAAAAATGACATTTAAAAAAGAAATATAAACTTTTGTGTATGCCTATAGTGTACTTGTTATATGAATTTGTAGTCTTCACTTTTTTGGTCCCAAACAGAAAAATATTTAGTAACGTTTTGATGTTTTTGATTCAGAGGAAATGCAGAAGGAGATTGATCGAGTTATCGGACGGAACAGAACCCCTTCAATGGAGGACAGGAAGTCCCTCCCCTTCACCGATGCTGTAATTCATGAAGTTCAGCGATATCTGGACATTGTTCCCCTCAGTGTTCCCCATTATGCCACACGTGACATCACATTTAGAGGTTATGTGATTCCAAAGGTAAAAAAATCAACAACTCATATGATGAACTTTTTGGGGTGGTTTCCCGTACAGGGATTAGTTTAAGCCAGGACTAGGCCCTAATTAAATTAGGATATTTAAGTCATTTTTAAAAGCATAATTTATAAATAAACACTACTGGTGTGCATCTTAAGACACAACACTTATATATTTAAAGATATGTCAGGACAAGTTGCTTTCTATCAAGACAACACTAACATTTAAATTAGTCTAGGACTAGGCTTAAGCCCTGTCTGGAAAATCACTCCGTAAACAATGAATTAATCATGGGTATTTTAAATTAAATTATTAGTATTGTGTTTGGAATGTGTGTAATTTTAAAGTAGATCATTGTCATTTTTAAAGTATTTTTATTCTTCCAGGACACAGTGATACTTCCCATACTGCACTCTGTCCTAAGGGATGAGGGACAGTGGGAAACACCTTGGACATTTAACCCTGAGCACTTCCTGGATGCCAATGGCAATTTTAAAAAGAGTCAAGCATTTCTGCCATTTTCTGCAGGTAAATGTTTTAAAGGAACAACAGTTACTCTCTTTCTAGCTTTTTAAGAAGGACAAATATTTTCCACCAACTGGACATTGTTGGACTGAAAGTGCTTCTTTTGCATACATCAGGTCAAATATTACAAATATCTTTGGCAGCTTAATATGTCAATAATATAACTCATCAGCTCCATTATTTTTGATCTAATGAAATAAATGGTTACTCTAACAAGCATCTAGCACCACAAAATCTAGCCAATAATGGTAATGATATTAAAGGAATTGGGAAATTAATTTAAATGATTATCGTATCAGGCTGCAACATAACAAAATTAAAAAAAGTGAAGCGGGTCCAAATAGTTTCTGAATGCACTGTGCATTAACCCACTGGAGTCCTATGGATTCCTTTTTTGATGATGGATGGGCTTCAACTTATAAATGGCCTTGCAAAGCTAAGAAGAGCCAAGATAATTTTTAATATAATGTTTGGCTGAAGAAAGGAATATACACCTAGGATGGTTTTAAGTGAAATAATTGCATAAGTTATGATTTATTATTCTGTAAACTATTCCATTTAATGATCAGTCATGTGTGTTATATCTACACAGGTAAACGTGCATGTGTGGGAGAGTCTCTGGCTCGTATGGAGCTATTTCTGTTCATTGTCTCTCTACTTCAGAAGTTCAGTTTTAGTAGTCCAGATGGTCCAGATGGCATAGATCCCAGTCCTGAAGTCAGCGGTTTCGCCAACATGCCTCGATACTATAAGTTAATTGCCTCCCCCCGCTGACCAACATCGGAAGCTGTCTAACTATGAATGTATTTTGTAAAAAAAGGTTAGGGAGCCAGGCCACAATCAACATGGGACACAATTTGTTTATATTATATTTTTAAAGCTTCAGTGTTTCAGTCAAAATTCACAGCCCATTTTAATCAATGTTTTTTTAATTCCTATTTCAAGCTGATGTTAACAGTCTGGCCAGTCTTATATTCAATCAAAACATTTCCTCATGTGTTGTGGCTGCTGTGAATAAATACGTACAGGCAAATTATTATTTTTGATAATGTACTGTAATGTGTTGTACATTACATTAAGCGGTCTTAAAGGGGACATATAATGAAAAACTTTTTCCATGTTTAAGTGCTATAATTGGGTCCCCGGTGCTTTTATCAACCTAGATTGTAATAAAAACAACACAGTAACTTAGTTTTGGTAAACCATTCTCTGAAAGCATATAAAAAGTAGGTAATTGAAATTTGGCTCCCCTTGTTATGTCCAAAGGGGATCTTAGTAGCTTATAATAATACTGCCCCTTAATCTGCACTATTCAACCACAGCACTGCCATTTAGTGCAGAGAGAGAGAGAAATAATTGACAGCACAATTGTGTTTTAATTTCAACAAACCACTATTATGGTGATCAGTGTTTGTTTTTTATTAGTTAATTTGCATTTAAAAGCACACTCAAAAACAGCAAATTTTTGCTCGCACCTACAACATGGGCATAAGAAAAATCAGGAAATTATATTGGATTATATAATTATATTTTTCTCTAATTTAGCGCTTAATATGTCTGTTCACTTGTCAGAGAGTTGTCAGTCAAATCCATTCCACTTGAGGAATGCCTAAATTAAACTCTAGTACGCGTTTTGTCTGCAGCCTTGACTTCCACACTGCTGCTTTCTCAAATCCATTTCACTTGGTTCATTTAGAGTCTATATAAAGTAAACTTGTGTTTTTACTACATCCCCCTGCTGCATGACTGCAACACAATAAGGTAAACAAAGTTTTAAGGCTACAAAAAATTGTTTAAATAAAAGACACCAGAATACAAGAAAATGGCATCTACTTCAGTAAATGTTTTGGACCCAACCACATTTTTTTTGCTTTAGACGCCATTGTATCACACTAGTAACACACCTAAGGGCTATGGGTTTTCTCCCTTGGTTCAGTTTGTTTTGCATATGTGAAGACAAAACAACCAGTCTGAGACCGGATGAACGACGTGTTCGATTCCAAACAAACTCTGGAGCGGTTCGCTTCTGATTTTCTAACTTTCTAGCAATCTGACCCAACAAACCAGGCTGTATCATAATCATAACACCTGTGAAATTATTATATCAGTAATACTGCACTTCCTGTGTCATGTTGCTTGGCAACTATCATGGTGACTCATATTTGAACTGCTTTGAACTACATTGCTTGAGTTATTATTTGTCATCAGTAAACTACCAATAACCAGTTGTTGTTTTTTTGTTCTTGGGTCTAATGGCTTTATTAACCATGAACATATCTAAGCTATTTGGTGATGAATTTTTATGAGCACATCAGCGCCTTTGAAAACCAAATCCTTTTCATATTAAATGGTGCATGGAATGAATGTTATTCTGACAAAGCTTTGATTTCTGCTCAAAACAATGAAATAATATAACAGCAAAATAAAACGTGCATTCTGAGCAATGAAAAAAAAAAGTGTATTTGTATTAATAAAGTTGGTCTGTTTGTGTAATGATGAGGAAATAGGCAGTCAAAGGCAATGGATCCAAACACAATGTAGTTTTATTAAAAGAAACATGATAATGAACAGGAACTATGGACAGAAAGTAAAGGTCAGCATTATTGTCAATTCTGCTATATGTAGGCTACAGGACATACAGAGGACTGAAATTCCATTTCTCTTAGGCCCGTGGTGTGAGACACAATATAACAAGACAAGTATTGAAAGCTAAAAATAAGATAATAATAATAAAAGTAATCAAATAAAAATACAAAAATACAATGTGTGCAATTTTTGACATTTAACACATGGTAGTGTGGAGAACTTACATTATTTACAATATAGTGCAAACAGAAGAGAGCAGCAGTTGTATTTACTATTTACATTGTAGTGCAGATAGAAAGAGCAGCAGTAGTAAAAAAAAATGGCTGGTGATTGGTGTGTTTTGTCTAGTGTATCTAGGACAGAGGGCAAGAGAGTTCAGCTTCCTGACAGATTGGTGGTTGAAGTTGTTCTTTAGTCTAGTTGTTCATACCTGCCCTTACGAAATGACCATGGTTTTACAACAGTTAAAACCAACAAAAAAGCATGGTTATTGTAGTAAAATCATGGTTTTGCTAATAGTAATCAATACACCAAAGAAACATGGTTATTACACTTTTACCACACACACAAAAAAGACATGGTTAATGTCCGTAAGGGTGGAGGCTGCGGAACCTCTTCTCCAATGGCAGAAGACTAAAGAAGCTTTGCTAGACTAAAGAAGAAACATGAATACACTAACACACAATGACTGATAAAGGAAAGCGAGACACTATTTATGCACAAGAAGAGTGGCAGACAAATAATGAATTACTATGGTAACTAACAAGGTACGTGTTGTGACAATGAGTGTCGATGGAGAAAAACAAGAGGGTGGAACAAAGTAAGAACAACAGGGAGAAAGAGGCACACGAAAAAGAGGGAAGAGACAGACAGGACTCAAACAAACAAAAAAACAGGAAGTTGCTTCCAGACACTCCAAAACACTAGAAAATTCCAAAGCACATGGAACTGGGGAATGGCCATCTTGGCTAGGGCAGAAAGTCCAGGAGCCACTTGAGTCCCCAAGAGTTTACAGAAGAAAACCTGCTCCTGACCAAGATATGTTCAGCAGAGTGAGTTACCCTGAAAACAGACTCTAAGTTACCTCTCCTTCTGAACCGGGGTTGACTTAACCCGCTTTCTTGAGTTCAACATACCCCTCATTTTAAACGGAAAACTCTGAGTATGTTTACATTGAAATGAGGAAAAGTTTCATTTCTTAGCAAAAAACTTCATGTTTTTAGCAAAAAGTTTTCACTAAACCACCTTTCTGAAACGGGTCCATGTTTTTTTCATGCTCAAAGGTCAGTAATGGTTTGTGTGTCAAAGGCATGCACATTAATATGGGTCAAAAGACTGTGCAAAGATTTATGAAAGATCTATTGATTACAAGGTATAAAGTACAGTAAATATACAGTGCATATGTTTATGCTAACCACAGGGTTGCCAAGTCCATTGTTTTTCCATGGACTTGGGCTACATTTAACCAATGCCATAGATCAGTGTTCTTCAACCCTGGTCCTTGAGGACCCCCTTCCAGAATGTTTTAGTTGTCTCCTTAATTAACACACCTGATTTAACTCAATAGCTTGTTAGGGTGATATTCTGGAAGGAGGCTGATGAGTTGGTTCAGGTGTTTTAAATAAGGAGACATCTAAAACATTCTGGAGAACACTGCCTTTTTTTTGTGCAAATTTGTTTGTTTCATATTTTGGAAAGATTAGACTCTAGTACCACCCTCCAGTCCAGATGGTTACCGTAATGCACTATTAAAGTTAGTTGCCAACCGCCATTAAATCGAAAGAAGAAGAAGAACACTGCCATAGATTGTTTTTCCACTGGTTTGAAAACGCTTTGTTTTTTTGTTATTCATTTACATTTACGCATTTGGTAGACTCTTGTATCCAAAGCGACTTACAGCACATTATAAAGTACATTTTATCAGTAGGCTATGTGTGTTCCCTGGGTTTGAACCTATAACCTTTTGCCTTGTTAATGCAATGCTCTACCACTGTTCTATAGAGGAACGCACAATTTAATTATTATTTTTCTTTTTTTTACTAAAGTGATTTTTCAAGGAAAAGGTTTAAATGTCCAGAGTTTCCATAAGAGCTTAGCTTAATCACAATGGGCTATACTTAAGATTTTCCAAAACTCAGTGCTTGAAGTTGGCTGGTACTCAACGGTATGCAGTACCGGCACTTCTCTTGTTTTATCTTTAGCGTACCTACACTTTTTCCTGTGATCTGGCACTTCTCACATGTTGCCGGTACTGTGCCTCTCTGAGTCAAAGCTTCAGTAAATGGGTGATTAATAGGAAGGGCATCACACTACAGGGAGGGGGCACAAAGTAAATTATCCGTTTTATTTATCTCTTTGACAAACCACTCTTTTTTATAATTTGAATACCTAGTGATCTTCAGAAAGGGACTGTCACTACTCGAAGGATATGTGTCAGTCAGAACACCCAGATAAAGTAAACACTGTCAACAAATGAACAAATGCCAGTGGATTTCAGTGGTAGCGAGTAAGACAGCTGTAAATGTCTTGACTGAGCAGGGTTTACTGCTGTTGTTATAAATCTAAAGTGTTTGTAGTTTTTTTGTGTTAATCTTTTCAGTTAATCTTATACACACATGCACCACATAAATTATATGATATGATCTGTAGTGTTATGTATACCAGATATACCAGGTCATATATGTAGTCTTAATTTGGGTGGTCAATTTGCATTTGAAATGGTTTTAAATCTCTAATGGGGCAGTTTCCCGGAGAGGGTTTAGATTAATCCAGGCCTTAGTTATTGTGGGACATTTAAGTAGTTTTTACAAACAAACTTTACAAAAAACAGTACTGGTGTGCTTCTTAAGACAAAACAATGGCACTGCTATATGTTAAGATATGTCAGTGCGAGATGTTTTTAAATAAAGGCAGCTTAAACCAACATTTTAGCCTGAGGCTAGGATAAGCCATGTCTGGGAAACCGCCGCTATGGGTTTTATTATCTCTAATATTTATGTCATTGGTGCACAAGTGAGTACCAGACCTTTTTTCCACACTTCAAGCACTGCCAAAACTAAATAATTTTTTTTTATTCTTGCTTCAAGTTCGCTACCGTTTAGTACTGTTCACTTGAGTGCTTCCTTAATAAATCATAAAGACCTTTCTGTTTGGTTTATAACATCAACATTAACCCATTAATCATATTAATATGTTGTGGGGGAGCTGAAGACTTTCCCAAACACATTTTTATAGGTTCAAAAATAGTGTCTGTTGTAGTTGCTGGCAAAGGATTCAGGTATGAATTTTTGTCAATATCGCACACCCCTAGGCTGCATAAATGCGCAAAGGTAAGCTATTACTAGAATAATAAGCTATATTACACTTTTATGCGCATACCCAGTTACGTGATTGATCATGTTTCATGCGTTTATGGTCGTCTATAGTGTGTATGAAGATTCTTTTTAAAATGCCAGTTTAAACGAGGATCGTTTTCATTTTAAAATGCCGTTTTAAAACACAAATTCTCTTATGTAAACAGGGCCTAAAATATCTATGTCTGAAACAAAGACAAAGTGGATAATGCTGCAGAAAGTACACAATAGCTTTAAGTAAATATTTGTAAACACTGAAGCTAAATTCAATTGTCACTTCTTTTTTGTTCTGTACACAATTCAGTAATGTACCATTTGACAACCAAATAAACAATTACATAGTGATGATGTATTTAAAAGTGCATCAGCAGGTACGTTTCTTTCTTCTGTATGCACTGTACAAGAAACAAATGGGACAAAGTTTCTGGGATATACAGCCTACTCTTTATGCCAGATCTTACAAGAGATAAAGCAGGTAACGAGAAGTGCAAATAGAAATGTTTTAAATCCTAATGCATTACATTGAAAATAAGACCAAAATACTGTGATTCTTATCGGTCGACTTCATTCATTAAAAAATGTACCACCTTATAAGCCAAGCCCAAGAAACGTTACTAACAATATATTATGGCAACACAGCAAGAGCACAGTTTTACAAACAAACAATACACATCAGTTCTAGACAGTAGTTTAGTTCAAATTCAAAACATATTTTTTGTAACGAATGTTAAACACCCAGGACATAGACTTAGTTGGCCATAGTTGGAATTGATCAGTAAAATTTAAATATCAAATTATATTAATCAGCCAAGTCATCTATCAATGCTGCTAGGTTTTATGTGTTAAATGATAAGAAGAATGTCAGAGTGCACTTCAGTTAATGTGTAAAAGCAGGTATTTGGACACATAATTCACCTCTGTCCCATTCACACGGGAACCACCCCTTATTGCACTGCACCCGCCTTACAAATATAAACACTAAAGGCAACACAAAACAGACAGTTTTGAGAAGAGACTTTAAATAGACAGAAAGAAACAAATTGTACCGAGAGATGGAAATCTCTAGTTCATTGCTGTTGGTCATTGTCTTGGCCGTTTTGATGTTGGTGATGTGGTGGAGGAAGACGAGCGGACTTTCTTTACCACCAGGGCCGATGGCACTGCCACTGATTGGTAACTTACATTTGATGGACAACAGTGCACCCTTCAAAAGCTTTACAAAGGTAAGAGAGAAGACTGTGTGTGTCATGTTATATTAATTGTATATTTAAACTACACATCAAAATCAAACATAACATGAATTACAGAGTTAACTGTGAAGTCATTGTGTTGTTTATCTGTGATATCCGCAGTCATCTGCACTGCTGAATTAGGTAAACAGACAGCTCTAATTTTCCTAACCCGACTTTAGGCATCTCAGAATGTTCAGTGTATAAGTTTATTACACTTGGTACAATCAGCCTTATCGACTGAGTTACAAAAGTTTAAATAGGGTCATATCTTACTGAGTGATATTAAAACAATGTTAAAAGGATAAGACAAACAAGTGCAAGTGTATTCCACAATCCGTAACTGGAAAGGTAAGTTCAATATAGCAACTTCACTATCCAGCAACTGTGTATTTGAACTATAGCATAAGCTAACAATGGGTGCATCCCAATTCAGGGTCTAAATCCTTCTAAGGCCACAGACTTTGAAGGCAAGACTAGGTATTTGAAGGCTGCAGCCTCTAAAGTCCACGAAGTAAACTGAAATAAGACGTTCTAGCCTACAGGGGGAGTTGCATCACTTGCTGTTCCCGCCCTCCAAGCCTGTCAGCGGGACACAACAACTGAGACCTATCAGATTTTTAAAAATAAATATGGAGCTAGATATTTTGTATTTTATTTTAGAAAATATGACCCATTGATGCAAATTAAACTACCCAACATTATATAAAATTTACCACCCTTAGAAATATATAAAAGTAAAACGCAACATGCACAATATTGCAGCAATAATATTAATTTACATCGCTAAAAATTTATTTATAATTATAGAAACCGTGACAAGGGCTGTTTCTTACTAAATGAAGTATGATATAAAACACATTTATTTATTTATTTTATTATAAAACAATTTATTTTGATACTACTAAATTATAATATACGATTGTACAACATGAAATAAACACAAGAAAACACCCAGTTAAAGTAAGGCGCAGTAATTTACTACAGTGTTAATGTGTGAAAACAGTGTTATGTGATTGTGACAACCTGATCTCATGAATTTCCGTGGCATAGTCACGGAATTTAGTGCTAATTTTTCCGTGGCATTCTCACGGATCTCCGCATTTTTCCGTGGCCCTGCTACGGACTGCCTTTTTCGTGGCATTCTCACGGATTGGTTACTCAACTGTTTTGTCCTATTTTTTTTTCCATTTTTGCTTCGGTTTTCACTTGTGCCGCGACTGATGACGTTTTACAAGTCCACAAGAACACAAGTTCAGACAAGAACGCATATTGAGAAACGGCCAAGGACCTTTAATTTGAAAAATATACACTTTTATTTAACTACAGTTCTAAATGTTTATTTCAAAATACACAGACGTCACAGGGGCATTGAATCCTGGGAAAGCCATGGCTTGGAAATTGAAAAAATTGGCTACATGTAAAACCTATAAATACTTAAACATACAGTACATAAAATCACAAAATATATATTGAGCAGTTAAAATGTGTTTTGTGTGGCAGTGTCACATAGTCCTCTCCATTAGCTTACCGCCTCTGGGAAGAAACTCGTCCTTTCAAGGTACTGTTTCCATCTTGTGGGTCTCCTCTCGTACATGAATAAAACGTCTTTGTAAAAAAATTGTCCGACGTCGGCACTAGCTTGCTGGAGGAATCTGTGGAAATACAAAAGAGAAGTGGGATCCAATACTAGGCTGGGCATCTCTGGGTAGGTGACGGCGCTCCTCTCGGGGTCCTAGAGCACCCAGCTCTCCTGGCGCCACCTACTCAGGGATGCCCAGCCTGGTATCGGATCCCATCTATCTTTCGTATTTTCACAGATTCCTTCGGCAAGCTAGTGCCGACGTAGGAGGGCCTAGTATGGACTAATTTTTTACAAAGATATTTTATTGCAGTAGAAACATTTACACATCTGCTGTGTGTGTAAGTAAAGTCTGTTCTCTCAAACAGTGGAGTAAAACCTATGGTCCTGTGATGACGGTGTACCTCGGGCCACAGAGAACCGTGGTTCTGGTCGGTTATGACACTGTGAAAGAGGCTCTAGTTGATCATGCAGATGACTTTGCAGACAGAGCTCCCATTCCTTTCCAATACAAAGTTTTGAATGGCTATGGTACGATAATTCTTTTTAGGTTTGCCTGACTTTATAATCATACACTATCAGTTAAAGTAGTGTAAATGTGTTTACCATCCTACATGTTTGTAGGTCTGTTTATTAGTAATGGTGAACGTTGGCGTCAACTGAGGCGTTTCACTCTCACTACATTGAGAGATTTTGGGATGGGGCGAAAAAGAATGGAACAATGGATTCAAGAAGAGAGCAGACACTTTGTGAAGAGCTTTGAAGACACCAAATGTGAGTACATAACAATAATGTGCACTAATGTAAAAGAGTGTGCTGCATTCAAATCTGTCAGAAATAAAAGAATGTAAAAAGGTTTGTTTTCTCACAGCTGAACCAGTTGACCCAGCATTCTTTGTGAGCCGGGCCGTGTCCAATGTGATTTGTTCCTTGGTGTTTGGACAGCGCTTTGAATATGAAGACAACAACCTACTGCACTTGCTCCAGATTATCTCCAGAGTTCTGCGCTTTGTTAGCAGCTCTAGGGGTCAGGTGAGCAGGAGGAACATGATGGGGTTGTAGTGTGTGGTTAACAGGGAATGAACCAAAAAATTACATTCCACTTGATAGCTGCTGATGTTGATGCAGCCTTTTGGTTACTTTGCCTTTTGGGAAACAAATAATCATGTTCTAGGAACCTTCTTTCTAAGTTTAAAAAATTACATTCCTGGAACATTTGTTACATTTCCAAAAAATATATCTTCTGTATTTATTTTAAAACTCACAGTTGTGTATTTAAGTAATTTCTTAATGATTTTATGTAACTGAAAAGGTTTGGATTGTTGCACCAAAATTTGGACAGCTGGTTAACTGCAGTTGTAAGACAATAATCTGTTAGCCTAACTAAATGTTTGGCATTGAATGGGGCATTAATTAGGTGAAGAACTAAACAGAGTAATGAGAGCAAGCAGGTGAGAGGCCTAAAGTAATAATAGAATTATTAACAAGGGGCAAAGTCAAGACGTGATACTAGAGAGCACATGGCACACAGAACACAAACAAAGACCATGTTCTTCCCCACATGACCACAATTTCCAGAGCATAAGTTTGACTCTTGACAAAAACCAAGACTAGAACTAGAGGTCAGGATCCAAACATCACACTCTGACACAAAGACAAGGACGGTCAAGATCCTGTTGCAAGAAGCTAGACAAAATCACTGACTTTGACAGGCCTAGGGGCAACAACAAGTGCAACAACACAATCAGGCATGATGAAAAATAACACAAACAACACAAATTAAAGGGGAAAACGTGCAAGAGGCCGGGGGCTGGGTGGTGCTACATCGTGCAGATGGATGCCAAGTATGAGACCTGGAGAACAGACCATGTGACTCCGGCCTAACATGGACAGATGAAGGGAACCAGGCCAGTGTGGTGTAGGAATAAGTTCATGGGAATTTGTGAAAGGATAGAGCATAAGTGACAGGAGAGCGGGTCAAAACCTTCAGGGTAATCAGAATGCACTCTCGAGGCTTTTGGTCCGGAAAGCAAAATCAATGCTCCTGGACCGGAATGCACTCTCGTGGCTCTCAAACCGTAACGCACTACCGAGGCACTAACACCTTGCTCTAACACAAAAGACATGGCTGTCATGACCCTGTCAAAAAGACTAGAGATAGAATCCCTAAAGGCTAACACAAAAGTTACATCTGTGGTTTAGAAGAAATATAAACAGATGCCTTAATATATTGGTAATAAACACATTATATGAGAAATTATACTTTAGGCTTTTATTCAAATGTCCCATCCATAATGCTGGAGTTAGTCATGTTTATCTTTGCGTCTTGGCTTAAAGCTGCAAGAAAGCGGTTCTTATAATTGATTTAATTCTATATGTTGTGTGTGATGTGTCTGACTTGATTTATTTTATTCCTTTCATTCATGGTAAAACTACATAATAATTATTTAGCCTGTCCACAGTGTTGGATTAAACTCTTATTACATAAAAACTCACCAGATGCCCTCATCTCAACCCCAACAGTTGTACAATGTCTTTCCTCGACTAATGGACCACTTACCTGGCCGTCATCAAGCCATGTTTAAAGAGGTTGAAGACATCAAAAACTTTGTTCTGGGTAAGATCAGTGAGCATGAACTCAACTTAGACGTCCAAGACCCCCAAGACTTTATTGACTGCTTTCTTATCAAACTTAAACAGGTAAGCAAGATTCTCTAGCTGCTTTATCTACATATTGTTCATTATGTAGGTATAAAAAGTCAAGTATCCTGTTTCTTTGTGTGTTGTGATAGGAGAAGGACAATCTTGACACAGAATTCCACAAAAATAACTTGTGGACGACTGTTGCTAATCTGTTTTTAGCCGGTACAGAGACCACCAGCACAACGCTTAGATACGCACTAATGCTGCTTATTAAGCACCCACACATACAGGGTAAGATAGTTATAATGTGAATGCCTAATATGTCTCTTTATAACCCCTAATAGGCTTTGAACCACAAGTATGTTTCTTATGGTAGATATCCAATAAAGACATGCCCATGGTCATTTGGCATGCGTTGCTTTGCTGTACCAGAAGTCAGTACTAAACTTTAAAAAAGGCAAATGTGCCTGTGGTCATCAGAGCTAATAACATTTAAAAAAGAAATGTAAACTCTTGTGTCTTTACAATTTATTGTACTCAAAATATTATAATGTATTTTTCATTTTAAATAATTTAGGTAACAAACAGAATAATATTTATAATATATAATATTTTATGTTTTGGTATATTTTAATAGAGGAAATGCAGAAGGAGATTGACAGAGTTATCGGACAGAACAGAATGCCTACAATGGAAGACAGGAAGTCCCTCCCCTTCAATGATGCTGTAATTCATGAAGTTCAGCGGTATCTGGACATTGCTCCACTCAATGTTCCCCATTATGCTACACATGATATCACATTCAGAGGTTATGTGATTCCAAAGGTAAAAATCAACAACTCATACTGTGACCTTTTTAACTTTAAAATGAATACATTTAGAGTATTTATATTATTTGTATTGTGTTGGACTTCGAATTTGTGTAACTTTAAAGGAACATCACTATAATTTAATTGTTTTGTATTCTTTCAGGACACAGTGATACTTCCCATGTTGCACTCTGTCCTTAGGGATGAGGGACAGTGGGAAACACCTTGGGAATTTAACCCTGAGCACTTCCTGGATGCCAATGGCAACTTTAAAAAGAATCCAGCATTTTTGCCCTTTTCTGCAGGTAATGTTTCATGAAGCAACAATAGTTTCTCTCTTTCTAGTTTTGTAAAAGGACAAACATCTTCCAGCAACTGGGTTGTTTGGCATTGTTGCACTGAAAGTGCTTCTTTTGCATATATTTGGCCAATTTACAAATATCTTTGAGCAGCTTAATCTGTCGATAATATAACCCATCAGCTGATTTTGCCTTTTGAAAATGATTTAAAATGTTTAATCAAGCATCTAGCACCACAGAATCTAGCTAATAATTTTAATGGTATTTAAGAACTAGTTTAGGGGGAAATTACTCTTATAATCTATTAACCTTAATGCCATCCTAGGATAAAGAAAAACATTTCACATTTCAATAAATATTTCATCCCTGCTGAAAAAAACAATAAAACCATTACAGAAAATTCTAATGGTTTCCATTAAAATACCAATAGGAACCATAATCTTTTACCATTAAAACCACTGCACTGTAGTGTGTTTTGGGCCATATTCCATTAGAACCAATACATAGAACCAATACATACCATTAGAGACCAACAAAGACCAATACATTGTAGTGTGTTTTGGGCCATATTCCATTAGAGCCAATACAATTCCCAATAAAACCATACAATTTCTGTGATGGTGACTATTGTTTTTTTTAGCAGGGATGTATTCAGCCCCTTTGCTACAACACTTAAAATTTAGCTCAGGTGTCTCCTATTTCTCTTAAACATTTGATTGGAGTCCACCTGTGCTAAATTAAATCCAGACAAGAAAGTAGAAGCAGGGAGAACCTCTGGTATGACTTTCTCTTCCACACCTACCCTAAAGAGCCACACAAAAACAAAACAAAGTAAATATATTCCATGATGGAGCAGCGGCAAACATAACATCAAGTTTAGAAAGACAGAACTTTAATATGAATTTATCCCATTGTACCTTGTTACTAAAATATAAAAAGTCTGGCAAAACACTGGGGTATATTTACATAGGTTGTGTCCAAAAGCTCTATAATTCTGCTTTCTGAGGCAGCATTCCAAGGCAGGAAGGCATCAAGGCACATCATCCGAATCCAATGCTTGGTTTACTTCCTGATTCCTGAGATACCTCCATCGTCTTGTCCCACAATTCTATGGGTGGGCATGTGCAGGGAATGTGATTGGTTGAGCCTGGTTGGGTTCAAAAATATTTCTAGTGAGAAATTAGTATTGTGGTTTTCAAATATTGGATTCATTATCACAAAGGCGTCCAGAAGCGTTTCTCAGAGCTGCCTTCATGCCTCCAAAGTCAATGCTTCGTGAGAATGGAAGGAATATATACCTAGGATGGTTTTAAGTGAAATAATTGCATAAATTATGGTTTATTATTCTGTGAACTATTCCGTTTAATGATCAGTCATGTGTGTTATATCTACACAGGTAAACGCGTTTGTGTGGGAGAGTCTCTGGCTCGTATGGAGCTATTTCTGTTCATTGTCTCTCTACTTCAGAAGTTCAGCTTTAGTAGTCCAGAAGGTCCAGATGGCATAGATCCAAGTCCTGAAGTCAGCGGCTTTGGCAACATGCCTCGAAACTATAAGTTAATTGCCTCCCCACGCTGATAAAACAACCTGTCTAACTATGAATGTAATTGTGAGAAAGAGCCTAACAACAATCAACACACGTTTATTTTATCTTGTAAAGTCTTTCAGTCAAAATTCACAGCCTGTTTTTACTAATATCTGTTTAAATGTTAATTAAAGCTGATGGTAACAGTCTGTCCAGTCTTACATTTGGTCAAAACAATTTATCTCTCTATTTGTTGTGGCTGCTGTAAATAAATATGTACATGAAATGATTATTATTGATAATGTACTGTATAATGTGTTGTACATCAAGCGGTTTTAAGATAAAGGTTCCCTTGTAACGGAGCACACTATTAACACAGCTAGTTATAACCTACTATGATATGAGATCATTTGGTTTAGAGGGGTTTCAGACCTTAGCTGTTTTTTTTTTACCCTGGTTCGATTCGTTTTGGCATATCTGAACATAAAACAATCACGGTGTAAACCGAGCCCATTTCTCCAAGTGGGACATGTTTTCACATGGTTTGGTTTAGTTAGAGATATGTGAACAGTCAGTTTGAGATTGTCTGAACAAGGTGGTCTCGCTCCGATTGCAAATGAACTCTGGAGCGGCTGGCTACTGGTGAGAAAGTAAATCAATCCAAAGCACCATCAAACCAGGCTGTATCATAAACATAGACTTCTGAAATTATTGTATTAAAATTACCTATTTCTAAAGAACTACATTGCTTGAATTGTTATTTGTTATCAGTTAGCTACCAATAAACAATTGCTCTTTTGTTCTTGGGTCTTATTGCTTTATTAAAGGCGGAGTCCACGATGTTTGAAAAACGGTTTGGAAAAGGAGACGGGCCGACTACCAAAACACACTTATAGCCAATCAAATCAAATGCCGGGTTGCGTATGTGTGGGGCGGGTCTATCAACAGAAGGTCCAGATTCTATTGGGGTAGGGGCGTGTTTGTTTAGGTGATTTCAAATATCAACATTGGCTTTCAAACATCATGGACTCCGCCTTTAACCATGAATATATTTGGTGACAAATTCTTGTGAGCATCAAAGTGAGCCTTTTTATGTTAAAATGTCTTCTAATTGCTCTTCTCTGCAATAGGTACAGGGTAACTGTGCAATCACACGAGTTATGGAAGAGGCGACTAAAACGTGCTATTTACGCATAGTTCGATGCTTGAACATTTTGGGGCAGTTTCCCGGACAGGGATTAGACTAGTCCTAGACTAAAATAAATTAAAAACAAACTGAAAACAACTTGCACTGACATATCTTAAAATACATCAGTGCCCTTTGTTCTCCCCTCAAAATGCACAGCAGTAATGTTTTTAGGAAGGCATGTTTGTTAAAACTAGTTATATTTTCTAATTAAACTAAGGCCTAGTCCTGGCTTAAGCTAATCCCTGTTTGGGAAACCACCCCTTTGAGTTTATTCGCTTCATTTGTTATAGTCATTCGAGGTATTCACGTGAAATTTCGCGTCATGGGAGGTAGGGCTGGGCGGTATGAGCAAAAATTCATATCCCAGTATTTTGTGTGTGTGTGTGTGTGGAATGGCGCTATCCAATATATATATATATATATATACAAAAAGGAATACATGGTACTAGCAGTTTCAGGCTTAAGGGAGGCCCTATGGCAAGTTACAATGTTGCCACTGCAAAAAACCCTTTCAGAAGGTGAACTGGTGGCTGGTACTAAAATATATTTCTTTGCCAGGTGGCTCAGTGCTGGAAGGATTGTCTCATGCTCCTTCCACCATTTAAGAGGATCAGTGTCACTCTCTACATTATCTGATTGCAAGTAGCTGGAAAGTAATTTTTCAATTAACTCCCTCCTTGTTATGCTTGTACTCTGCTTGAAGAAGCTTGCCAGTGACTTCTTCTTCTGTGCTGTTGGTGGCATTATTACTTGGTCTGTAGGGAGTGGCACAGGTACCGTGTGCTCAGCTGTGTCAGGCTGATAGCTGCCTTGATCAGTCTGGAGAGATTCTGCCTCTAAGACAGCTTGGTTTTTTACTGCATTGATCTTTTTTACTTGGTATGTATTTGTCTCTGAACCGTGGGTCCAAAAGTGAGGCCATGTCCAAGTTGCTGGGTCAGCATACTTGGCATTGAGGTAATCAACTATGCAGGTTTTGATTGATTTGCACAGCTCACTATCGTCATCTTTATGTGCCAGGAGACTTGTGTTGAAAAGGTGCAGTACAGGTCTGACATATGAAATTGTGACGTACTCCTCACCGGAGAGCGCGTCTGTGAAGTCCTGAAGGGGTTTCAGAGCCTTCTGTATTGCCTCCAGGACCTCGATGTCCTGCCATGTAGGAACAAGATGCCTGGACTTTTTATTAGCAGACAGAACTTTTGTGATTGCTCCCTCCTACTCCAGGAAATGCTCAATCATTTGCTGTCGTGATCCCCAGCGTGTGACTGACTCTGTGATGAGGTGGTGAGCTGGCAGACCCAGCTGAATCTGGACTTCAGCAAGCTCTCTTCTCTTCCTCCAGCTATAGGAGAAGCTGCTGACGACTTTCTTACAAAGAGAAATGGCCCGAGTGATGCGGCTGTCATCCATGCCATGCCCTGTCAGAAGTAAAATTAAGTTTCTTATAATAAATACATTAAAGACATTTAACTTTGGTTATCTCATACTAAAAAAGCAAAAGAAAATGGAAAACCTAATAAAAATAACCACATTGGATGTAAATATGAAATACAGTCATTTATGTCACAATCACAGTGTTGTTATAACTAATCCAGTATACCACAGTTGTGTGATTTATAAACAACAATTCTAGCAGCTGTATATGCACTTATAGTTTTAGCACTTATACACATTTACATATTGTGCACATATAGTGCACATTTCAAACATATCTAAAGATCAGAGCCTTTCTATGTAATAAAAATGCTACACTTTTATTGAATATTTAAATAAAGATATGAAAACGAATAGACTAGCTATAGATATGAGATGTAACAAGATTGTTTCAGACTCTGTGATGAAATACTGGTTAAGCATATAAATGAAATTATACATTTAGCATGCTTCACAAGTTCAAAAAATATTATTTAATATTAATAAAAACATTGCACTCATCAATGGCCAGATGAAGTCGGTGACCAAAGCACTGCATCCCTTGCCATTTTTTTTAGTTCCACCGCTTTGATAAGTTGCTGCCATTGTCCGTTCTTATAGCAACGAGTCCCTTTTCGTCGAGCTTTCAGTTCATAAGCGCACCTTGCAGAGCTTCAGCTATATGCTCCCCAGTATGGTCTTGGGGAAAATGGCTGGTTTGAAGACACGCAGTTTTCATTTCCCAATCTTTCATAAAATGAACAGTCAGGCTCATATAAGGTTTGCATGTCCTGCTTGACCATAAAGAAGCTTCCAGAGAGCTTTGTTTCGGGACAGATGTTTTGGTCTGCTTGGTCTTCGTGGCCGAAATTGTTGCACGAATTCGTTGTAAACACTCGTCGTAGTGCACTTGATGGTAATGTTGTAAATGGTGGAAGAGATTTGATGTGCTTCCACATTTCGATACAACTGATTTATTACATTCCCTACAGATGGGCTGTTTTTGCTGCTCATCGAAACTTTTAAATCCAAACCAATTCCAAATGAGTGAACCATTGTTTTTATTCACTAACCACTGTAAATTTGCTAAATATACAGTTTTGTGTATAAATGTTTATTTTAAAATACCCAAACTATACAGGCACGGATTGAAATTTGGGATAGCTGAGACCATGAAGGATCCATCAAAGGCCGAAGACCCGGTGACGTCACTGGCCTTCAAATACGGCCTTCAAAGGGTGAAACCACTGAATTGGGATGCACCCATTGGGCCCTATTTTAACGATCTAAAAACGCAAGTCCGAAGCGCAAAGCGCAAGTGACTTTGTGGGCGGATCTTGGGCGCTGTTGCTATTTTCCCGGCGGGAGAAATAAGTTTTGCGCCGGGCGCAAATCAATAAGGGGTTGGTCTGAAGTAGGTTCATTATTCATAGGTGTGGTTTGGGCGTAACGTCAAATAAACCAATCAGAACGCTATCCAACATCCCCTTTAAACTCAAGGGTGCAAGTTCCATGGCGGGTTGCTATTATTATGACGGATTTGACAGGCGCACGCCAGGAGCGGTTCACAGCCGAGGAGACCCATGTTCAGTCAAAGACAGCAAAGTTGTTTTGTATGGGGATGGGAGAAACCCGCCCAAATCAGTGTCGGTTAAACAGGCGTGAGAGGAAATAGACGCAATTGTCTCATCAGCTGCGCCAAGCACTACAATGATGTCAGGAGACGGGGGGATCCCAAGCTTGCCAGCATAAATCGGGCACGCCGGGCACACAGGAGGACATCGCTGCGTCCACCCTCACCGCTGAAAGGGTTTGGGGGCTTTGAAATCGGACACAAGAAACGCAAGCAAGGTCCAACCCCAAAGTACACTTACAAATCAAGTTTACATACATGAAGGTTTCTTATGAAAACATTTTAATTATTATTTAGATAAAATAAACGTAATACAGCCACACAACAAACTTATGAAAATATTTTAATCGTTATTTGCATGATAATTGTTTAACGCTGCCACACAAAATAAATAAAAGCTATCACCACAATGCTCACCACAATGATTTCCCTTATCTCATGTATTAATATTTTTTATTGTAACAATTTATGATTTAATGATTTCCCTTATCTTATATTTTTATTGTAACAATTTATGATTTAATGATTTCCCTTATCTTATATTTTTTATTGTAACAATTTATGATTTGCAAAAATAACTGTTGCATCTGTCACGACATGGAAGGAGAGACAGGACGGAAACGCAAAGTCCAAAAATAAATAACATTTAATAATAAAACACGAGGGATAAGATGGTGAACACAGGAACATCCAAGACAGGGAACAGACGGGGTAGCAATTAGTGATGCGCGGGTCGTCTCGTAACCCGCGGGCCCCGCGGGTAACCCGCGGGTCGGGTTGGGGCGGGTAAAGAAATTGTAACTTTAATGCGGGGCGGGTTGGGGCGGGTCATTAAAAACAAAATTAAAAAACTGATATGTTGCGTCTAATTCCCTGTAGCATATATATTAAATATTTGGGAATATATATTTTTAAATTTAATTATATGATAAGGTTAAATTACGTAGGCCTATGTGGCAACGTAACTTCCGCAACGTAAATTGCGCAACGTAACTTGATATCCCCAAACCTTTGACGTCACGGAAGCGCCAAGTAGCTCCGCTGGCTGCCAGCCACAACAACAAAACAAACGGAGAATTAAAAGATGAAAGACGATCTGCAGGAGAAATTAAGGTAGGGAATTTGTGAATAGATAATACAAATGCTGCTTTTTTGTGTGGTGATCTACTTTTAAAATGATAAAGCCGACAAGTTCTACATGTTAAAAACACTTTAAATGCGTGGACTATACTGCATATATCTCTACATTGGATTTAGGGATGTCACCATTACTCTATTTTCTTGAGGAGTAAAAAAAATCCTGGAGCACATGTCGATTACGGTTTAAAATAGCGGAGATTTAGTGAAACAAACTTGAAAGAAAATTACAATAGTATCAGAAGCATATATCAGCACAACGCTGCCTCTCTCTCTCTCTCTCTCTCTCTCTCTCTCTCTCTCTCTCTCTCGTTCGCTCGCTCTCGCGTGCTTCATCTCGTGCATGAAAGCAAGAAGAATGCGATGCAATTGCATGCTTGTAAATTTCGGAAGTTTACACGACTGAGCTGCAGCGGCAGGCATAAGATTTATAAAAACACATATGAGAAGAAAGGCACAGCAACTCAAAAAGACTTATGTGTTTCACAATTACTCATAATGCCAATTTTCCCGTGGAGGCATGGAGCAGCATGAGAATACACAGTTAACTTACATGCAATCTACCAGCATTGCCTTTGCGATCGATGTATTGGACACTCCTGGTTTATCATTATCCTATCTCTATATTAATATGACCATGCTGGTTTCTATGGCTCATTGGTGTATGTTGTTGCCAGTTTACAGGGCGATGTAATCTAATGGCTGTTTCCAAGCACTCTTAGGCTGAAATAAAGCCTCTTTTTATTTACATTAAAAATGCCTAATATGTCTATTTTAATGGTCGCGGGCGCGGGGCGATGCGGGTTGTAAAAATAGATACAGTGTTGCGGTGCGGGTTGGGGCGGGCCAAATATTTCATAAAAGCGGGACCCGCGGGTTGGAAAAACGCCGACCCGCGCATCACTAGTAGCAATGACAATGACACAGCAGTAAGCAAACAGAAGACAGAGGTATATATACACACACAGACTAAATGACAAACAGGTGTGATGAGGCAGGTAATTAATCAATGAATGTCCAGGTGATAACAATCGGAACAAAGACAAGACATGACACGGATTAACCGTGACAGCATCTGTGTAGATTAGACAAGCAATGCGCGTTGTGCACGCTATACATTATGATCAAGCATGCGCCCTTAAAATAGCATAATGAACCACGCGCAACGCGCCACTGACTTTAGACTAGTTTTTTTTTGGTTAGTAGCGCAATTGTTTTTTGAAACTGCAAAATAGCATAAGAGATGGCTTGCGCCGGAGCACGCCTCCTTTTTTGCGCTGAACCGCCCAGGGAGCGCAAGTTCATTCCCTAGTTTGCCGACGTGCGTCTGTGGAGGGAAAAACCCGCTGTGCGCCAGTGCAAAATACGAAATGATACATGCGTCACTGACAAAGTCAATTGCGCTGGGTGCAAGATAGGGCCCATTGTCTCCAATATTTTGAATTTAGACTGCGGTATCACGTTTAACATGTAAATGTCAATAAAACATACTATTCCTTTAATTTTTGTTTCATACCCATAAGACTTTATCTTCAGAACCCAAATGAAGATATTTTTAATAAAATCCTTGTGCTTTTATCATTTTCTAAAATTAGTTCTAATTTCTGTAATCATACTGTAACAAGGACACCTTAAACTAAAGTGTAACCATAGTAACTGTATTTACTATGTTTATCTTTTATTTAATTTGGTGAGTTTGTGTCTTATTAAAATGTAGTGAAAACACAAAAAGCCTGCTTAGATCTCAGTTTGTGCTGACATGTTGTAGGCTTGTTTTTTGGTCACATGACTCACCCCTGTCCCATATCTGCTGGACCCGCCCTCTTCCTGCTATGCTCCTGCTGGAAATAATAAACAGACGGAAAGGAAGAAAACAAACATATATGAAGAATTAAAACTAGACTGAATGTAACATATTTAAAACATGGAAATCTTCAGTTCATTGGTGTTGGTCTTAGTTTTAGTTGTGTTGATATTGGTTACATGGCAGAAGGCGGCGAGTGGACTGTCTTTACCCCCAGGACCACATGCTCTGCCGTTGATTGGTAACTTACTGATGATAGACAAGCATGCACCCTTCAAAAGCTTTATGAAGGTAAGAGAGAAAGCAGGACTTTGTGTATATATCTCAGAATATAGTTTAACTACTAGAATAATAAAGTATGCATGAAAACATGGCCAGTGTTTTTACTATTTGAATGTTGAAAAAAAGTGTGCAACAAAGCACTTATTCAAATGTATTAGTTGCGCACTATTTTACAGGCAATAATTTAATTACCAAGATTTTTGGAAGTATGGGCTTGTCAAGTAATATTATTACAGTGTTACACATATGGGCAGAAATTTTATAAACTCAGTGTAGAAATGTGTTCAGGTTGTTATGTGTGTGGCTCGTCATGTCAAAATATGTGTTCGGTGCATCATGTGAACCTATCTCCACTGCCTGTCAAGTCAAAATATGTGCCTGCTGCGTTGAAGGGTTTATGATAAAAGAGACGCTCACGTCTCTCAAGAAACTAATTTAACACTAAACTCTGATTACACATGAGATTAGGCGAGTATCTGGAAAACGTGAGCATCACTTTATCATAAACCCCTTTAAATTGTTTGCAGGAGGCACGTATTTTGACATGACGCGTGATGCACATACGTTTACATGATGCATGAAACACATATTTTTATGGGTAAATTTGTATTAAAACTTGATATCTTGTAATTTTTCATTTGAGAACTTGCAAAATAAATATTTGTACGTGTACATTAATATTTATACTCACAGTCCCAATGTGAAAACTTGCTCAATCAAAATCTGAAGTTAAATGTTGAGATTTGCACTCGTGGACAGTAATCACTAACTTTTTGATTTTGAAGTTGCAGACAAATAGTCACAAATGTGTAAACTAACACTCACAAAAAAAAATGTTGTACAAACACAAATAGGCACATACAACCTCTCAAATCTGTCACTATACTTTCAAATCTTTGCTTTTTGACTTTTGATACTCTTTTTGTGATATACCCATACTTGTTCACTTGTTAAGTCAGTGGTGAGAGAGAGGGTTTGATGATGTCACTTAGGAAGAGCAACATCACCCCCTTGTGGTGCACTGTCAAAAATTAAGGAACAAAGCTGTCACTTGGGCAGTACCCTTTAAAAAAAGGTCCTAATATGTATCATTTAGGTATCTTTGAACTGCCAATATGTACATTTGAAGTACTAATATGCACTCTTTGGGTACAAAGGTGTAACTTTTTGCAAGGGTACTGTCCCAGTGACAACTTTTGTACCTTTATTTCTGAGAGTATGGGTAAAATTACAATAAAGGGAACTGATGAGTTTAGTAGGCTATTAATACGTATGAATGTTGGAATATGTTATGGAGATAAAAATTAGGATTATGTGTTTTTCAGACAAGCCCATTATAAATAAAGTATAATACTGGATAATTCATGGATCAACTGTGTCTAAGGAGATTTCCAATTAAATTGTTCAGAAACATCTGGGTGATCAAAAAATAAATGTCCTTTAAGTTACAAACTTGTTAACAAAAACCTTATATAGAGATCCAACCTGTCCAAGTCTGTTTTGTTAAACAGTGGAGTAAAACCTATGGTCCCGTGATGACGGTGTACCTCGGGCCTCAGAGATTCGTGGTTCTGGTCGGTTATGACACTGTGAAAGAGGCTCTAGTGGATCATGCAGAAGACTTTGCAGACAGAGCTCCTATTCCTTTTCTAGAAAGAATTGTGAAAGGATATGGTGAGACCTTTATGTTTACTGCTACTGTATTTAATAGAAATATGTTGGCAGCTTTAATATAATTCAGCTGTAGTTTTGTCCCTCGTATGCATCTGTAGGTTTGGCCATAAGTAATGGAGAACGTTGGCGTCAGCTGAGGCGTTTCACTCTCACCACACTGAGAAATTTTGGGATGGGGCGCAAAAGAATGGAACAGTGGACTCTACAGGAGAGCAGACACATGTTGAAAAGTTTTGAAGAATCCAATTGTGAGAGCATTTAACATCACCCGGCACAAGGAAATACATTTAGGCCGCATTTACACTGCCTGTTTGAAGTGACTCAATTCCGATATTTTTGTCCCTTAAGTGGCACAGATTGGATATGACCCATGGACGATTAAGCAGGAATAATGCGCGTAAAATCCTATATTCTCCAATCGTTTTCATGCCTCATTTATATGTGGAAATAAATCGGAATGAATCAGATACATGCATTCGCGTCCATAATGTAAGCAAACAGATTGGTTATTCAGTGTCAAGACGTGTCGTGCATCATAAAAAATGTGACGATGGCAAATGATGTCAACTCAGGTGGACACCAACCGCGATCACATGAGTCTTCTTTGCAGTGCAATAGAGTATGACGGCTCCACTTAGTTTAGTAACGTTGAAGTTTTATGTATTGTTACAGAAATAGTCCTCTATAATCTTGTATAATAACTTTGTCTGTGTCCATTGCATATCGAAGCGTTTTATTTCCTTAAGCTGTTCTGGGTCAGTATGTCTACATTGAATTTACCTTGAGTTTTGCCAAGTGTTTAGTGTAAATGCGGATATCGGATATGAGTTGCTTTTAAAAAATTATGTAAGTGGGTTGTCGGAATTAGGCTTCAAGATTTGCAGTGTAAATCCAGCCTTATTGTTCTGAATTAAAAGCTTTAGAAGTTTACATAAAATCTTGTCTCTCAGCTGCACCTGTCAACCCAGCTCCCTTTTTCATTCGGACTGTGTCCAATGTGATCTGTTCTCTGGTGTTTGGGCAGCGCTTTGAATACGAAGATAAAATGTTCTTACATTTGCTCCAGATCATCTCGAATGTCCAGCGTTATGCCAGCAGTCCCAGTGCTCAGGTAACCAGGTGGGACAGAGCAACGTAGATTCGAGTCTTGGTAAAGTCCTGATTAAAATGACATTTGACACTAATGCTGGTGCTGGATCAAAAAAAGTAATAATAATCAAAAGCAGGGTTCATACATATTTTCAAAAGTGACCCAACAAACAGGGTTTCCACTCTAAGTCAATTGTTAAATTCCATTACTTGCGCTGACTAAAAAGCTAAATTTCCATGTCCAGGATGCCGTGAGCCTGGATAATGTAGTGTACACTGTTTGAATTGTAGTCAATGGAGGCTTGAACCTGGAAATGATATTCCTTATGTCACATGCGCATTACATTTTGATAAATAGAAACTTAAATTTAAAGCAACAAACAAAAATTCCTGATATTCCATGACTTGGTAAAAAATAAAAATGTAATTCCCTGACTTTCAATGTCTGATATTCCAGAAATTCCATGACCCGGGGGAATCTGTTCCAAAGACAGAGGGAAGAACACAAATTTGAGTACACTTGATGATTTTAAATCTAGATTTGTAATTGGTGAACAACTTGCACTGACATATCTTAAAATACATCAGTGCCCTTTGTTTTGCAGACAATAAGTAATGTTTATAGTAAGGCATGTTTGTTAAAATGAGTTATATTACCCAAATGAACTAAGGCCTAGTCCTGGCTTAACCTAATCCCTGTCCGGGAAACCACCCCTAAATGTCTAACTCTTTCCCCACCAGCATTTTTTTTTAAAAGTTTCCAGCCAGCACCAGCATTTTTTATGATTTTCACAAAGTTTACTGCCTTCCAGAAAAATGTTTTTCTTTAAACATATGAAGAGTTTGGTTCCAAAACGCGATAAACGGCATTTAAAAAAAAACGAGTTACTGCCAAAATCAGTATTATATCAGATCAGCATTTAAAAGTAAATTCTTAATTTTATGCAAAATACAGTTTCTCAGCTGTTATTCTGTCATCTTTTCTCCCTTTTTTCCCAAAAAGCAATAAACACCATTTCTCCTTTTCTACAGTACGCAATAAATCCACTCCACAAATTACAGTGCAAAATTCCATGCAGTGTAAACAAACAATGGCGGCGCGTTGAATACACGGAATCCTAGTTTTCCTCATCTTGTACTTCGTGATCAACAAACAAACAAAAGCAAAATAATACTTTAATTGCATTGATAAACGTGTGGTGTTTTTTTGTGACAGGAAAGAAACGTAAGCTATCAACATCTTATAATTTACACGAGAGGCACTCGGAAGACGGTCGCTTGTTCTCCTGACAGCATTTAGCTTCTGTCATGCTAACACATTGACCCCAGCGGATCTTATGAAAAACTTTCCATTATTTTACTCAAAGTCAACGAAAATCGAGCAGGACCAAAACATTGTACAGTTGATCGCTGTGAAAAAAGTTCAGCGACGCCGTCCCAAGTATAACCGCAGCAATGACAGTGTTCTTAATATGACAAAGAAAGTGTTTTGGTTAATGCCATTAATGTTTTTTTTTAGTCATTGTATACCACTAGTCAACTAAATAAATATAAAATGGTAAAGATGAATGCACATTTATACATTGATTCAATAGATTTTTAGTATTTTGGAAAAAAAACTCGTCATGGATTTATTGCATTTTGTGGAAAAAAATCATTCGTTTTTATAATAAATCTTTGAAAATCAAGTTATGGATTTGATTTTTTAATGTTTTTATAATCTAAAGTTGCTATGTGAAAGTTTGTGTCAGAAAATAGTGGTTTTCATCTTGTCAATTTCTTGGTACAGAAATAATCTGTCAAAATGGATTATTGCGATTTGGAACCAAACTCTTCATATAAACATACAAATGAAAGAACCGACCCTCTGCTTTCAAACAAAAAACGAGTCCTACCTTTATTTGTTATCTTTTATCACCTCTCAAATATGGGTAGGTTTCTTTAAAAATTTTGAGCAAAAAGCTGAGATAACTGCATTTTTGTAAAGAACTTTTGATAGAGATCAGATTAAGCTAATTGCTTATGTCAAGTGACTTTTAACTAGCACAACATAATTTTTTCTGGAATAAACCCTGCTTTCAAAAATCCATTGCATTTTACAGAGCTTTATGTTTTATAACGACTTCTAATTATAAAACACATCTCATCCTCAACAGCTGTTCAACTTTTTCCCTTGGTTAATGGAGCTCTTACCTGGCAGTCAGCATACATTGATCCTTAATGAGATGGATGAGATAAGTGCTTTCATCATGAGTAAGATCAAGGAGCATGAGCAGGATTTGGACTTTACTGATCCAAAGGATTTTATTGACTGCTTCCTCATCAAACTCACACAGGTTTAAAGCATTCATGATTTTATATTTCTCGGGTCATTTTAAGCATTATGTATATAATTTCTTCTCTCTGGTATAAAAGGAAAAAGACGATCCTGATACAGAATTTCACAAAAATAACTTGATTGGGACTGTTGTAAATCTGTTCTTTGCTGGTACAGAGACCACCAGTACAACTATCAACTACTCCCTTATGATTCTCATCAAATACCCACACATACAAGGTGAGTCGTATACATGAAGAGTCGTAATTCTCCCAACCATTTAGGTATCTATTTATGTCATGTATTTTCTTGCAAAATGCATAAATGTAGAGGAAAGTTTAGAATAAAATGGGAACAAGTAAAAAATAAAATTAATCACTTTATGTTTTGTGTAAGAGCAAATGCAGAAGGAGATTGATCGAGTTATCGGACGGGACAGAATCCCTACAATGGAGGACAGGAAGTCCCTCCCCTTCACAGATGCTGTGATTCATGAAGTTCAGCGATATCTAGACATTGTTCCCCTCAACATTCCCCATTATGCCACACATGACATCTCATTCAGAGGTTATTTGATTCCCAAGGTAAAAATCAAACAAGCACGGAGTGCTCGGACCTTCTCAGCGCTGATCCCTTTATATAGTTGATATTGTTTTGTACATTAACAATCAAATATGTGATATATCACAGTAATTTGAAATGGGTTTTTATTACTACAGGGCACAGTGATAATTCCCCTGTTGCACTCTGTCCTGAGGGATGAGGGGCAGTGGGAAACACCTTGGACATTTAACCCTGAACACTTCTTGGATGCCAGTGGCAACTTTAAAAAGAATCCAGCATTTCTGCCCTTCTCTGCAGGTACATTTTGGGCTAAAATCTATAATCTTCTAACATCAATCCATAGTGAATTATTTTCTTATCTTTTTCAGCTATTGGGTAGTTTAGCGCTGTGGGAATAAACGTAGGCCTAATTGTTGTTATCACAAAAGAGATGGGAATAAGAGTTAGACCTGTCCCAGTTCGAAGTTCGTCATGCCCATTCAAACTGAGGGGGCACCTGCCCCCTTGGTTTTTTTGAGCCAATGGATTTTGCATCTAACCTCAAAATCAAATAAGCGTCCATTAATCTGTTATTTGACTTTTAATCTGTTTAATATGCACAATATTATACATTCTGTGCTGCATCCTTGTCACTTTTCGGAGATTTTCGCTGTTTTCAATTCAATTCAATTCAATTTATTTATATAGCGCTTTTCACAAGTGTTAATTGTTGCAAAGCAGCTTTACATGAGAAGATGTAGAGGAGAACACAGAAAATCAATAGATAATATAAGAAGTAGAGATAGCGGTTAAACCGTACAAGCGAGCATATTAATAATGTAACGTATACAGTAAAGTGCTAAGTTAAGCCAAAGTTGGCTGTTTTGATAGTGTTTTGATCATGTTACATTACTTTTATTCTGGCGGCAGCTGGTGCTGCAGTCAGCGCAGTCGCAGACGTCATCAGCGTCTGGGCGCGCTCACGAGCTCTCTGCTGTTGCTGGCTTGCAGCTGCATTTGGCTATCTGAGGAATTAAAACGTGTTAGAAACGCTCACAACATTTCCAAACCCCAGTACGGTAATGTGCAGTTAACCTCCTCTGTGTAGAAAATGTATGGTTTTAAATGTGACCGTCTCAACGTTATATTAGTAGAGATTCATCTTCTTGGCACAACGCCAAAGTTCGCCAGAGTTCACGCGAGCTCGGAATCTCACATGAGGTAAAATTTAATGCAAAAATCCGTTCCTCTAATAATTTTATCTAAACATATTTTTTAAAATCATTATTGAACATTAATATTAATCACGTGGCTATAGCCTATGTCATTTTCGTTGTTTATATACTTTACGGATTTAAAATTACATTAATTTTATATGATAATGTAATTGTTGTGCAAAATGCATTAATGACACAATTAAACAAGCAATTAAGACTTAAATAAAACATGCCGTTTCAGATGTAAATATGATGCAAATGTGTCATTATTCCGATTGAATAGTATTTGATATTAAAGTTAGTCATCACTCTTATTTTGGAGGTTTTTGCATGAAAGCAGGGGTTTTCAGATTGTTAGAAATGTAAGTGCCATGGAAAAGACTGAAAGCTCTGCACAAATTTCTGTGAGCTGTTGACACTGTGCCCCCTTAAAAAAAATTGGTGCATGACGCCCCTGGAAATATCCATTAGCAGCGAGGAGAAATAAGGATGCATTTGAGGCTTAATTTTAAACAGCCTTCGAATAGAGACGGCCTTACTAGCCTTCAGTTGCGCTGTTGTGACGCAATCAGTCTTAGACTACTTCCTTCGAAGGTCGCAGCTTTCAAATTGGGACACAGCTATTGTGTTTTACACTTGATTAACAAAATGGTGGCACGTCTTGTTTGCTTTTTTCAAGATACTAAAATAATTTCCAGGTTTTAAATCATATAAAAAAGTTTACCTTAAATCAGCAGGATCATATGTGTGTTTTAGAGTTTTAGCATATAAATATATTAAGGGCCATCATCTCATTTGTTATTTCCACACAGGTAAACGCGCATGTGTGGGAGAGTCTCTGGCTCGTATGGAGCTATTTCTGTTCATTGTGTCTCTACTTCAGAAGTTCAGCTTCAGCTGTCCGAATGGTCCAGATGATATAGACCTCACTCCTGAGCTCAGCAGCTTTGCCATATTGCTTCGACCCTATCAGCTCATTGCCTCCCCCCGCTGACTAACATCAACATCTCATCATGCCTCATTTTACGAATCTATGGACATAACTGTGGTCATGTTCCCTCCAAACCATTCACATGTTAACTGAATTTATTTTAATTACATGTAGAATATAGTAGAGACGGGGTATGGTTGTAACATGGGAAGAGTTGTAAAACCACCAGTTCCACCAATCAGGGATTGGCCGTGTAAAAAAGTTCACCTTTTTCCATTTCCTAATAAATGGTTATCAAGGCTGGAAATAGAATTTTAAGCTCAGTGGTGGATTTAAGTTTTGGTGATTGTTATCCCAGGCTAACTGCCCTGAACGATGCCTTAGGGCAGCGTTTCCCAATTCTGGGGCCGGATTCACAAAACATTCTTAAGAAGAAAATTCTCCTTAACTGCCATTTTCTTTTTTAAATTCAAACTTAAGAAAAATGTTAAGACTATTTTGTATTCTCAAAAAAGTTTCTTAAGAAAAAATCAAATGAAGAATTAAAATTTTCATAAAAGAACCTGCCATAAAAGAATCGTAAATAATATCTTGAAGTTATGATTACCTCACAGTAGTCTTAAATCTCAAAAAGTAAAATGTTTTATAAGTTAATTTTATTGTTTTAAATGTGACGTATTGTGCAGTTAGAAATGGCAATTAAAACCGTTTACTTAAGAAAGATTAGTTTATTGAGGTATTTCTAACACAATGAAGTTTAATATAGTGTATATGCAGGAATCATAGAGATGAATTTACTACCTTTTACTACCTTTTTTACCACATCCACAATTTTTTTTTATACCAAAACGACATCAAGCAACAGCCATTTTTTGGGGTGTGGATGCTGCATGCAAAGCACCACTTACTACTTACTATAAAGTATAAGTGTGACACTGGCACACCCATCATACATATTAGGTACACTAATATTTAATTGTGATCATTAAGTTTTGTCATTGTCAATTATGTGTTTTTTTTTGTAGTGTCGAGTTGAGTTTCAGTTGTCCTTATCTTAACCCTAGCCCTGAGTTATCCTAACCATAGCCCTTAGTTCTAATAAAGTGAATAATAACCTTGTCACTTCTTAAAAACAAATGACACTTAACAACCATAAACATTAATAAAGATTAATAATAAAGTGTGTCACTTCACACACACCCACAAAAGTGGTATGCCGTTTTATCCTTGCCACATGCTAAACTTTCGGCTATATCGGAGTCAGTGAACATGTTTTTGAACAATTCCCCAATGCCCTCATTCAAATTATATGAATGATAGTTGGCTGTGATGTTCAGGCACCAGAGAACCTCAGCCCTGATGGCTGATGTTTGTGTTGGTAAGGTCCATGGCCGCGGGAAGTGGGGGTGCTTCAGGTGCTGCAGCACCCCCTATTGGCGAGAGGGAGATTTTTTTTAAGTAAAAATATTTTGCACTACCTATATATTACTTATGAATATTTTAGGAAATCATTTTTGACACATGTAGGTTATTACGTGTATTTTGAATTTTAATTTCATTACTGTCTGTGCCTACCGATCTCCATGGCCTCATCCGAGCGCAGTTTCGGATCCGAGTCTCTTGGACATAAATGATGACCGATTATGAGATGTTAGAAGGTGTAAAGAGCTGCTCCATCTGTAGCTACCCTGGCAAGTAAATAAATGCTTTGCTTTAAACAAATGCATCTATTTTTAAATGTTTTTTTTTTTTAAATGCTACCCCACGGATTTATTGTATATAATGACTCTGTACCTGTGAATATGCTGAGATGAGAAACATTTTTAAGTAATGCTTTAAAAAAAACATGGCGCCGTCCAAGTGCTGAAAGGTCTCCGCACGTTTGTAAATTCTCTTGTTTGTAACAAATAAAGTATTTTTAGAGTACAAACCTTATATAAAGCCTAATATATTCTAAAAATTTAATTATACACCATATATTTCTTTATAAAGTATACAATATCAGAACTAAACCCATTTTATTATTTTTGATAAATTTGTGAATTATTTATAAGTTTCAAAACAGACAGTAATAGTACAATTTAGTAAAAAAAGATCTATATAAAAATATACTATGTATGTGAGAATATTTTACCACTGTTAATGGACGTGTGATCCTAACTTAAAACGAAAGTAAAATATGTTCGTCCTCATAGACATTGAAAATTGTGAAGTTTAATTAATATTATATGTTGTTATAATATTATATGTTGTATGTAAATATGTTCTATGTATGTATATCTGAAGTTGTAACGAAAGTATTCCCCCTGGGATTATTAAAAGTATTTCTGCTTCTGATTAATAGCGCATATATTCATCTGAGAACTGATGATGTCTGTGTGTTTCAGACCCTGGCTGTGTGCACTGAAGTGTATATGACAATAAAGTAGTGCAACTCAATGTATTTATTTTTAAAGTGTATTTTAAATAGGCCTATAGGCTTATAGGTTTTTTGTAAAAAAAAAAAAAGTTCACAGCACCCCCTGTTCAAAATGACTTCCAGCGGCCCTGGTAAGGTCTGGCTATCGCTGACGTGGTGGTGCTGGTGGCACTGGTTTGCTGCTGAGATTGTGCGACGACAGCTGACCTTATGTTGGCATGATTTGCCGTGATCTGTGTAGTGCTGCTAGCATCACAAAACAACAAAATAGTGAGCTGCTCCCCCCTCACACGAATCCGCGGCTGGTGAATGTTCAATCCACTGTGTGACTTGATAACGGTAATGCTGTTCCAGGTAACATTGATAGTTTTTTGCAGACAGGGCAAAATGCTTTTCTGTCATTTCCCATGACGGGCTTAAGCCAGTCTTTAAATGGCAGGTCGTCAACCCAAGTTTTTCGAAAACTTACATTTCCCCATTTCACACTGTAAGTTTGGTAGAAAATAGAAGCAAGTGTCTGATATTAACTGAGGTAAAAAGGCAGTAAATGTTGTTGGCGTCGCTGATAGGCTATCAACCAAGGAACTCGCAGTTTACTTCTACGTCATTGCAATCAACTCAGACGCACTCAGGTCCTGTTAGCACCGTATAACTATGTTAGATGAAGCTAAAACATGGAAACACAAATATTATGCAAAAAAAGTCAAATTGCGTTTGTTGCCTTTTACTACTTTTTAAGGGCCTTAGTTTGGGTAGATTCTTTTTACTACCGCACGGACACCCTGTAATAGGCCTATATCATGAAACACAAATAAACTTATATTAGCTAACATTTTACTTCCTCCATAATACGTTCATTGTGAAAAAATGTTAACAGTAAACAAAGGGTAAGGGGTAGAATTGAGATTGGGCCTTAAGGAACAGGAGCCTGGTCTGGCAGATCCTTGGTTGGTCATGTGTGGGAAGCTGTAATTCCGGTGGTCCTTGAGATGTCTGAGGTTTATCCCCTGTCTGTCTTTCTTCCTGTTGTGGCTACTACTTTGTGATGTGTTTGGGCCACAAACTGCTCTACAGTTGGCCCACTCCATGGCCCATGTCCGAGCCAGCAGCTCTGCCCCGATCTAAGCTCATGTCAGTGTTCTACGATCCAGGTCCTCCAAAACTCTATGGCCCTGGTCCACCACTACAACATGGCTCTGTGCTCACTACAATAGTCAAGAAAGAGGTCACATGCTGGTTTATTACACATTTTTATTAAATGTTTTAGAGCTGCCAACTGGATTTTCTTTGTTACACTTAAAACTAGGGTTTAAATCTGAAGTTTTAGTTAGGACAATGCAATTGAATATGTGTTTGTCCTAATACATGTCAGTTATTATGTGGGTAAGAAAAAGCAGCAGTCATTTTAGGAGCATTTATTAGGGTGCAACTAACTGTGAGTGTATGAATGTAATCATATTCAGACTTGTGGTGTTAGCGTTACTATTCCATACTTGTTCAGATAAATAATGTAAAAGCTGATGCATATTTGTTACATAATTTAAATTACTTTTGGGGTGAATCTCACAAAATCGTGTCCAGATGTCATTTCTTAAAATTAAAAGAAACACATTTATTACAGTAGTTTGTATTCACTGTATTACATTTTTACTTTTTTTGGACAGTAAAAAAGTAATGATACAAAAATATAAGGTAAAACACCATTAAAATTACCATAAAAATTGTACAATGTAAATAATTTAAAATCATCATTATTGTGGGGAAAATGCTTACATTTTAATGGTGTAATGAATGGGCTTTAAGCTAAATATAATTCTTTAAGTTTTGTTCTTGACAGGTTTCTTGAGATTCACCCACTGCCAGTCATTTCTATAAATCATAATAATGATTATTAAAGGGATAGTTCGGCCAAAAACGACACCAAACCCATGATCCACTCACCCCCAAGCTGTCCGAGCCGCACACGTCCATCGCCCCCCAGACAAACACATTTTCGGACATTCCAGAAAATATTTCAGATATTTCTGTTCATTAAATGTTATGTTACGGGGTCCAGCAACAGTCCACGACCCTCAAGTCCAAAAAAGTGCGTCCATCCCTCACAAATCAAATCCAAACGGCTCCAGGATGACAAACAAAGGTCTTCTGTGGGTAATCCGTGCGGTGTTGTAGAAACATCCATATTCAAAATGCCATCAACGTTACAAACTACCTTCCGGTAGCGCCGCCATCTTAGACTCAGGAGAGAGTATGAGCGTAGTGTACGCACTTTTCTTAGTGACGTATGACAAATTCGGAGGGCGGGGGGACAGAGCAGCAGCAGAGAAACTCTGTACGTTGCGTAAGCTCTCATCCTGAATGCGCATCACTCCAAAATGGCGGCGCTACCGGAAGGTAGTTTATAACGTTAATAACATTTTAAATATGGATATTTCTACAACAACACCGCACGGATTACCCACAGAAGACCTTTGTTTATCATCCTGGAGCCGTTTGGATTTAATTTGTGAAGGATGGACGCACTCCTTTGGACTTGAAGGTCGTGGACCACCGCTGGACCCCGCAACATCACATCCAATGAACAGAAAGATCCAAAATATTCTCCAAAATATCCGAAAATGTGCCTGTCTGAAAAACGATGGACACATGCAACTCGGACAGCCCGGGGGCGAGCAAATCATGGGCCCAACATCGTTTTTTGGCCGAACTATCCCTTCAACATAGTCTATTTACTGTAAGCTTTTAATTATACAAGATCATGTCATAGTAATTCACTGTAATATGAGTTCCTCATATTGTATGACTGTTATGTTATGTTAAGTCATATAGGAGCCAAAAATGTGTTCTCAACATTATACTTCATATTTGCTGATGCCCAATTATTAGTATAGTATAGTATATGACATCTTAGTAGTGCACAAACTCTTGTCTTGCTCTCAATAACAGACGTACACACACTCACGTATACTTGACTTAAGCAGTCCCAGGACAGCTATGCACACTTAAAACTTTGTAAGATAAGGGGTCGTTCACATATCACATATACTCAAACAGGAACAAAGGGTACAAAATCCTTTCAAGCCCATTAGGATTAAGGGTGTGTGCACATACGGTATAACATACATAGTTAAAATTGTTGTGGTCTCGCCAGTGTTTTCACGTTCTGTGAGGCGTTTTCATTGATGCAAACAAGGTAATCGCCCTTTGTTTAGATATGGCTCACTTCAGTAGGGATATGTCGTCAGAAAAGTCTCCAGCACCCAGTGGGTGAAGGCAGCGGGTAAAACGCCACTGACAGACCATGAGGCACAAGGGCAGCATAAATAGGGCACATATGCCCGCCATAATGTAGGCGATGGTCATAAGCGTTGACTCGTCGGTTTGAGGGACGTTGTAGCCGCAGTCTTCCAGGTCAACGCCATGAAACGGACCCTCCACTGACGCCGTACGAAACTCATCGTGGACTGGAAGAAAAATCAACACATACACATCAACGACTATTGAATGAAATTAAATCAAGAACAAAAGCTGAATTTTAAATGCTGTAATAATTCTAATTAAAGCAATACAGTAGTACATAACAAACTGTGAAGAGAAATGATAACAGAAAACTATAAAAAAAATATAAAGAGTAGACATACAAGGTCCAGTTTCAACCTCTGTCAGTCTAACCCCGGATTTCCACCGACTGTGGATCTGCTGTGGAATGGTGGCGGAGTCAATCGCTTTCCATTCAAGTCAATGTGTGTTTTCCACTGACTGCGTTCCGAATCCATCACAGCTCCGGCCATCCGCAGCCCTCCGGAACAAATACGCAGAGCTTCTATTTTTGACGGATGCCGGACAGCTCCGCAGGGCGGAGCCATGACTATATCGCGTGATCATACCTGAATTCGCGAGATCTCGTGTTGTGATCTGGGCTGGTCCAGCAATAATTTAACGTCACAATGGCCGGAGACAGAACTAGATATTGCGCGATCATCATGTGAATTTGCGAGACCTCATGGGTCCTTGTCACTTCATCACGCAGCTGCTCTGCAACAAACTGGTGAGTATTGGCGGAGTGCGGAGCCGTAACGCAGCGGAGCCGATCTGCAGCAGCTCCGCAGTTGGTGGAAATCCGGGGTAACATTGTTTTGGGGGGTCTTAAAGTCGCCATGAAATTCTAATAGAGATTGTCTTTTTTTCTGTATTGTGACTTTGGGTCACGTTGAAAATTCTCTCGGATACAAAACAAATCTCTGATAGCTCCGCCCTCACACGATTTCTCGTGAAAGGAAGTGAATAGAGGTAGTTTTGAGGAGGGGAGGGGTTTAGGGTTTTTTGATTTAAAGATTATAAGGGAAGATGAATTAAAAAAATATGCAAGTGCGCAGATAAGTCATTTATAAAAAAAAAATCATTAAACAAAGTCATTAAACAAAAATTTAATTTTTCATTTCAATTTCGTGGTGACTTTAACACTTAAAGTAAAAAGAAAGTAAAAGATGTGGTTTTTACCCTTTTGTCACCTAATAATTTGTAACATAATTTTTTATTTAAAACAATGACAAAAACAATCACAAGGAAATTTTGCTTAATTACCAGAAAATTAATGTTGTCTTTTGATTTTGGGGTATTATGTTTTGAGTATTATATTGAAAAAAATCTAACGCAACCTTTAGTACAGTGTGTTTGTGTGTAATGAACTCATTATATTTTTCCCTAGTCTCTTATTTTGAAGTTCTGTTCTGTCTGCCATTTTTTGTAGTTTTGTTTTTCATTGGTCCTTGTCTAGTGTTTCAGTTGTCCTTTATCAGTTGTTGTCTATGTATGTGTTGGTTTCCTGTACCTTGGATTATCATGTTTTTACGATACAGACTGTGTTTTATGTTTTTGTTAATAACCCTGCATATGGATCCACTGCCTCTGACTGCATTCCATCCAACGTTAAAGTATGTGTGTGCGTGCGTGCATGAATGATTAGTGATTACTTCATTAATGATAAAAAGCCTAAATTCTCATTGTACATTTATTTCATGCTTTAACAGTTGACTTCAACAGTAACATTTTCAGCATTTTAGCTAAGCAGTAATGATACATTATCACCTGATAAATGGCTATAAACAGTCCTGCATTACTACAGTAAAAGTCAGAATTTTTTGCACCCATTGCCACTGGTAATCACATTAACTAAGTGAATGTAAATGCATTTGACATCATGAAAATGTCTAAATACTTTGTTTTCATTTGAAATTCCACTTCCTCACCGTGACACGTGCTAACAGCGAAGCCGATGCGTTTGTGTTCCCGATCAAACACTACGTAAAAGCCCTCCATGATAACAGCACCCATTACTGTCCCAGTGCTGGACTGAGACACAGCAAATTTATAACAGTCCTCTTGTGCTGAAGCCACGTCCTCCACCGGCCTCAGGTACTGCTGCAGAGATCCAAGAGAAAGACACACATGTATCACACATTCCTATCATATATCTTATCTATCCTTCCATCTATCTATCAATGCCATTGCCAACCCGTTCTCATGAAGTGTGTATACACTGTAAAATGTGAAAAGGTAACATCTAAAACATGTAAGTTTATTCAACTTAATTTTTACCTAAAATAAAACTAAAGTGATATTTTAAGTTGAATAAACTTAAACGTTTTAGGTGTTAGCCTTCTAACTGAAGTAGTTTTTAAGTTGATGCAACTTTTCATTTTTTATAGTGTAAATAACATGCAGTCTTACTAAAGGTGTAGTGGAGGATTTTCTCGAATTTTAGAAAAAAAACGCCTTCTCCACCTTTTTGAAAAATGCAATTGCGCAACACTCCTGATTGACAACTAGGAGGATCAAACGCCTTCATGATCCACCCGGAAAAAGAAGATCCTCTGCAATACCTTTAAGTCGTGCCATACATACAGCAAATTCCAATTTTGCGTGCGTATAATATGCTAGTTTTTCTTGTTCACTTAATACGCTGCATCTTTTTATGTCGTTTCATGTTTGGGATTTGCTTTAGGATGTCATTTAATATATAGGTTTCTTCATGTTTTGTCTATTTTTAAACCATGGTCACTTGGAGTTGGGGTTAGAATTGGGGTTTGGGTTAGGATGTCATTTTATGTAAAAAAAAGGTTGTTCTAACCCCAAACCCAAGCAAAAATGGTTAAAAAACAGAAAAAAAGAAACACAAAGCGACAAAAAAAATGTGCATGCTATTTATACGCACTGGCCATAACACATATAGACACAAAAGGTGTATCGGAGATATTTTTTTATGTAAGTTCACAGTATTTATAGACACCTAACATAAAGTCGGCCAAAGAAATGTTTTTGAAATGGCCATTCATCAGAGATGACAACATGAGGTCAATACTTCTAGAAGTTCATGGAAAACTACTGGACTAACTACTAACTCACTACTATTAACATCTAAGCATTTAGTAGATGCGTTAAAGCGACAAACAAAAAAGCAGTTCATCCTAGGGGGTGGTGTACATTAACCCAAATAAAGTATAGTATATATTATGGCAGTATGCCATTATAAGGACTTCAATGCATATTATCAAACATAAGGACGAACCTGTGGCAGAATGGAGATGCGGAAAGATTGGTTTCTGTTCTCACTCATCAGATAGAGAGAGATGACGGGGAAGATGTGCCAGGGTGTTGTGCCAGTCTGCCAACATACCAGCTGCTCTCCCAGCCAAAAACCTGAGGGAAACTGTTCAGTCTGCAATGATAAAGGACAGTGTTGATCGAGTTAGTGTGCTCCAGATATTTTAACCAAACCCACTTAAGATCTGTACAGTATTTTATCAGCATGTATGTGCCATGCTTTGTTATAGTCTACAGAAACTCCAACAAACGTGTGTGACGTGATGGTGTATAATATGAACTGACCGATGAGGCAGCTTCGATGGCCTTCACAGCAGCTTGAAACACCTTGCGTGGGAGACGCAGGTTTGTAGTGCCGCTGTCCACGATACTTTTATCATAGTTATACTGGGAGAGAAAGAGAGAAAGAATGTATGTTTGTTATTAACAACGACTCATTTAACATTAGGAACAACAGAAAAGTGATGGAGACATCCATGCCTTCCTCTGACATAATCATTTTGAGGTCAATATATCAATGGATCTACTCATGAATTAGTTTAAATAAATGTAAAAAAAAATGTATCAGTGTTTTTCCCCAGTAAATATAAATGCTATATGGCAAACCACAAGAGAAATCACGCTTACTTCTTTGCAGTCCATATTGAGGTCCTGTCCATTAACTTCAATGCGCACTATGATGACTTCATAATACCATTCCCGTCTGATGGGTGTGTACCACAGATCACCGACATGTAATGATGGATCTATTCCCCCAATGATCTATGAAGAATAAAGACATCTGAATAACAATCTGCTCGCTTTCTACATTACTAGAATAGAGTGTCTTATCCATTCTGCTGTTTATTCAGTTAGGCTGAAGATTTTATGCCTGATTCGGGGTTTGTCACTACTGACTTTAAGTCTAAATAAACCTCAACTGTGTGGTGTCATTACAATAATTTTACTGCTCCCGACTGCATTGAAGCATCCCAATCCCAAATGTGTGTCCCGGGCCTTAGTTCATAGAGTAGAAATCAATCAAGAAAGATTTTTTTCCTGAAAGCGTATGGAACAGTTGGTTTTTGTGTGATTGCGGCTTGCATCGTGTGAAAGGAATTAAGAGTCAAACTTCTTATAAGAAACTAAGTCATCTGGTTGAGATCGACTGAGTCAACTGGTGACATTTTGGTTGCCCCGGAGAAGTTTTGACCTGCACTGACATTTCAGTTGCTTAAAAACATAATAATGGCAAAAGTCTTTGTATGAGAACAACAATGCAGCTGACAGTTTGATGAGGTTCCAATAGTCGGGAAGTGAAGAAGCAGCCGCAGATGAGCCAAAAGCTGGATATTCGGTGGGAAATATGTCAGCGGGTTACACAACAGATAAAGGACACTATTCAGATAGCTAACAGATGGGCATGTAAAGCATTTTATTTTGTTACAAGGTTCGTGCAAACCCCCTGGTCCCTTTCCTCGAGATCCATTGTAAGGAGCTTTTGACAAGTTTTTACTCCACCACAACAAAAGCTCATATTCAGCAACCCTTTTAGTTCTCCTTCTTACTGTCCCTGTTACTGTAGCTTCAGTTGAGCGCTCTTTTACAAAACTAAAGCTCATTATAAAAACTATTTGTTGAGCACCGTGTCACAGAACAGACTATCAGGACTGGCTATTCTTTTCATCAAGAATGCACAAAGCCGTGAATTAAACACCAGGGACATTGTGCAGAAGAGTACTTTGAGTCTCTTTTGCACTGATAAGTATGTGTTTATTAAGTGCAAAAATGTTAGAAATTTTTTTTTTCATGTCCATTTACAACCCTAGGATTTGTCTTTTAAAATGAAATGGTCTATTATTACCTTATTTGAAATGGTCATGAATAATAATGTTGAGCTCTGCTCTGATTGGCTGTTTCACACACTGTGTTTGTAAACAGACCTTATGTTTGGTCCTGTATCAGATGAAGAAACTGAATTTAAAGAATAATCAATTGTTTGGAGATTGTTAAAGGACATTTCTCAGTTTTTTCAGTATGGACCTGCAAAACGTAACTGTAACGTCAATAGTAGAACTTTATATAGCATTAACTAGGGCTGTTTCTCAATATGCGTTCTTCAGCGATCTTGCGTCCTTGTGTTCTCGCTCTACGTCATTGTTAACCGTTGAAGTTTAATTCCAATTCTCAGAACGCAAGTACAGAGGATGCATGAAAGTACCTGGATGTGTTCTTGATATCGAGGATACATCAAGTGCAGACTTGCGCGCTGAAATCGCTTTACGCCCCAGAAGTCATTGCAGCAAAACAATGGATTCCCACCGCAAGCGCGCCATAGTGAGACGCTGGTTAAAGTAAACGTTTGGTTGTAAACATTTTAAGTATTAAATACATAAAAAATGCTAATTTGATATTTAAATGTATGTTTTATTGGCATAGAACAACTAATCTTAATTAAGTTTCTTATTTTAGATTAAGGTATTTCGTATTACGTATTTGCCATTACAAAATGACATGATAAAAATAAAGTAATGTATATAATAATGCAGATAATGGTATGTTTGTTACTTTATAAATGTTGCGATGTTGAATCTAGGGAGGTCAGTTGACCAACAGGAAGATCGCACACACCTCAATTCTCACAAGTCCGTTCTTTGTGTTCTTGGAATTGAGAAACAGCCTAGCATATAGCGCTAACTCAGCAGTCACAACTTTGTTTTTTGTAATTTAATGTTGGGCCGTACATCTCGACTGTAACGTCACAGTCAATGTTATGTTGAGATTGAGTTTTTCAGCTTCCTTTTGCATGCACGTGGTTTACATAAGAAGGAGAAAACAATTGTGTTTTAGGCTCACGATATGTCAGAACTTTATTATTTATCTATGCCTAGATATCTATGCCTAAATAAATACATATATTAATACAGTTTTACATTCTACTGCATCTTTAAGCAAAACTACAACTACAGCAGTATAAATAGCATAAAATGCTATCTATATGAAATTTCAGGTACAACAGCACAAGCTCAATGTATTTCTTACCATACTGCCCCCTACAGTTGAACTGCCTGAAGTGTAGTTCTGAGTGAATCCTGCTCCACAAAGCTGTAATGAGAAGACGTCTGGAACGCTGGTCTGTCTCAACAGAGAGTCGAAGAACGGCTCCAGCATCTCGTCCGGCTGAAAGACAGACAATCGTCTTTTTACTTTGCCTTACAAACAATCACAAATCATGTTAATAGTAGTTTGAATTTCTATACATTATGCACTAAAACTGCATTAAAGCGTATTTAGTTTTATTCATGCAAAAGTATTGCAAATATTTTCCAAGTACTTACGAGAATATATTTGTAAATATTATGCACAATAAATGTTAAGTTTCACATTAAGTTTTATTTGGCTCCCATTTACTGTAATGCGGCTTTCACATAGGATGCGGTGTGCGCTGCGCTCGCCGCTGGGTTCGGCGCAGCCAAGCGATTTGTGCTCTGATGGCCAGACCAAAGTAGGCGGGGTTTTCAATAAATTACTACAGTGTTTATATTTGCGTTAAATAGTCGACGAGGAATACAGAGACTGATGTTGCTCGTCTCCATTTCACGTAACTTTAAGCATACCTACAACAAGCTGCTTGACTTAAAACACACCTGACATGCCAACTTAAATTGCTACGTGTTTCCATGAGACGGCTTTTCCTTCCGATGTCTCTGTAGGAGCATAAACTTGTATAATAAAGCCCTTAGAATCCCGAGTATAAGCTTTCGTCCATTTTGCTTGTTTGGATGCCCCGTTTCTATTGGCCGCGCGGGTAATCGTCACAGAGCGCAGCGCAAAAGTTAAACTATGTTGAACTTTGACCGCGGCGTGAGCGCAAGCTGCGCTCCGCTGCGCTCGCGCTTTGCTCGGCGCAACAAAAAACCGCCCTCGCGCGGCGCAAGCCATTGAAATGAATGGGTTTCATAGCGCAGCGCAGCGCACACCGCATCCTATGTGAAAGCCGCATAACTGTAACTTTGTGCCCCACATTGCTTTCTTAATATCAGCATTGGCCATCAAAAAACCCATACTGGTCTTACAGTGTTAATAGACCCCTTCACGGTTCACGTCACAGGCGGTTCCGACTGCGCATGTCGGGGTCAGAAAAGTCATTACAGCAGATTGAGTTGCGTATTATTCGGTATCGTAAAAAATGCCTACTTACGTCGTGGGCTGTGAAAATCGAACCAGGTCTTCCGTTAAGTTTTCGCGATTCATGCAGAATCTCAAAAACAAAAAAATTACAACATCTGCGGCTGCAAGCAATTAACGTGCAGACTGGGACAATGCAGATATCAAAGAGGCTTGTGATTGTAGTGCTCACTTCATTTCAGGTAAGTCAGCATTTTTTAGCCCTGTTAGATTAAATTATAAAGCCTCGATTGTATAAACAGTTTGACCCCATGCTGCGTGCGCACCCGATTGTCATTCAATGTTTACAAACCTTGAAGGGGTCTATTGGTCTTACTGTTAATATGTTGTTAACTCACTTAATATAGGTTAGGGCTGGTACCCAGTACATACACTGTTACAAAGTAGGTACATAGTAGATCCATGGATTGTAAAATAGTGTGTAAAATAAATGGGTGAGCACAATGAAGTGTGAGGCTTTAAATCACAGAATATACTCCTGTGGTGACAATTAGGGTGTGAAAAACAACAAATATGCAAACTGTTCTTGTTTGTTTCCCACATGTACTCCCTGAGCTCACCCCACAAAAACAGTGTAAACCCACCCTGGCGATCTCTGCATAGGCCAATCCTAGAATGCCTTCCCAGTTAGATCCATTGATGAAGAAGCGATCAGACTGGGTGATGGCAGCAATATTGGCCCTTAGAGAAACGTTGGGTCCATGAGGAACCGACACCAGGTCTGTGCCAAGCTCCCCTTCCCAGCGGCCCTGTGTGTATGGCACATACACACTGCGGCCCAGGTCTCTGTAAGATGTAGACCTACAAGCAAAAATAAAGTGGGACTCTTATTAGAGACATCTCAAGTCTCCTCAAAATCCAAATGAATATGAAAAATTACATTTTTCTTAAGAAAATTATTCTAGCTATTTTTGGAATTTCATTGTGACATTATTTTAATGAGGCAGACTGTACACATCCTCATCCCATGGCGTCAATATTTGACGACACTTGACCATGCGTCAATATGTTACACGGAGGGTATACCTTTCGCGTCATTTTTTGACGAACTGGGGACTTCAATACTATTACGTCCCTTGCATTCTCTTTCCTATTTTCTTACCATTTTCGCGTCGGTTTAGGGTTAGATTACGCAAAATTAAACAGTGTACGCGAAATTAAACAGTTGTCACCTGGCGTTGGGGTTAGAGTTAGGTTTGGGTAGGGATGTCATTATGTAAATCTAACCCTAAACCGACGCGAAAATGGTAAGAAAATAGGAAAGAGAATGCAACGGACGTAATAGTATTGAAGTCCCCAGTTCGTCAAAAAATGACGCGAAAGGTATACCCTCCGCATAACATATTGACGCATGGTCAAGTGTCGTCAAATATTGACGCCATGGGATGAGGATGTGTTGGTACTGCATTAATGAGAATCAAACAAGACAAATGAATAACCTTTTTTTTAATAGAAACATCAACAGTGCATTCAATATTTACAACATGTATATTAACACAAGTGATTATACTTACAGCGAGCGGTGATAATATCTGTGCAGAAATGGGTGAGCGGCAGCACCCACTGCAAAATTACTGCTGCCTGTATCCACCAAGATGTTCAACTGAAACACAGAGTGAACATGCATCACATTTATTTTTAAAATAAAAAGTCAATTTAATGCGTTAATTCACTAAGATGAATTAAATGAATTGAGACTGCTGAACTCTACATATATTTTGTACATATATTGAATCTCGCATTATATGGGCAATTCAACCGAATCGGTGCCATTTGCATGTTGTAACTCGTCAAAATCAAAGTTAATTTTTTTTTATAGACATATTTTACTTTTTAAAATGAGTATTAGTCAATCTCAGGTAACTAGTTTACTTTTAACATGGTTTCTAAATAGAGGATGGAGGCTTTTTGGTAACAGGTGTGACGTCCCAGTGAGTCACTGTGTTCTGTTTGAGCTACAGGTGATTGACAGATTGGATGACGTAGCATCGCACCTGCACTAAATCAGCGCTCTTTAAAAGCGGTCCGTGTGAACTGATGAGGGAGTGAGACGAGACTTGTGCTTGCTGGAGTGGTTTGCCCGTCATGTGACTACCGGTGTGTCTCGAGGGATATGGAGTTTGCGGGAGACCGCAGCCGCATTCGAGGAGTTCTCGTTATGATCCGCCTCACCGAGAAGGGCTTTTGGACATTAATCTTCTGTTGGTTTTGTTGACTTTAATTGTTTACACTTGTATCACTTACACGCACCTGCTGACACGCTGACAATTCATCTACACTGACTACTATACATTTCATGTTTACGTTCTTTAGTTTAATAAATTGCTTTGCAAATTTAGCGGTTGTGTGGTGTCTCCCTGGTTTTGTTGCGTTCCTTGACAAAGAACCGTAACAAATGGGGGCTCGTTAACATATGCGTTCGTTTGATTTAAATTAAAATATAGTTTTGTGTAACTGTGAAAGGAACAAGCAAATCATTGTTTATTCGCATTATTTGGGAGATGCACGCTTGAGTTTATATTTAAAGATGTCCCGCGAGTTCGAAGGTAGTCGTCATTGAAGGTAAGTGTATTTTTATTACGTTACAGATAAAACATTGTTCATATTCCCCATTAGGTATTAGCAACGCTTTGCGTTGATTTGTTATTTTGCCTTTTTTATTTTTGTGTAGGCTTTTGGGTGAAGCACACCGCCGTGGTAACGAATTGGGCTATTTTGCTCAATTTCGAAACTGCCGGTATTTGGTGTTTAATGCCGCTTTACTCTTGAAAGCTGCACGAAGATTAGGCATAGAATAGTGTAGAGGGTGGTTAGGCAGTGTAGAAGGGGAAAGCGTGAACATATGTTTGATCTGTAGCTGTTGTTTTTAAATACACTTGCATTTCAATTGAATAAATTAGCCAGCAAGTTTAAGATTTAAATATGGCATCCATTGAAGAATTTGTTAAAGCTCCATCAGAGGACGTGTTGAATTTGTTTGTGAAGCAAAAGTTGTGGGAACTTGTAGACCATTTTAAAATTGGTGATGTAGATAAACGAATAAAGAAAAAGGAACTTCGTGCTATCGTGAGAAATTGGTTGATTGAAAATAAACTTTTAGTCGTTTCCACACAGAAAAAACCTGAGGCTGCGAAAAATCCGGTGGATATTTTTTCAGGGTTGTCTTTTGAACAAAGAAAAGAGATTTTGCAAATGCAACAAAATCATGATAAGGAATTGGTCAAGGAAACTAGGATATATGAGTTTGAGTTGGAAAAATTAAGAACTGAGAACTTGCTCAAACAACGTAAAATTGAATTCGCACAGAAACAATTGGAGGTTGAAAAATCAACACGTGAGTGTGAGTTGCAAGCGGAGCGTTTAAAGTTAGCAAGGGAAGGCAGATTACCTATTGACCCTGGTGAAAGAAACTATGGTGGTTTTGACATGGCTAGTAATTTAAGATTGCTCCCTAAATTTAACGAACATGATCCGGATGTGTTTTTCTCTTTGTTTGAGACTCTTGCTGAAGAAAGGAATTGGCCAAATGCTGTACGAATTGTTATGCTCCAAACTGTGATTACAGGCAAAGCACAGGAGGCATATGCAGCTCTTCCGATGGAGGACCGGCGAGATTATGATAAGGTAAAAGTGACCATTCTAAAGGCTTATGAGTTAGTTCCTGAAGCATACCGCCAGCGTTTTAGGAACTGGAGGAAAGGTGAACGCCAAACACATTCTGAGGTGGTAAGAGAACTTGTTTCACATTTTGATCGTTGGTGCACTGCTTCAGATGTGGATAACTTTGAGAGTTTACGTGATCTTATTATTTTAGAACAGTTTAAGAACATTGTGCCTGACTATATTGCCACATATATAAATGAAAAGAAGCCAAATGATGCGGTTGAAGCTGCAGTTCTAGCAGATGATTACATTTTGACTCATAAAACTGCATACAGAGATGACCGATCAGTGCGTCACTACAGTAATTTTGCTGAAAATAGAGTTGCATCAAGGAAATTTGAGCCAATTTTTTCTTCAAAATTTGAGAGAAATGGTCGTGGGAAACCTGACCGAGATTTGGTATGCAATTACTGTTTCAACGTTGGACATTGGAAAAATAAGTGTCCTGTTTTGGCAGCAAAGTTGAAATCTAGTCAAAAGAAGTCTCATGCTAATGTTAGTCCTGTGTTAATGACTGAGACTACAAAAGTCAATGATTTGCAATCAGATGCTTCTATGGATGAGAATACAGTGTGCCACTTAAAAACTGAAAATCACTTTGCACCTTTTATTACACAGGGTTTTGTTTCTCTGGCCAAGTCAGAAGAAAAAGTCCCGGTTAAGATCTTAAGAGATACAGGATCTTCTGAATCCTTTATTCTTCAGTCTGTCTTGCCTTTTTCTGAAGTATCAAGTGAAGGCAGGGATGTTTTGATCAAAGGGATTGGTTTAAACACTCTTTCTGTTCCTCTGCACAGAGTAAATTTGACTTCGGAGTTGGTCTGTGGAGAAGTAACCCTGGGAGTCCGTCCATCATTGCCGGTGGATGGTGTCATGGTAATACTCGGGAATAATTTAGCTGGAGGTAGGGTATGGCGAGAGGTAATTCCACCACCTGTGGTAGTGCCCACTCCATTAACTGAGAAATCTGATGTATTAAAGCAGAAGTTCCCTGAGGTATTTACATCATGTGTGGTAACACGTTCTAAGAGTCGTGAGGCTTTTTGTGAAGAAAAAGTGTCAAAGTATGCACTGTCTGGTTTGTCTACTCTTTCTCCTATTTCTAATAGGGAGTTGATAACGGCCCAACAAAATGATCCTGGGTTGCAGAAGTTGTTTGAGGATGTTATTTCATCAGAAGAGGTGAGAAGTGCTGTCAGTGGATATTTTGTCCAAGATGAGCTACTTTTGAGGAAAAAAGTTCCTTGTAAAAAAGGTTTGATTGGTGAGGCTATAATTCAAGTGGTGGTACCAAAACCGTTCCGTGAAATGGTAATGAAGGTTGCGCATGGGGAAGTAGCAGGTCATTTAGGAGTAAAGAAAACTTATGACAGAGTTTTGCGACAATTCTATTGGCCATGTTTGAAAAAGGATATCTCAGCCTTCATTAAAACGTGCCATACATGTCAGTTAACAGGCAAACCGAATCAATCTTTGAAACCAGTGCCTCTATCGCCTATAGTTGTTACAAGTAAACCTTTTGAACATCTAATAATTGACTGTGTAGGTCCATTGCCTACTTCTAAATCAGGCAATGTATATTTGCTGACTGTAATGTGTCAGGCAACTCGGTATCCGGCAGCTTACCCTATTCGAAAAATTACAACCAAAGCAGTTGTGAAAGCTCTAACTCAATTCATTTCTGTGTTTGGGATACCCAAGATTATTCAGAGTGACAAAGGGTCAAATTTCACTTCACGTATGTTTGATGAGATTTTGAGAGTGCTTAAGGTGAGACATAATCAATCAAGCGCATATCACCCTCAAAGTCAAGGTGCTCTTGAACGATTTCACCAAACCTTGAAAGCATTGTTACGTAGTTACTGTGTGGAGTTGAACCGTGACTGGGAGGAAGGGTTACCCTGGTTATTACTCACAGCTAGAGAAGTACAACAAGAAAGCTTGGGTTTTAGTCCAAATGATCTAGTTTTTGGTCACAGTGTACGAGGTCCTCTCTCTGTTTTGCGGGAAGGACTGTGTGAAGATGATCCTCCACAGAATTTGTTAGAATACGTGAATGGTTTTCGTAGACGTTTATTTTTGGCTGGTTTAAGTGCGCAGAAAAATCTTGTCGGAGCGCAGAGTACAATGAAGAAGTACTATGATAAGCATGTAGAATCTCGTGTTTTTGCACCAGGTGATAAAGTGCTAGTTTTGTTGCCTTCATCTGGATCTCCTTTTTGTGCACGATTTACTGGTCCATATAAAGTTCTGCGAAAAATGACTGACCAAAACTATCAAATTGCAACTCCAGATCGACGAAAAGCAAAGCAATGTTTTCATGTGAATTTACTTAAGCCTTATCATTCTCGTCATTCTGAGAGTCAACCAGTTAGTCCAGTTGTTACTGTTTCTAGTACCTCGCCTGATCATGTTCAATCTCTTTTTGTAGAGGGAGGGGAGGATGTGATGGTCCCTGGAGACTGCGTTTTGCTTCCCCGGTTAAAGAATTCCGAGACTCTTCAAAATTTGGATGCTTTGCTTTTGCATCTATCAGATATACAGAGGTCAGAGTTGTCAAAGTTAGTGTTTGATTTTCCTAGTCTGTTTGCAGATGTTCCAACTCGTACACATCTTATCCAGCATGATGTGGATGTGGGAGATGCCTGTCCTATTCGACAGCGTTTCTACAGGGTTCCTATGAGTAAGTGGAAAGTGTTGGAATCTGAAGTTCAGTATATGCTGGAGAATGAGATTGCTGTTCCTTCCTGTTCCAGTTGGGCTTCACCATGTTTGCTGGTGAAAAAGCCAGATTCTACTTACAGATTTTGTACTGACTACCGTAAATTAAACGCTATTACTAAACCTGATGCGTTTCCACTTCCTCGAATGGAGGACTGTGTAGATCAGGTGGGGACTGCACATTTTGTAAGTAAACTGGACCTTCTAAAAGGATATTGGCAAGTGCCTTTAACTCCTAGAGCTCAGGAAATAACTTCATTTATTACGCCATCTGGATTATATTCGTACTCCGTGATGAGTTTTGGCCTGCGAAATGCACCCGCAACCTTCCAGAGATTGATGAATAGAGTGGTATTTGGTCTGGAAGGTTGTGCGGTGTATTTAGATGATGTTATTGTTTTCAGTGACACATGGGAACAACATTTGGTACGCCTTCGTGCACTTTTGACTCGTTTGGCAGAGGCGCATCTTACTGTCAACTTGGCAAAGTGTGAGTTTGCCAAGGCGACCGTAAGATATTTGGGTAAAGAAGTTGGCCAAGGTGAGGTACGTCCTATTCAAGCCAAAATTGTGGCTATTCAAAATTTCCCTCCCCCATCAAACAAGAAGGAGCTGATGCGTTTTCTGGGGATGGTGGGGTATTATCGAGGATTTTGCCCAAATTTTTCAACGGTGGTTGCCCCACTAACTGATTTACTTAAGAATTCCATCAAATTTGTTTGGAGTGTGAATTGTCAGAAAGCTTTTGACAATGTTAAGCTATTGTTAACCACTGCTCCTGTTCTAGCTGCCCCTAGGCTGGATGAACCTTTCAAAATACAGGTAGATGCAAGCCAGGTTGGTGCTGGGGCTGTTCTGTTACAAACAGGCGAGACTGGACTTGAACATCCTGTAAGTTTTTTTTCTCGTAAGTTTAATACTTACCAAAAAAACTATTCTGTAATCGAGAAGGAAGCCTTATCTTTAATTTGGGCTCTTCAGCACTTTGACGTATATGTGGGGGGAGGACTACCAGTGGAGGTTTATTCTGATCATAACCCCTTAACATTTTTACATTCCCTACAGTCCCCGAGTCAGCGGTTGATGCGCTGGATTCTCTTTTTACAGCCTTACAGTTTAACTGTAAAACACATCAAGGGTTCTGATAACGTAGTGGCAGATGCGTTATCTCGTGTTCCTGATCAAACTGAATGAGTTTAATGTTTGGCCAGTCGTATCTGTTTTTCTGTTTCCTTTTTCTCCTTAATTTGCTTTCAGGATCCAGATTGCTGGGGGTAAGGGGACAAGGAGAATTGAGATGGCTGTAAGAACATACTATTACTGGTGGATCGGATGCTATAGAAATAAAATAAAAGGAAGTATGCTTTTAGAACTTTTCATTTTTGGTTTGGTTCTGTGATGTTGTGCGGATCCTTTTCATAGGATACAGGATCTTTTAAAGGGGGGTGTGTGACGTCCTAGTGAGTCACTGTGTTCTGTTTGAGCTACAGGTGATTGACAGATTGGATGACGTAGCATCGCACCTGCACTAAATCAGCGCTCTTTAAAAGCGGTCCGTGTGAACTGATGAGGGAGTGAGACGAGACTTGTGCTTGCTGGAGTGGTTTGCCCGTCATGTGACTACCGGTGTGTCTCGAGGGATATGGAGTTTGCGGGAGACCGCAGCCGCATTCGAGGAGTTCTCGTTATGATCCGCCTCACCGAGAAGGGCTTTTGGACATTAATCTTCTGTTGGTTTTGTTGACTTTAATTGTTTACACTTGTATCACTTACACGCACCTGCTGACACGCTGACAATTCATCTACACTGACTACTATACATTTCATGTTTACGTTCTTTAGTTTAATAAATTGCTTTGCAAATTTAGCGGTTGTGTGGTGTCTCCCTGGTTTTGTTGCGTTCCTTGACAAAGAACCGTAACACAGGACTGAAAGAAAGTCAGTTAAAATATAGCTGCATTAAATATGCTATAGCATAAAGACACTGAGCAAAATCTAGTGATTTACTATTTTTTATAATAAAAAACCTAAAAAAAAAAACTTAATTTCTTCCCGACTAAACAAACAAAGACATAAACATCTTGGATGACATGGGAGTGAGTAAATTATAAGGATTGTTCTTTTTTATGAAAGTGGAATATTCCTTTAACAAACGACAGGACTTATGGTCAAAACTTTACAGTGTGTCAGTCACACAGGAACAGTTTTTAGGACATCATTACTTTAGAACAGGGCTAGATTAGATACACTGATCATCTTTGTCTGATTTGAAATCATTGTGGTTACTTTAAAGCCACTCACTGTACATGACAAATGATGGCTGATAAACCGGAAGGAGAGTCGAAAAGGGACTGCGTGTGGCGCCAACCATCTGCAGATGCGTAATTTTCAGATCTAATTTGAGCTTTGGATGCATTAAATAAAATAAACTTGTTCGACTACACCTCGCTACACAGACACGCCCCCCGGAAATGATGCATTTCAGTTCAGTGCGCTCTATTCAAAACACTGTGTGCAAGGTGAAAATTATTAATCCTTCTTTTTGTTTAACTTTATCATTAACACTTGAATAATTAAAAAACAACTGATTACTGATAATGCATAACTATTAATTGTGATTAATTTATTGCATAATAAAGGTTTTTGTTTACATCATATATGTGTTTGAACTGTGAATAATAATTATGTTTATATAAATATGCACACATGCATGTATAATTTTAAGAAGAAACATATATTTATAAATTAAATTTATATATATAATATAAATTATACATAAATATTAAAATGTAAACGTTTCTTAAATATATACAATTATATTTAAACTGGATTTCATAACGACTGCCACTAGGGAGCAAACTCTGACTGTAATGTCCAATGGAAATGTGGTTTAGCCTTTATATCTTTAAAATATTAAAAAAAGAAAAAGATTTTAGTCATTAGGAGAAGACTAGCTGTATGTTGTGAATACTTGATATGTTTTTAATATATGACCCATAACAAAAAGTAACAAAAACAACATAAGTTATAACATATATAATAATAATAATATATAATAGGTAGTAAAAAATATATAAAAGGTAAAAACAAGGGAAAAAGTTTGGCTCGCATCATGTTTACAATTTTAAAATCTGGCCCTTAAAGAAGAGTAGTTGAAGAAGACCCCTGCTTTAGACGTTACCTGCAATATTTATAGAAATCGTCAAATTGAGTTTGTCTACTGGTTCATTTTAAAATCTTTAGTGTTTCTCTAAAATATAAGAAATAGTACTAAATAGCACCTGATTATTCTTCTATTCTCTATGTAGGCATATTGACCTTGTGGTTGTGGTGTACTTGTGAAAGGGTATTTAAGAATGAGATTTTTTATTGATCACCCTTCTGCACATTACCAACAACTGACTGTCTGTCTGTCTCTTAGCATTACACATCATCACTGACTGAGCAAAATCTGATACACACAGACAGAGAGATGACCAAGAGAAAGTGTGAAACACAGACAAAAACTGAGGGAAAAAAAACAAATATCAGGACTTCTGAGATCTTTGTACTTTATAGTAGTAATATATTTATATATATTGAACAGCATTTTATTAACTAATACATCTTAAGTATCAAAGCTTTCCTTGGCAATCAATTTCACAAAAAAGCTGTGCTTTCATCAAAAATATTCTTTTTAGACCAGCACAAAACCAATACTAACCAAGATAAAAAAAAAAACGTCCACACTTTTTAGCAGGGTGATATGGTTTAAAAGAAACAATGTCAAAATAGATAGGGCCTTATTCACAAGTGAAAATAATTTTCTGTACAAATCTTTCATAAATTCATGTTTGCATGTAAAGGTGATACAAAATTGTTTCATGAGTAAGGCCTTTTCTACCTTTAAAGGTTTATTTATGAATTTTAATCTGTGTCTTAGTGAGCATGCTCACTTGCCAACATGTAGTAAGAATCGCGCTGACTCCTTGTGTCATTGATCTGTCCTGTTGACTTCCTGTTCTTTCTGCCCTTTGAATCCGGCTCATATGCCTGCATCCGGTCTACAGGTGACCCACGTTAACCCCATCACTCTGTACACCAGCACATAAAGTGACCCTGACATATATGTGGTAATAAAACATTGCAGAAACATTCATTTCCTTCCAAATTGTTTTATAAGGAGTTTTTCGAAGCACTACAAAAAACCCTCAAATTTCTAAAATCACAAACAAGTTGGATTGATGACACAAGCTTAAAGGGATAGTTCACCCAAAATTGAAAATTCTGTAATCATATATTCACCCTCATGTCGTATACAAACTGTTTTATCCCTTAAAATTCTGTCATCATTTACTCACTCTCATGTTGTTACAAACCATATAAATTACTTTGTTCTGATAAACACGAATGAAGATATTTTGAGGAATGTTTGTAACCAAACCGTTCATGAGCCCCATTGACTTCCATATTATTATGTTTTCCTATAGTCAATTGGGCTCATGATTGGTTTGGTCTCAAACATTCCTCAAAATATCTTGATTTGTGTTCATCAGAAAAAAGAAATTTATACGGTTTGTAACAACATGAGAGTGAATAAATGTTGAAAGAATTTTTATTTTTGGGTGAACTATCCCTTGAACTCTCTTGTCAAGTTTACTTGGTTGATTCAGCACAATTGTTTTTTTTTTATTTTGTCACCACATGCTTTACTCATATTCAATTAATCTTTTCAGTACATAAATTATTTATGTTGTTTTAAAGTAGAAATGTTGAAACTGGACAGAGTTTGCTGCGTGCTTTAAAAGTAAGATTTTTTTTAATTAAGCGTTTTTGAGTGTTTTTCAGAAAGAGAAAGTCCTTTTAGTGTTTAATGTTTATTTATGTTATATTTTTGAGTTTTGTGGTTCAGAAGAGTAGTTCTTTTATGCTCATAGCCGTGGCCAGCTAAAGTATGAGATCAGCGAGGTTTGGACATTTTTTCATAGTCAAAAATAAAATTTAGTAATTTAGTCAATATCATATTGGCATACACCTGCATAAATAATTTTGTTTGAGCAGTTTACTATATAGCAGGGATTGGCAAGTAAAGAAAAAAAATGCCACTAGATAGTCAAGAGAGGGTGGAAATTTCCCTCATTTTCAAATCACTTTATTTTTTTTTTTAATGAGTTCCTTTTAGTGTTGCTGTCTTTGTGCTGTTTTTGCACATAACAGAAAAGTTTGTATAAAAGTTGTATGAATTACCACTGTAGACTTAAATTTATCCCAACATTTACTAAAGCCAGTTCACCTTTGCTTGATTCTACTTATAACCATCTTCATGTAAATGCATTTGTTGGAATTTAGTCGCATCTGAGTTTAGTGTTTTAATAATGTGACACTTCTTGAAATGTTAAAAGTAAGGAGTAGTGTAGGTTATGTTAGTGATGAGTCTTATGGCTTATAATTTTTGTTTGTTTTTCATACTAATATCTGGCAACACAAGGTGACCAGCACCTAAACTAACAGCAAATAAAGCACATCATTTAGCGTGGGCAGGTTATTGGTGACAGGCCAGTTAGACAAATGCAGTAACCATGTTTATAAGAAACAGTGTCAACACTATCAAATATCAGTAGAAAATAACATGGGTACAACGTTGCAGAACAAGTAGATTTGAATGAAATATGGCAAATATGCAAACACTGGCCATGAAGAAGGCCATGCTATTGCTATTTAATTCAATTTAGGAGTCCTGGCGTACACATGTGAAGTTTTAGTTAAAAATACCATATAGATAATTTATTATAACATGTTAAAATTGACAGGTGTGAGCAAAAATGTGATGTTTTGGGTGTGTCCTTTAAATGTAAATGAGCTGATGAAATGTAATTGATCACCATAATGGTGTTTTTTTTTTATTGAAACTAATTTGTGCCGTCAATTATTTTTTCTCTCTGCATTAAATGGCAGTGCCGTGGTTGGATAGTTCAGATTAAAGGGCGGTATTATTATAATAAAATCCCTTTCTGACATCACAAGGGGAGCCAAATTTCTATTATATTTTTACATGCTTGCATAGAATGGTTTAACAAAACTATGTTCTTTTTTATATTTTCTAGGTTGATAGAAGCACTGAGGGCCCAATTATAGCACTTAAACATGAAAAAGTCAGATTTTCATAATATGTCATTAAGCAAATTTTTTGTTTAGTATCTTGCAATAATTTTAACTTTATAATAAGTAATATTATAACAAGAACTTTACAATAATAACAATTGTTGCATGAAAAAAAATGTATTCTTTCCTTAAGAGCTTGTAAACAATGCACGTGTCTCACCTTCTGCGACGGTGTGCCCACAGCCATTTCGATGTAATAGCCTTGTCCTGACTTTCCTCTGAGATTGTCGATCATGTTTATAAAATTAATTCCACCTGCTCCTCTCCGTCTCCGGACAGGTCGAGAGGAGACCCTGGGGGCCGCAGGCTGTGAGAGCGGCCCCTGCCGCAGGGGGACGCGCAGTAGCACTGCGCCAGAACTGCCACCAGAAAAGGTGACCGGCAGAAGAGCCAATAATGCCCATGAATACACAACGACTTGATGCACTTTCATCTTTCAATGCTTTGAAATTTGTTCGTTTATTCCTGCGTCCGACTGATCTACCGTGACGTCATAACGCAAACTATGCCAATGAAAAACGAAGCACTAAAGGACATTCGCTCTGCTGTTTATTATCATCCGTTTTCTCCATCACCCGCATTAACCATCAGCATCAACCATCCGTTTTCCACATCTCTCTATTCCTTATGCTCACAGCATTTGACGACCCATTGTAACGTTAAAACCTTCCTGTTTCTCTTCAAGGCAAGTAACGTTATCTATTAAAATGACATTTTGGGGAAAAATAAAACTGGACGGTGAATTGTAAGCGAATGATACTGTGCTGCTGGAGTCCTGTGGATAAATGTCTGCCATTGATGTCCATTTAGGGTTTAATATTCCTGTTTGAAAATCATACGGCGCAAACCTCCATAATCCGCATCTTTATCTCCTCAGACCGCGGCTGCCTCCTCCATCTTCGTCGCAACATCCGCAGATTCCGCACAAACTGAATCGGTGTCCGATTCACACAGGTTCGTTTTTCTGATTCGGTCACAGTGATTCGCGATACGTTAATGAACATTTCGATTAAAAGTTATTTGTTTGGTTAATTTTCATTTTAAAATAGGTCACAATAAACGCAACATTTTACAAAATATATTAATCGGAAACAGAAGCGGCGCATCATCTGTTCTTTTTAAGGATGACTCGGTGAATCTGTTTTATGAACCGATTTAAAAAGAACCATCCAAACGATCCGGCTCGCTAAAACGAATCTGATTTCAGACATACCTTGCGAACAACTGAAGCTAAATGCTAAAGTGATGCATTGTGGGACTTGAAGTTCATGCAATAACTGCTACATCATTTCCCGGCAAATAAATAACCTATTTGTTCTTATGTGCTATGAAAATGTTTGTTCGTTAGCCTACCTTTGTTTATTTAAATATTAACCATTTTATAAGTAAGGTGCTGGTGGTAACACAATAGGCTATAATGATGTGTCAGATGCTTACATACACTATGAGATGTATTATGCTATGTTTTAGACTCCACATGTAATGCACGCTTATGGTACTCAGTGTCAAAGAAAATAATTATTCCAAGAAAAACTATTTCAAGAAATACATCATAATAATATCAGCTATATTATTATCACCATAAGCACAATCTTATTATATAAAAATAGTCCCGTTTTGACATCTTGTAAAAGTGCTCAGAAAAGATATGTCTTTATTTCAAACCGCCAATAAATGAAACAAAACATTTTGCAATATTATCTGTGTATTTTTTCCCTTATTTCTATGCTGTTTTATTCTTAGGTTTTCTTTGTTTGTTCTACAATGTACTTTCTTTTAAACTGCTTTGCAACAATGCAAAATGGTGAAAAGCACTAAAGAAACTTGAATATTAAATAAAGCGTTCATGAAAAGGCTAAGTCACATTGATTCAGCAAACACATTAACAAACTCATTGATTTTAAGTAGTGTTTGTCTGCCTTAGTCAGATCAGTGTAAAATAGCTTAAGCAAAACATCTACAGTGTAAAAGTTTTTTCAGACCTGAACCTTTGTTTCGGAAGCTGGTGCGTTTTGGTTCGGTTCATTTAGGCATATGTGAACACATCAATCACACTCAGATCCGCACTTAAACAACCGCTCCAAGACCGCCTGAACGAAGTGGTCTCGGCCCGATTGCAGTGTTTAAATTAAAGGGGTGCTGGGGTGGTCCCTGACCTCCTATAAGCATTGAGGGAACCGCTTATAAGCACAAAAATATAAATAAGGGCGGTTTATTCAAATTAAAATACTTAATAAAATAATTTTAAACTCTAGTGCTGTGCTGCCATAAAGCAATACTGTCTATTATTTGTCCCAATTTCACAATAAACTAATACATAAGATTTCTGTCTGAACTCTCAATTGCCCTCATGCTGTGTTTTTGGAGGAATTGACAGATTGTTAGATTTTGATTTAGGATTGCGTTAGGAGCTTTTAAATAAAATCTTAAATTTGAGGGGTAAAAATATTTAGGGTTTGAGTTAATGGTTATTATGGGTTTCTTTGATTAAAACATTGATCCAGTGCCGGGGGTTAGGGCTTAGCTAGGGGACCCCCATACATAATTCGAACACTGCACAATAGTCTTGAACGTCAGCCAGCTCCCCGTTTCCTGTCTGCCACCACCGGACAAACTGATTAATCCAGGTGTGTCTGATTATTGTTGTTGTGACTACTGAGGTCAGGCATACCTGGATTTGTCAGTTTGTTTGTGACTACTGAGGTCAGGCATACCTGGATTTGTCAGTTTGTTTGTGACTACTGAGGTCAGGCACACCTGAATTAATCAGCCCGTCCAACAATGGAAGACAGGAAACAAGGAGCTGGCCGACGCCCAGGAAGTAGTGCAGCTGGGCATAAGACCTATTGAAAACGAACTCTGGAGCACTTCAGTATAAGTGTGAAAGCAATCAGACTCAACGGACCAATGAACAGGCTATCTTACTGCTTTTTTAACCATTAGGGTTCTGTTGAGCACGTCAACGCCATTCAAAACCAAAGCGCACCTGTTCCTTATAAAACGTCTTTTAATTGCCCGTCTCCGCAATAGGTACATGGTAAGAATTTTGCCCCACCTAAGTTTTGATTCCTGCTCCAAATAATGAAGTATTATAACCACAGTTACCAAAAAAGTGTTTGTCAATCCTGACGGATAACTTTGAGCGGAATCACGGAAAATATATGGATATTAAAGGAGAGTTTACTTGCACGTGACTTGTATTAACAAAGTCTGGTTTGTTTGCAAATATTCCCTTGTGAATGCAAAGCGAACCAACATAAAATTGCAACATTGTAGCCATTTGTTTCAGAACAAAGCAATCGATCTACAGGTCTGAAAACACCCTAAATGTACTTTAAGTGAACAAAAGTTTTTCTGTTAACCAGTCAGACTTCTATCAGATCTGCCCAAACTGTCCCACTGACAGGGCAATGTGAAGAACATAGGGCCAGTGTAGAAATAATCATGTGATTCTCTATCCTTCCTGCCTGAGCTGCAGTCCATCCCCTCATCATATGACAGCTGTGATTCAGGAAATGCTGTCTGTAGGCCTGGATCATGAAAATTTGAATAACCTGCAGAAAAAGAGGAAAAGATGGCATGCACATATGTCCAACCTAAACTTCTGTTTACATCAGGTTATTTATAGCTGTAGATTCGTTTAAATTGTAAACACACTTTTGGAGCGATGTTATGTGTGCGGCAGAACTCACGATTAAGATGCTGTTCATCTCGTATCATCTGATCGTCACGAACAGTGCCTCTCAGGGTGGCTTCCTCGCGCAGGTTCCACGGCAAAGACAGCTGAGCAGATTCAAGTCTGGAGTTATTAGTGGACCTGCTTAAAAACACATTTGTCATAATATCAGTTTAGCTTATCAGCAGTTATTAACAAATAAGATAGTAATGAAATTCAAGCAGTAAGGCACCAGGTGATGTACATTAAAGTTATTTTACTAAAGTAAAGGGTAGGTAGTCTGGTTAGTGGGTAGTATAACAGCAAGAAGGTTTCTGGTTTGAGTCTTGGCTAAGTCAGATGCTCTTTCTGTTCGAAGTGTTTATGTTCTCACTGTGTCAGGGTTTATTGTACAGGATAGGTGAATTGCAGATAAACTGCATGTCCTTTATCTTTATTCTTGCCGTGAACATAGCCATTGATGGTGTTCGATGGCACAATATGACATTTTTAACTGCTAGAGGTTGTAAAACAACAACAAAGGCATAGCTTGATGACACAGTAAAAGAGATGGGAGTTGGAGTCTTCCCCTCCACTGCCTTTGTAAAGTGTGGATCATGATGATGATGAAGTTTGGCAAACTTTAGTAGAGTGGCATGCTAGACACCGCAAATACTACTTTCACATGCAGCACTGTCCAGATCTAAATGCTTTTTTAATACTGTGATAATGTCATATGCCAGTGCATGCAGAGGTAGTTTCTGCAGAGTAGTAGTTGTTGCTTCTATCAAGCCAAACTTTATTTCATCCTCACACAGCGCATTGATCCCAGAAAATTGGCTAAACAATTTGCCAGAGTGCTTTCTGTGTGAACTCAAACACGTCCTGGAATTGATTTTGGGATCAGTCCCAAAATAGGGAACTAGTAAGACTGCCGTTATATTTCGGGAAAGCATCCTGTGTGAACAAAATACAGGAACAATGCCGTAAGGGATGTGTCTTAGTGAGTCATTGCAACAAAGCAGCTATCATTCAACCCTTTGACACGGGGAGTCTATAATGCAGATCAGCATTCACAAATGTTTGCACAATTCTAAAGAAACACAGATCAGGGAGCTCCTCACTATCTGCGTCGAAACTGAGATTGTTCACCAGCTTAATGAAATGGTAAGCGATGCTCTAGCTCACAATCAAGTCTAAAAAAAAGTGATTTCTCAAGATAGAAAATTTAGGATGCTGAATGCTAAATCCACCATGTGCATGATACCAAATACAAATGTTACGTGTCTTTACAGGCTCTTTATAAGAAGTGTGTGAACGCACGCACAGATACCAGAAAATCAAACTAAACTAAAAAAATCAACTTAACTAAAATAAACGATCCCAAACAAATCCCAGACACATTTCCAAATTATTTTCCCTAATCTGTGTGTGAAAAGGTTTTTTGTCATCCATGAACATGATTAAGTCCCGTGGGGTTTATTTCCATGTGCAGATTGGTCTGCACAGCACTGCATCAGTCAAACGCACCCATGATTTTAACAGCAGTAATAGCAGAAATAAAGCGATCATGACACCATTGACACATACAAAGGAGGATTAGGGCCAAGTTTAAATGAAAAAATAAAATAATCTCGAGATTAAAGTCATTATGATTTAACTAATATTTTTTAGAGAAAAAAGTTAAATAGATAAAATTACTTTTTAAGTGGTAATATTTCGAGAATAAAGTCAACACTATGACAATAAAGTTGTGAGGTTTCGGGAATAAAGTCATAATATTTTCAGAATAATGTCATATTTTTACATTAATGTGTTTGTAGTGTTGAATTTATTCTCGAAATATTATGATTTTATTCTCTTTATATTGATTTTATTCTCGCAATTTTATGAATTTATTCCCTAAATTTGATTTTTTTTTCTGGAAAACTTCTAATTAAAACTTGCATTATAATGACTTAAATCTCAAGATCTTTTTATTTTTTATTTTAGCTTGGCCCTAATCCTTCTTGGTAGACATGCAATGAAAGAGGGACGCTACACTGGCTAAAATTGCAAAGATTTTCCAGATTCAAACATTGTTGAAAACAAGTACAGAAGTAAACAAAATGTAGCTACACTCTGCTAGTGATTTTGGAACAATTTAATTTAAAAAATCTTACATATTGTGACTTTAATAAGTCAATAAATAAATTAATTAAAATTCTAGAAACATATGGGGGCGGTTTCCCAGACAGGAATTAGACTAAAATAAACGTAAGAGCTGTCCAAACTGAAAATGACTTGCACTGACATATCTTAAAATACACGAGTGCCCTTCGTTTTTGCCTCAAAATGCACACAGGTAATGTTTTTAGTAAGGCATGTTTGCTAAATTTCCGTTATTTTCCAAATTAAACTAAGGCCTAGTCCTGGTTTAAGATAATCCCTGTCCGGGAAACCACCCCATGATGTTTTACTGATGTTGAGAATTCTAATAAAGCTGAAATCCATGTCAGTCTGATGTAGTACAGTATGTCTGTATTGTTAAGCCTGGGACACACCAAACCTACTGCCACCTACTGGTGTGTGAGAGTCATTATGCCATCACACAGATAAGTACATGTGCATATTGGCTGTGGTGTTTGAGGGGTATTCAAGTGCAAAATTCACAGTCAGAATAGTTATTTGGCATCAGTTTGGTGTGTCCTGGGCTTTATATGCCCTACTTATTACCTGCTTTCAGGCTCTGCTGTACGAAAGCCTTTCGCAAAAGGATTGCAGGCAATCTTCAGCTGGGTAATCTATGGCAGAAAAGACATTAGTGTAATGGTTTCACTTACAGCAAACTAACTTTAATAGGGAAGTTTAAATATGGAGCTTAAAGTAGTAGTTAACCCAAAAATGCTCTCCATTGACTTGACCATAGCATTTTTTCCTACTTTAAAATGTCAGTGGGTCCCATTTTTTGGGTGGACTACTCCTTTAAATTTTAAAACAAAATCAAGATTGTTACATGCTAACAGCTAAGCAAGCTAAAGGCTAAGAAATAGCAAGAACTTAGATATTGGATTGTTTGGTACCCTGTGGTTCTGGTAGGCAGTGACTGCGATGAAGCGGGTCTCTGGAAAGGTGAACGTGCAGAAGTTGCGGTGAGCGGATTGCTGGCTGTTTCGGCTCTTGTCAACCAAGACCACGTGGAGCCGTGGCTGGTACCGGTGCATGGAGTTCAGGATCATCTGGATACAAGCACGTGTGTTTGACTCTCTGCAGGAACTCTCACATTTTTGCAAGTATTTGTTTGTGTTTCTTCTTACGTGGCCATTATCATCCAGCAAGTTGTTGGTGAGTTTAAGGCGGTCGAACGAGACGGTCTGCTTCACCCACTGTGCTCCCCGTGCCGGTGAATCCGGGTGAAAGTGAACTCGACCAGGTGCCGCTACATCTCCACGTCCAGCTACCAACCAGGAGGAGCTGTGGAAAGCATACCTGTACAGATAAACTCATTAAGATTAATGGCCTTTTTTTATTTTTTGGAACTGGAAATGTTTTAAATATTTCAAAATATTTTTGGTTTATAATATTTTCACAAGAATCTCAAAGTGTATCTTTGATAGATTTAGTGTAAGAGATACATTTACATCATAACTTTCAAATTCAATTTATCATTATCTGTCTCTGTCATAGTTAGGATGAGAACAGATAAGGAGATGTAGATCTTGTGAAGCTCTTTTACTTTAATCAAAAGAAAGACGTAAAGAAGATGACGAGAAAACAGCTTCACACATCAATGTAAAGAAAAAAGTGACAAACAGCAAATAGGTGGATACACAAAGTGGCAAAAAAATTATCTGGCCAAAAATGTTTTAAATATAAATTCCAAAATATATTTAGCATATATGTTGATATAAAGGTTATAACTAAATATATTTTAAATAATATATATTTCCAGGGCAAGCAAATACATTTCTAATTGTACAACCCATATGGCAGAAAATGTATTCTTGGCCAAATTTTTTTTAAATATATGCTAAATACAAGTTAATTTTTTTTAATATACATTTAATTTTGCCATCTGCATATTTGTGCCGGAGGGCTGTGGATGGCCGGAGCTGTAACGGATTCGGAACACAGTCAGTGGAAATACACACATTGACTTGAATGGAAACCGATTGACTCCGCCGGCGTTCCGCAGCCTTTCCGCAGTCGGTGGAAATTGGGGGTTAATTGCTCATGATCTCAGAAGTTTGTACTGAGGGAGGTACAAGACTTCGAATAAAATGCCAAGAATTTCCGATGCCTGTCCGTTTTATAAAATAATTTAATTTTGATGAAGTTGTCTTCAATTATGTCATCTTTCTATTTGGTAATTTTATAGTCAATAAATATCGAAAAATTTGATACACAACAAGCAATAACCGGGACAGTTAATAGATCCAATATAGTCCAGCTATGAGTAACCCACTTCTACCCTACACTGAAAAAATGAGTCATTGAATTTACTCAATTTTTTTTTTACGTAAGTGGTTGCAATCAATTTATTTAAGCTACATTTAAACAAAAAAGATAAGTAAAGTAAAATAAAATATAAAACTTTTGTTTAAATGTAGCTTAAATAAATTTGGTTACATGCCATTTTTTTGCCAAAGTAACTTGCGAGATTTATGATATTCCATTAAGTAAGCAAAGTCAACAGGTATTGAAGGTGTTCTAAGCATTTACGTACTGTCTATTCTTGGGCTATGTTTAGACGTCTATCTGACTTTCACTTACAGCCCAAATTTTGCCTTGTTTTAGCCAAAATTGCTTGCTGGACTTGCGTAATACACCTATAAACACAACAGTTATTTTACAAAACCTACGGACAAATATTTTCACAGTTACTATATCACTAATGTACATCTTATGAAAAAAAATGCAATAATTCCACGTATTTCTATATATTTCATAATTTTGTATTTTTTATGTCTGTACTATAAGTAGTTAATGTAAAGCTGCAATGCAAGATTGTGAGAAGCGCAATCTTGAATTTACATTCGAGCATTACTTAGAAATGTCATTTTTAATTTACTACCTGTATCGTTTGTCATCCACAGGAATAAAGTCCATTAGGAGAACATATTCTGCTGCTGGGTCCATGCCTGAGATGTGGACTTGAAATGTAGGAAACATCCTTCTGGAGAAACAAAAGACAGCATGAGTCATAGAGATAAATGTGCTTCATAAAAACAAGTTAAGGTAGTTTCACTATTGTTTCTCAAAACCTAGATATTTAGCTGAAGTGATTAACCTTAAAGAACAGACCTAAGATTAAAGCGCAGGTAGGTGTTTTTGATCACCTAGTTATTTCTATATAATACGTTAAAAGCTGGATTACATATAGGGTTAACCCTAACCTTCACCCTAAGCACCCACAATACCTTAGTATCATGGCAGCGAGTTTTGCATGGACAAGCATTTACTTATGGCTACTTTTAAAAAAACTATAGTTCCTAAAGTAATACTACACAACGACCAAGTTAACAGATGCAATAATTGATGAAACCTTCCAGCCTTTGTCACGATCATTTCTGTGCCCAGTTGGTCAAATTGCTGCCACAAGCTCTGCATTTCCAGCTGAACTCGGACACTGGCGATTTCAGGGGCTTTGGCACATGACCGCTCATTGTCTGTAGTACACGGCAGGGCCACAGTACAGGTCTGTGATAAGTCAGACGCTATAGACAGAGAGCAAATAAATATAACATAAGAGAAACATCGCACTCACAACTGTAACTATAAAGTTCATAATCAAAAAGTAAGATAATTACCATTCATAATACTGCTACACATAGAAAACCCAGTCCAGCAGTGTCTTCCGAAGAGATCTGAACGTTTCTGAGTTGGGACAGTGCCGTCCTGGCTTTATATCATCTCTGAGACCCTACGATTCAGTTTTTCAACACCTCATCCATTTCACTCACTCACAACCCCTGACCCACAAACTTACTCTGTATTAAACTCAAGTATTTGTTAATTACATACACCTCACCCAACATTATTGACTGAGGAAAGGAGAATCGGTTGCTCCGTGGCAATAATTGATCTAACGCTCCAGTATCACATCTGCAACACTCAACACAGAGCTAATTGGACTTTTACCACCATTGTTCTGATGCACGACCTGCTGTGAAGTCTTAGTGATGACCTTTGATCCTCATGTGTACTACTGTATCAACTTTGACTTCTGCCTTAAGGTCCTGCCAAACAGTCAAGATGGATCTGTTTATTACATTTCTGGAGCATTTTTACTTGGATCTGTTTTTTCAGCCTGGTCTCACTGTTAATACGTATTATTAATACCTAACTTTCAAAAACACAAAACTTTTTGTATGTTGCTAAAGATGCTAAAGCGTACAATGTAGAAATATTTACAACATTTAAAGGGATGGTTCACTTTAAAATTAAAATTCTGTTATGATTTACTCATCCTCATGTTGTTTTAAACCTGTATAAAAAACAATTTCTGATGAACACAAAAGAAGATATTTTGAGAAATGATGGTAAACACAGCAGAAAGTGACCATTGATTTCCATAGTAGGAATAAAATATTTTGGAAGTATTGTGATAAATGATGAAGAAAATATTTTGATAAATGATGGTAAGCACACATGACGTCGATAACCATTAAATTCCATCATATTTTTTTATTCCTACTATGGAAGTCAATTGTTACTATCTGGTGTGTGTTTACCGTCATTTCTCAAAATATCTTCTTTTGTGTTCATCAGAAAAAAGAAAATCATACAGGTTTAGAACAACATGAGGATGAGTAAATCATAACAGAATTTACATTTTAAAGTGAACTATACCTTTAATCGTAGCATTATAATGTTTTTACAGCTACAAAAAAACGTAGAAATATTTCATACCATAAAGATTGCTATATAATTTCCCTTTAATAATTTTATCGATAATGTTAACACCCTAACCCTACCCCTAACCTTATACCCTAAACTTAAAACCCTTTTAATAGAAAATTCCAAAAATAAAAATGTGTAGGAACATTTTAGTAACGATATAGCATTTAAAGATTAGTTTATTTAAATCATGGACTGTTAGAAATAAAAAACATAACAGACAGACAAGTGTAAGCTCAATTATTTATTTATTTCGAAATTTTAAAATGAGGACCAAAAGTAGTTAAAATGAGGATGTGCTGCAGCTGCAGTCCTCTCTGAAGTTTATAAACAGAGAAATATTAAAGTTATTAATTCACAAGAATATAAATCCAGCTTCTCTTTGTCATTTCAAATTTCAAAAGTACATCGACTCAAAGACGGCAATGTCACAAATCTGTGATGTATCACGCAAGAGACAATGAGCGTTTGATATCACTGCCTTAATGCAATGTGTCGTAAAGCTGCTTGTGGCGCAATATTTGCATTTGAATTCATAACAAACATGAGATTTAACGTTACGGTCGCTGATAGGAACTGGGATAAAGATCGATGGATAAAGGACTGAATTTTGATCTGTTCCTTGAAATCGTATGAATTTTAAAGGTGTGGATTACAGCGAATGAACAAAATGAACATCTTTTGTGAATTTATGTTGTGTTTCGGTGTAATTATTGTTGCATAGAAAAAGTCATGGCAAACAAACTAAATATTATAAAATGGTTAAATGATTAGTGTTATTCATATTAAGGTTTTAAAGTGTAGTCTTGTGTGTGCGTGCGTGCGTGCGTGCGTGCGTGTGTATTTATTAGGGCTGGGCATAGATTAATCTAGATTAATTTCATACAAAATAAAAGTAATTTTTTGCATAATATATGAGTTTGTGCTGTGTGTAAATATGGTGTATATTTAAACACACACAAACATACATATATATACATTTAAGAAATGTTTTATTTATATATAGTTTTTTTATTTATATAGAATTTATAAAAATACAAATAAATGTATATACACATGTAAATGTTTCTCAAATACATACATGAATGTGTGTGTATTTATATATACATAATAATACACACAGCACAAACTCATATGTTATGCAAAAAATTCCTTTTATTTTGTATGAGATTATCGCGATTAATCTATGCCGAGCCCTAATATTTATACATAATTATTATACACAGTACACCCATATATATTATGTAAACAAAAACTTTTATTCTGGAAATGATAAGTCACGACTAATCGTGAGGCAGCACTAAAACTGTGTTTAATAAATAAGTCCGAAAATATGACTGAAAATTAATACGAGTAAGAAACGCCAATGCCCGTGATTTTAATATTAATGAATAGGAATATGTACTACTCTATACGTCTGTAAAGCTCTTCTGATCTGTCAAATGTCTTAAAATAACCACCAGAGCAATGTCTGCTGTGGTATAAGCGGAATAATTGACACCGGTTCTTCTATTTGAAAATAATGCACTCCGCTTCACGCTGCATTATCATCTTGTGTGTTCATTATTTTCTAATAATTTCTAATTTTTCTTTTTACCATTAATGCAAATATATAGCAGATGAAAAACAGTCCTGGTTTTGAGGTTAAAACCTGAAAAGCACAGGTGAATGTGAATCTTCAGAAAACTATTATGGTTTGGTGTTGAGATGGTTTTGCCCCAAGGCATAAATATGGGCACATCATCCATCTTCTGCCATTAGTAATGAATAACAGATCACAGAGTCTATTGATTACTGCTGATGTTTCTGTTATCAACTCATTCATTGTTTATTCATTTGTGGTTGCATTTTGGCTATAGTTCTTTTGTTATGTGTAGTAATAACATATTTTTTTGGAGAATGATTTGCACATTGTATTTTCTACTAAAACAAAGAAAAACAAAGACAATAAAGAAATCGTATCCAAGTTTTTTGTTCAGTTTTTATTTTATTAAACATTGCAAATCAATTTTTACCAAAAAAGCATTTAACAAAGGGTTTTGCTAAGCATCTCCGTGAATGTTAAACCAAACTGTGTTCTCATGTCTGTATCTGTGTTAGATCATAAGATTAAAGTCCATAAGTTTAGTGGTTTGGTGAAAAGTGCATATGAGTGTACTATAGAAGAAAGACAGGTTGGTGTATTCTCTGAGAAAGGCTGAGGTTTTCGTATTGGGTATAAGTGGAAAGGAAGAAAGAAGTGGGAATGTTAAAAAGCGATTGCTTTACGCAAAAGACTTTTGGAGAGCTGCAATAATAGCCTGAAAGTGGGGCTGGACCTCCGCTCCCAGTTCGTTCATCTTTTTCCTCAGTTCTCCGGATCGGACTTTCTCACGGAATTCCATGGCGCCTTTCTCCACTGATTCTTTATAGTCCTGGATGTAGGGCTCTAGCTGAGTCTTCAGATCCTGGACCTGGGCAGTAACCTTGTTACGCACAATCTCCAGGATGGGCAGCAGCTTGGACTTGGTCTCCTCCCAGTTAACAGGAATTTTCTCCTTCAATTTCTGGATCACAGGCTCCAGCTTGGTCTTCAGCTCCTCCATTTCCTTGTTGTGCTTGGCCACGTACTCTTCGAGGATGGGCTTGAGCTCAGCGCCGTACTCCTGAAAGTGCTTCTCCAGCACATGCCTCAGCTCCTCTCGCTTGGGTTCGAGCTGCTTGCGCATGTCCTCCACATCCTTCTTGAACTGCTCGAGCTTTGGAGCCAAGATTTCAGCGAACTGGGTGGCAACTGGGGTTATGCCTTGGGAGGCCTGCTGAAAGTAGCCATGGAGGTTGTCCACGGACTGGCCCAGGAACTCTCTGAACAAGAGAAAGAAAATTTAGGCTAGCTGTCACTTCTTAAAGGGGACTTTTCACAAGACTTTTTTAAGATGTAAAATAAATCTTTGGTGTACATATGTAAAGTTTTAGCTCAAAATATCATATAGATCATTTATTATAGCATGTTAAAATTGACACTTTGCAGGTGTGAGCACAAAAGTGCTGTTTTTGGACGTGTCCTTTAAGATGAAAATGAACTGATGAAATGCAAACACTGATCACCATAATGGTGGTTTGTGGAAATTGAAACTCAATTGTGCTGTCAATTATTTTCTCTCTCTGCACTAAATGGCCATGCCATGGTTGGATAGTGCAGATTAAGAGGTGGTATTATTATAATAAGATCCCCTTTTGACATCACAAGGGGAGCCAAATTTTAATGACAGCGAATGGTTTAACAAAACAAAGTTACTGGGTTGTTCTTTATCACATTTTCTAGGTTGATAGAAGCCACTGGGAACCCAATTGTACAACATCAGATTGCATTGACTTTAAGCCTAATGCCATGCTATTATCCAAATACTGTGCTTCTTACTTGTAGTCTTTGAACTCTGTGTCATCAAGGTGATTGAGGGCTTGGTGTGCAGATTGTTTCAGTTGATCTGCATACACCTGCACAACAGACTGCGCATGTTCCAGCTGCGATGGAGGTGCATCCTGCATGAAACGCGCCTGGCAACCTGAAATGAATCAATGTCATGTGTAAGATACTTTAATAATGTCATATTGAAATGTCAGCACTGCATTTGTCCAATTAAAATGTCTATTTTACACACCTAAAGAGAGGAAGATTTTTTCTCATTTTAAGCAAAAATAAAAACACTGAATTTCTACATGGTTAAAAATGTTTGTAGAAATTACAATATTACTGGCAGCTGTTTGCCAGTAACTTACTGTAAATTTAAATTTATGTTATTATTTACTGGCAACAGTTTGTTCAAAGTTAAATGAACATTAAACATTAAAAAGTCTTTATCTTTACAGAAAAAAGTAAAATAACAGCCTCATGCAAAGCATACTGGGAACCAGAAAAAAACATATTTCTGGATTTTTGGTTCCCAGAATGCTTTGCGTGAGGCTGTTATTTTAGTTGTACTCTGTAAAGATAAAGACTTGTTAATGTCTAATGTTTATTTAACTTTGAACAAACTGTTGCCAGTAAATAATATACATTTTAATTTACAGTAAGTTACTGGCAAACAGCTGCATAACTACAGCAAATTTCTACTGTGTACATTTACCAATTTCTCATCTTTAGTTAAAAGTTATTTATTTTCGCATTGTAGAAAAGAGAAGTGAGCATACCTGCCAGCAGAACTGTGAATGCAAGAGCTATAAACCTCATCCTGGATCTGAATAAAAAAGAGAAAATCTTATTATCATCTCTGAAGCAACAATTAATATATGTTTCAGATCTGTATAAGAGATCAGAGCGCATCAGTATTCAACATACAATGATGCTACACACTAAAATTTTTTTGTAAAAATGCATTTTTAAAAATGTAGGCTACTTTTTTTATTGCTGTAATGGAGAGAAATTTAATACGATAAAGGGATACCACAACTATAGTAAGACTTGCAAGTCACTATTCTGGATTTGTTTAATCTTACGTTATACGTCAGACTATTAGACTAGACTATTTTAACTAATCATCTGGATGCATTTGGACACACTCGTGATGGACCTGGATAACTTTAGACTGAACCACTTAAATAAAGTAAAGTGGCGATTACAAATCACATTATCCAAAATCACTGACAAATTTCAGTCAGGGCTCATCTAGTCATTGTAACAATAACAAAAACGATTATTAAACCTCCTAAATCTTTTGCCAATTTAAATTGATTAGAAATAACATTTTACAGTCACACACATTTCAAGCTGCTTTCTTTTAATTTCCCAAAACTTTCTAACAAACACAAACTCCTAGATGTTCTCGGTTAATAGACAGTAATGTTGACGGTCTGTAGCTGCTTACCTGTTGATGTAGCTGGTCTGGAAAGAGACTGAGGAACTGGAGCCAGAGATTTCTCTTTTAAAGGCTAATCTGACGGAGGGGGCAGATATGTGGAGGTGAACCTCACCCCCTTGACTCCTCACAGGAGGAGCAGGGTTCAAAAGTCACCCACTGAGAGGCCGGGGGAGATCTTCATCAATACTGTCAGCACAAATACATGCTAATTTATAAAACCTTACAAGTATCTTTTTAGTTCATATCATTCAGTGTTCAGCAAAGAAAACATTTTGCATACGGTTCGTCTTTCGAACAAGTACTTCTTTAAACTTATGGCACTTTTAACATTTTAGTGCAATTTTGTTTCTTATCTCCCACCAAAATATCTGTGATGTAATGCTGATGTTTCATCAGACCGCTTAATGTTTCATCAGATCGCTCTTTAAGTTACATTTAAATCTTGATAATTGACTCATTTGCATGAATAAAAAAAATGCATAAATTAATTTAACACGTTTAGGATTATTAATGATATATAAATCTTTTGTAAGCTTATATGCACCATTTGAGGAAATAATTCAACACTATAAACCCAAATTTGCTCTTTAATAGAGGAACACAGTGCCCCTTAGCGGCCTGCGATCATACGTTGGTTACAGCGCGAGTTATTTCAGTCTGAGATTGAAAAATTATTAATTTTTAATAGTAACCTTATAAAATCAAACATCGTAAAAAATCTGTTTCAATTAGATTTAAAGTGATTTGCAGAATGCTTTGCATGAGGCTGTTATTTTATTTTATCCTGTAAAGATAAAGATTTGTTAATGCTTAATGCTCATTTAACTTTGAACAAACTGTTGCCAGTTAATAACATACATTTAAATCTACAGTAAGTTACTGGCAAACAGCTGCAGAGCATTTTTTACAGTGAATGAATCTTGGGAATCACTGAAATTAAGAGTTATTAAACATCTTTTGTAATGTTTAAAATAAGAATGCTAATTCTAATATTGCATGCTTTTATTTGTAAGACACAGAGACACAGTGCTCACATGCTGGGCTCTTTATTTGGCTAACTCTCGCCTCATGTGGAGTCAGATCTGTGATCAAGAGACAAAGGACTCGCTTGGACAGAAACACTGTAAAGGGGGGACAGAGAAAACTTTTAAAAATAAAAATTTGTCATAAATCTTCACTGTAAAACATTTGCATAGTTTTCAACCTATTTCAGTTTTATCCTTCAGATTTTGGTTCCCAGAATGCTTTGCATGAGGCTGTTATTTTAGTTTTATTCTGTAAAGATTAAGACTTGTTAATGTTTAATGTTCATTTAACTTTGTAAAAACTGTTGCATGTAAATAACATCAACTTAAATCTACAGTAAGTTACTGGCAAACAGTTGACAGTAATACTGTAATTTCTGCAGAAATCTTTAACAGCGTAGTTAATGATGTGCTTTTTAATAAATCAACCCTTTTATTAATCCTTGTTCATAAGATTTTTATAAGAAGTGACATCAAATTGTATTAAGTCAAAGTTTGGTTGGTCCTAAAAATGCAAACCTTAAATTAAACATAAAATATAGGGGATTAAACAAACGTGCAGTGATTTGTGCAAACTCTATCAGCCCATCTGAGTAGGAGTTTAAGTAAACTAATCCAGCAAACACAGAGTAAAAAATCAATGTCAGTTTCAGAGCACAGATGTCTCTTTGGCTTTTCCTTGAATGTTCAACATGCTGGGGCATTCGGTCCAGGCTCTCTGCTATGTAAGGGGAATGTCGTAATCGTTCCTAGTACACGCTGTCTATATGACAACATTAGTGAACGCTGCCAACCGCTGTTTGAGAGCAAATAGGTCAAAGATTCAGCTGAGCTGTTTGTGGACTTTGAGGTTCTGTTTTTTTCATGTTGTCGAGCGCTCGATACAATTCTCTGTAAGCAGCGGTACTTCTTCAGCAAAATCCTCCTGTTGATTTGTGACTTCAGTTTATAATAATCATGTACATATACATTTATTCATATATAAAGTGACAAATGAGAATGATACACACTGAAGCATTACACATTGTTTTCCAGTATAGAGTATGAGTGCCTTCTGTTGTTTTCTAAATAAAATAAAACCTAAAATAAGTCAAAAGGTAGATAAGTTTGGTTTCTTTCATACAGAATAAAGGTGTCCACCTCCCAAAACAGTAATGAAGACAGTGATCACCCATATAAATGTCTGGAGAGAGGAATTATAAAGGCATTTTTAGAGTAAGTCATTTATTGACAGTCTGTAAACATCAGCTATCAATGAACTGAAGTCTATCCAGGACTTGAGATTTCTCAATCCACAGTCTCAGCATTGACAAATAATCTCTCTGTCAGAACAGAAAACACATTGATAACACATTGATTGCATTTGTTGTTCATGTTATTGCCTTTGAAGAGACCAAAAATTCAACTGCAGATTATATTTATTATTAATAATCATCTACTGCAATCGTCTTTCTTGTTTGGGAGCTCCTGAGATATGTTGAAGTCATTTTTTGTAGTCATTTTTGTAATTGTTGTAGCTAAATGTTTACTATGTTTTTTTTTCTGTTTTTTTACTGAATAACACTAAAATAACAGCCTCATGCAAAGCATTCTGGGAACCAAAATGTAATGGAAAAAACAAAAAAAGGTTGATAAGGATTTTCTGGTCCAAGAATGCTTTGCAATTTTGTAAAGATAAAGACTTGTTAATGTTTAATGTTCATTTAACTTTGAAAAACTATAGCCAGTAAATAACATACATTTAAATGTACAGTATTTGGCAGACAGCTGCATAACTACAGCAACATTTTTGATCTAAGCAGATTTTCAACAATGCAAAATTGTAATGTGTGTTATAGAAATTAATGCAAATACTAAAAATAACATTTTAATGACACTTAAATGTTATGTTAATATTTAGTTTTTCCTTTCATCTTACAACTAATTAACTGTACTTTAACAATAGTTTGACATTATTGATAAATGCCCCATACAGCAAAAAAACATTTCTCTGGCCAAAAATATGTTTTAAATATATATTTAATACAATAAATACAAGTTAAGGTTAATTAAATATATTTTTTAATTAGAAAATATTTATTTTTAACCTTACTATATTAACATATATTTTGAAAATGTATTTTAGAGGCAACAAATATATTTCAAATTTTACAATCCATAAAGCAAAAATATTATTTTCCTCATCAAAATATAAAAGTTTGTATAAAATGTATAAAGTATAATCATAAAATATATAAGTATGTATAAAATATAAAATTATATATATATTTTTTATCTTTTCAACCCTGTTATGTTTACAGGTTTGTAACAAACAAAGGTTTTCTTCCAATGCGACGTGAATATAAATGCTTTAAAATCTATTTATTTTTAAAATATACTTTTAAAGTAATTAAAAAATATATTGGTGAAATTTTTATTTTTGTAAACATATTTAAATATATATTTCAGTATGCATATTTTTTTTTAAATATTTTTAAATGTATTAAAAAAATTATATTTGAAAATTACAAGTAAATACATGCTTATATTAATATATGACTAACATGTTAAGATGTATTTCTGATAGTTACATATTTATGCTTGATCAAGCTGCCTTGGTTTATTTTATCCTGAACATTTGTTTCTTTTTATTGTCTATAAAATCATTTGACTGAATGCAAATACTTCCTTTTCGATAAGCCAGCTCAGGCATTTCCGATTAATTGTCAGCTATAGGTCGTCAATCTAAATTCTCTGGCTTCAATCAGTTTCAAATGAAAAGATGTTTACATTTCAGTGTCATGAGTTAATCACAAGCCATTGCTATGATGCTTTACAGTTTCAGTTTTTAACTCTTTTTTTAAAACTGATCACACATTGGGATTGACTATCTTTCTTTCCTGTCAGTGTCATTGTCATTGGCCTATCAAGTGTGTGTCATTCATGTTTATGAGTCGTGTAACACTTCTCTTTATCATTCATCTCTCTCTCTCTTCTCTTCTGTTCTCTGTTGAATATCAATAGATCTGTTTGGAGTTTAGGGTCCAATCGAGCGGCTGTTAGTTCTCACCTTTCACCCAGCAGGAGTGAAGACATCTCAATTGTTAAAGATGCTCTCATGTCTGTGATTGAATCAACCAAACAACTGGACTTGTACTTTTAAACCATTTCATTCAAAGAGAATTAAATTGCATTTAAGCTATACATCTTTTATTCTTCAGTACGGTTTGGTTTTTCTGGGGATTGAACCCATGACTTTGTGTCATTAAAGCAATGCTCTATAAGAGTTAAGCTAGAGGAAGCCCTTTGATTTATAATATTTTGTTACTAAAATTACTCATTGTTAGTTAAAAATAATGGAAAAGGATGGGACATTGTTTGAAGATTGTGTACAAACAACTATTTCTGTGAATCACACTTCACTACAGTTTTTTATATGCTGAGCAATTCCAGTGTTATGAATGTTTCAGTCAAAACTTGTAATATAATTTCTCAGAGATCGCAATATATTGAATAATCTGCTTTTATTTTCCTAAACCCCTGATGATAGAGTCCAGACATCAGAAAAATATCAGTCTTTACTCATGTTTTCTGTTTTACATGAGGGAATAAAATATAGACAAAATAGGACACACATTTTTGGGAGAAAACATACTTTGTAATTCTGTGAATTAAAATGCACAAACCAGAAGCAAAAATATTCAACAAATGGAGAAAGGACGGCTCTACATATATCAAAAATATTTATTTTATTTTAATTTTGTGTGCACATTTATGCCCATACAGAAAAAAATATATTTTCAAATATAATTTTCAATATATTTCAAAATATAAAAAATTGGGAAAAATACATCTGTGATGAAATATATTTTGAAATATGTTTACAAAAATAGCTATACTTATCATTTTATATTTTATACACTGTAAAAATACTCTTTGTCAAATCAACAAATATTTTTATGTTACTTTAACTTAAAGTAAGTTAAACTATTTCAACTTGAATTTATAAGTTATGTCAACTTTTTAAAGTCACAACTTAAAATTGGTTAAATTGACAACCAAGTTCAGCTTATTTCAAAAAATATATGAAAAATATTTCAGGGGCAACAAATACCAACATTATGGCAAAACATTTATGTTAATATATGGTGTAAAACTAAATATATTTACCAATTTAAAAAAACATTTACTTTCTACAAAAATTTAGCATATATTTAAAAACATATTTTGGGCAAGATAATTACTATTATTATTATTATTATTATTATTATTATTATTATTATTGCTGCATGGGTGAGGAAGGAACTGTTATGTATGTGACTATTCTGAAATTTGCACTTACATAAACATCTTAACCAGCTTTTACATTAATCAGATGATAAAAGGTCAAAATACACTTTGTAGAAGAGCAGCTAAAGTTTTTTTTATTATGATATTTTGATGATGACCTGGAGAGCAAAATAAACCACACTCTAAAATTTGCTGGGTTATTTTGACCCATAGAGGGTAAATATTGGACAGAACACATGCTGGGTTAAAATTGACCCAATGCTTTCATATCATAAAGATTGCTGTAAAATTTTCCTTTAATCATTTTATTGATAATGTTATGCAGCAAAATCAGCAGTGTTAAATGAACACTGCTGGTGTTTATATGAGTAACACCAGGGGCCTCATTTATAAAAGTGCGACGTAGGAACTGTCCTACATTTCATCTAAGACCATTTCTGAAATGATCGTAAGTGTGATTTAGAGAAAAGGAGCTTACGCACAAAAAAACGTGCGTACGCCTCTTTTCCAGATGTGCGGTTTATAAATCACAAATGATCTTAAAATTGTGCGCAGCTGAATGCTTTTAGAACTCCGCCTTGTAAACGCCTCTAATTTAATTCATTAGCATATAAATATTACATTTTCAAAGGCCAAATTCTCTGACTGCTACAATGGCGAGTGGTAAGAAAACATATTTGTTGTCGTTTGCTTAAGTTTTTAATATTTCTAAATTCTAACATGGAAACTTTATTGACATCACTCAAGTTAAGGCGATTATTAGTGGATCTTTCAATTCACGGGTTTCATTTAAATATAGTTTTACACGTAGGCTAAACATAGGCTATATTATATATTATATTTGTGTCTTTAAAGTTTTGTTTCAGTTTTCCATGCCTCCTGCGCCACGGTGTTAAAATAAGATATTTTCGACTTTAAAATTCAAAGATCGTATATATCTTAAACTGTCGGAATATATTCCATATGGATTCATTTGGATTTACAGATGTTTAACATTAAAATCGATGCATGGGAATAATTTGTATTAATTTTTGAAATACCCATCACTCTTAAATGTCGCATGTCCCTTGGATAAATCGAGGCTTCACAATTTAGTTCCTTTCACGTCGTTTTAATCATTAAATTCGATTCGGTTTTACTTTCATTCAATAAAGCACATGTTCTGTAACATTTACATGTGCCTTAAACACTGCGAAACAATTTTGCTATATTTTTTAATATTTTTTGAAAAGATGACTAACTAGAAAATCGTTTTCTGAACCTATAGCTTGGGCGCCATCTTTTTGCATTAGAATAGACCTTTTAAAATATCAAAATAGGCCAACATATTTTGTTTTAAAATATATTCCAAAACCTGGTTAAATTATTTTGGAGTAGCCTAGTAGGCCTTCTTCACAGTTTGTTCATTTTCTGTGTGCATCATTGTTGCATGTTTTTACGGTTCTATTCTGAATAAACAAACAGCGCAGTTTACATGCTTCGTCCTTGTTGCATTAGCTCATTAAGATAATTTTAAACAGATTTCTGTAATTCAAAAAACTCTGAATTGTAGTTGAGAACGTCACGGCGCACTATTAAAACGTTGTTATGTGTCGGTCAGGCCGGGCTCGGACACAACGTGCAGGGGCTTCGGTTATGGTTTTTTGTGCCCGATCGAAGCTCTAATACAAATGATGTTGACGCTGTAAAAGTTTCGAATATTTATTTATTTTTTATCAAACATATTCAACACTTTTTTTACATTAGCCAGGGGATGAAAGAGAAAAAATAATTTAATAAAAACATGGAAATGCTGACATACATTAATACATTTAGCAGCTTTCTTGTTTATCAGATTATTAATAGATTTTAGGTAGCCTATTGCTTAACTTCTAATAGAAAAATACGGAATAATGGTTTATAATCACCATATTTACATTTAATTATAATAAACGTTGCAAACAAAAGTAACACATTAATCAAATAATATTTCGTATGTAATAAGATATCATAAGAGAAAAAAACTAATTAAATATTTTCCAAAGTCTTAAGAAAAATATATGAATTCTAACAAAAGAGCACAAATCTAACCATTTTTTTCTTTTTTGAATAAGAACAACTCCAAAACAAATGAAAAAAATTTCTGCATGTTGACCACAAAAGGTACAAAACAAAAAGTTTCGAATATGCCTACCCGCAATACTGCAATATTGCCACAAGGAAACGTGCGTACGTCAAGTCGGAACCTGACGTGGGGGTAAGTACTTTTCCACGTCAAAGACAAGTTTTATAAATCTGAGCGTTTGAGTGGATTTGAGCGTACGCACGGTCTAAGATCAAATCTGTGCGTAAAAACGCTTTATAAATGAGGCCCCATACCTGGTGGTCCCCACAGCAGTGTTCATTTAACACTGCTGATTTTGCCATCCTAACCCTACCCCAAACCTTACCTTAAAACCAAACCCCCAAATTTATAAAAAAAGCGTAATGTATTCTTTTTATATTTGGCAACGTAACAGACAGAAAAGTGTAGGAACATTTTTATAACAATAGTAATAATATCTGAAAGTCATGAACATTTCATTACATAATTGAGTAAACTGTCTTAAATAAATAAATCAGAAAATACGACTGAAAACATGTCGTTAACATGAGTAAAAAACGCCAATGTCCACAAATGTAATATTTATGAATAGTAATATGTACAAAACTGTACATCTGTAAAGCTGTTTATGCGAAAATAATTAACGTATTAGTCCTGTCAACACGTCCATATTATGCGTTTCATTGTGTATGAAAATATAAATAAATGTACGAGTGGTACAACCACACTTTATGTAAAACATAAGATCACGTTATTATTTCAGTGCGTCATGGCGTCTTATTCATGTCCCTTTGGTGCCCATCATGGGAAAAATTTGTATAAAATATAAAGTTTGTATAAATATAAAATTATAAAAAGAAAATTTTTGTAGTTAAATTTTAATATTTTCAAACCTGTTATGTTAACAGGTTTGTAACATACAAAGTTTTTTCCAATTCAACGTGAAAATAAATGCTTAATAATAAATATATTTATTTTTACATTTCAAAATGACACTACGTATATACAAAATGGTCAAAAAAAGGTGAAAAATACATTTTTGTAAACATATTTCAAAATATATTACAGCACATATATTTTTTTGGACATTTTTTTTAAATATATATTTAAAAATTTATATTTTTTGCCATATGTTATTGACCATTCAACTTTAAGGATTCTGAATTATATTTTTCAATAACATTTGAAATCAAATATACATTTAAACCTAAATAATTCATATAAATTCTGAGAAATTATGTGGCTTTCTGTGCTTTGCATTCTGATACAAGGTTAAATCGCAGTTGTTACAAAACAGTGATCTTTTACCCCATCCACCAAAAAAAACAAAAAAAACCTAAAAGACACATTATAGATCTTTATTTTTACAGCCGTCGGTGTATGAATGATTGGGTGTATGTGAGGCAACTTGTAAAGCGCTTTGGATGGCCATGGGTCTGTTATATAAATGCAGTCCATTTACCATTTTTGTTTGCAAAATGCAAAACCCAAAGTAATCATGGAAAAGGCGACATCAAAAATAATAAAAACTGTGTGTGTTACAAACTTCTGTGAGAGAGACTCTCTTCCAGATCATGTTTGTTAAAGTTGCGGGTTGGTATGTTTAAATAAGACAGTAATTTATTTGCATGTTTTGCCACAAGATTGCATACAGAAAGACTGATCAGTATTAAATCCAGTATTAAATTTTCTTTTCTGATTCTGAGACAATCTGAACAGGTAAATTGATTGGGACTGGATGTGTTCAAGGCTCACTGGGGTTAAATGTGCTTTTACAAACAGACACCCACATACACTGATAAACAAGGTTCACTGTTTGTTTCATCAGCACCCACAGACACTTTTGGCCTTGCATTCAGTCAAAGGTTTACAGCTGCTGGTTATATAAATGAAACATGACTTGACTTTAGAAATGAGCTTAAGTCACATAATATCTTAGTTGAAATGATTAGGCAACAGTACGTTTTCTGTAAATGTGTATTATAAACATGTATGTGTATATGAAATGCTTATGTGTATTCAGCATTAGTTTGCTTTGGTCTTGTTCATCTTAGGTATGAAAAGATAAAGCAGACAATAGCCAACACTCTTAAAGAGGACATATGTCCCCAGTGCATCTATCAATCTAAAAAATGTGGAAAAGAAAAACCCAGTAACTTAGTTTTGGTAAACCATTCTCTACAAGCATGTGGGTCATTGAAATTGTGTCTCCTCTTGTGATGTCAGAAGAGGATAATACCGCCCCTTAATCTGCACTATTCAACCACAGCACTGCCATTTAGTGCACAATTGAGTTTCAATTTCAACAAACCACCATTATGGTGATCAGTGTTTGCATTTCATCAGTTAATTTGCATTTAAAAGGACACACCCCAAAACAGCACATTTTTGCTCACACCTACAAAGTGGCAATTTTAAAGAACACTAATGGTCAAATTCACGTTTTTACATTTCCTTTGGTGTGTAAGTGTGTATTAGTACATGTTAACGATATGCAAAAGGAAAAAACGAAAGTAAACACGAGTTATCGTTTTCAACGTAAATCTCTTTTCTTAGACTACAACAAACACACGGATTGTAGGCAACAGTTTACTTCCTGGGATTGGTGATGAAGACAACACCGACATTATCATAATTCCTCCAGCTTCAGACTCACAGCCTATAAGTTAACTCCTGTTAGCATTGCATTGTGACATAATCTTTCAAACATGGTAAGGAGCGTCACATTTCCGGCTGACGTCAGAGGTATTCAGGCCAATCACAACGTACAGATTAGCTGGCCAATCAGGGATACAGAGCTTTTCACATCAAAGAGTTTTGTACATAATCCTTGCGTTTCAGGAATACAGGGAAATCTGGAGCTACAACATGTACGGTATGTGGAAAATAATGTGTTTTTTAACCATAAACCACACAAATAAATTGTATTATACCAAATACACAAAATAACATACAAATTATATCAAATTAAAGAACACACCCTCTGCTTTCAAACAAACAATAAACAAACAAACAAACAAACAAACAAAATGGGGAAAAAACGTTTCATTATATATTTACTTTCTCCACTTAATTTAACCACTGAAATATGGATATTTCTCTTCAAAAATAGAACATTTTGAGCAAAAAGCCTAAAAATTGTGTTTTTGTAAAGGAATTTATGTTAGAGATCAGACTCAGAATGACTATCAAACATAAAGGCATTTAAAATCAATCATTAAATCTTTTTAACTTCCATTTTTGATAAATTCGGTTTGGCGCCATCTAGTGGATAAAAGCACTTTCACTTTGAAATTCGTCCTGAAAGGCATATTTATTAGTTAAATATTAACTCATAATTGACGAGATAACTTGTCAAATCCCGAGATAACTCGTCAATGGCGGTGAATGAGTTAAAAGGGTTCTTCACAGTTCACTATAAAGACACAGAAGTATTGAGAGACAGGACTTAATTCAAGTGCCTTAATCAGACCATTACCACAGGTGAATAAAATCAAGCACCTCATGCAGTTTCGGTTGTCAACTGTCCCATATTAGCCAGGACGTCCCGTATTTTAGACCTAATTGATTTGTCCCACACGTGACCACCATATCCCATTTATTGAATGCTACGCTGATCTAAGTGACTGATACAACCCGGCCTGTTTGACTCATGTGACGCAGATGACATCAAAATCCTGCGGAACTGATTTGAAAATCATACAGAGGAGACTGCTCTCAAAATGCTTCTATGGCACTTTGATGTCATCCACCTCCCGGTTCTTGCAGAAGTTAAACAAGCTTAACAGCAACACAGAGCCATTGCCAGAACATACAGAATGAGGGGCATTTTGTTTTCATGGGGGGCACACTTCATAAAGTGAGAAACAGATTAAACAAGTCCAGTCTACAAAACACATAAGTTACCTCACGCCTATACACAATGTAATGAGTTCAACTAACATTTCTTTTTGATTTTTTTCTGATGAACACAAAATAAGATATTTGGATAAATGATGGAAAGCACACAGCTGATTGTAACCATTGACTTCTATAGTAGGAAAACAATTACAATGTATTTTAATGGGTACCGTCAACTGTGTGCTTATCATCATTTATCCAAATATTTTCTTTATCATTTATCACAATACTTCCATAATAATTGTTTTTGCTACTATGGAAGTCAACGGTTTTGTGTTCTTCAAAATAAAAATAAAAACTCATACAAACATGAGGATGAGAAAATGATGACAGAATTTTCATTTTTGGGTGAACTATCCCTTTAAGATGAACATGAACTTGACAAGAGAGGAGTCTCTACAACTTATAAAATGAAGTTGATATATTCCAACTATATTTTATAAACTATAACAACATCTCAAGTCAAGATAAATAATAGTAAGTTGTCTTAAAAAACAGACCCAAGAAAAGACGTTTCAGCTCATGCTTTCAATGCTTATAGAACGAACAACAGCTTCACTCTTTTTTAGAAATTATTATAAATCATTATCAGCTAGACATAATCATTGAGGTTTAGTCACTAAAAACCAGTACCAAAACATAAATGAAAAAGTATATAAAATACATAATGTGCAGCAAAAAAAAAAAAACATTACATGCAAGATCCTTATCCTCATCCAGTCCATTTCAAAAATCCAAAAAGCCTCTCTTTGTAATAGTATTTTCATCCCAGTTACCCCCCTTAATGCCCAAGAACTTAAAATCAGAAAAAAAAAACATCTGGCAGTCTCAAAATGATAAAAAAAAAAACCGGAGAAGTATCACCTTGTCTCCTAATAGCACTCATAATTTTGGTGTGCAATGTACATTTTCTTTAACATACTATAAGGAGCAAGGCTAAATACAGCAATTATGGATATAACATTTTGAACGTTTTTTTTTTCAGTTTGTGTTAGATGGTGCAAACTTCAATCTACTGTATGTCCCACAAACTTTTTTATAAATCAGCATATATTTAGTGTTGTTTTGAAGTTTTTTTTAAGATTGAGTTGTGTGAGTGTGACAAATACAAGTTTAAAAGTACTATCATCTATCAGCTACTCGAAGATCCTAAAAAGTTAATGTAAAATAACTGCAGACAAAGGTTGAGATTATTGACATTGTTGGCCGGTGTTTGAAAGGCAACATTTAATTCTCTGTTTATATCAGATTTTATCTGCTGAGCACTTTACTGCCACCCTGTGGTACACAGCACACACACAAGCAAGCATGTAACTGCACACACACGCACACACACACACACACACACACACACACACACACACACACACACACACACACACACACACATACTGACACTTATTTAAATGTTTATTTAATGTAAGTTGACCAGATTTCTAAGATGGAGACGAGGGAAATTTCCTAGTTCAGTTATCAAAATACAAATCTCAAATTAAAGCTCATTTGTTATTATCTATTAATTGTAATTATATGTTGTGTTTTAATTATTGTGAGTTTATAATTCAGCATTGGATTAAAAATGGGATGAACCCAACCCACTGGTTTGTAATTTAACCTGTGTTTGTCCCTTTTTGACCCATTGATGGGTTAAACATAACCCAGCATTTTTTTATAAGTGCACTTTTCTCCTTCCTTTCTAATTCTCTTTCTTTAACCTGACACATTTGAAAGTATTAAGTTAACCTGACTACCCACTCCTTTAATGTTCACTATGTACTACATCAGGACCATTTGGGGTGGTTTGATGGAAATTGGCGGAGGCACCAAGTGTTGCAAGAAAACTGTACTTAGTATTAGTAGTATTACTATAATATTAGGATTATAGACAGTTTTTATTTCAAATGTCACATCTTTATTCTCAATGTTTGAACAATATTTAAATGTATTAATGTCCTCAATCGATAAAAAATAATAATAAAATAAAGAGTAGTTCATGTACAACACAAAGCAAATGTACACAATGATATGATCACATCAACAAAGTAAATGTAGCTGCTCATACCAGACCAAAATAAACCGAACATTAAAAAACAACAAACAAAACGAAACCAATCAGATCAGCTTTATGTTGTACCTTAAACCTGAAATCTTTCTCTTCTAGTTTACATTTCATTATAGAGACAATTGACATACAAAAATGAGTATAAATATTCTTATGACTTCAAACATTAACATGAGACCCTTGTTTAGTTGCAGCAATAGAAAATAAGCTTCTACAGTATAAGGTGTCGATTCATGCACCTCTTTTGATCAATACAACAAACAGTAAGACTCTGTTATTTCATTTCTTTTGTTTCACCAACATTATCCAAGATAATAAAATAGAAGAATGATGCAGGAAAATATATATAATCTATCTCTATGAAGTGTAACGCTGTAACAGACAGTTTAACTATAAGCCTTCCTCTCACAGATGAATCAACGTCAGTATGCAGTATTAGATTTCATCTTTAATAAACATGAGATCAACCTCAGGGAGCAGATTTCAGATATGTCTTAATACTTTGTTAACAAAAATATCTCTCTACAGTACTTTTTTAAATCTTCAATAAGAAAAAAAAATATTTAGAAACTTAGTAAAAAGCCATTTTGCAGTTTTGTATAGAAATGTAAAAAAACAGCCATTTCAACAAATACAAATGAATAAACATTTAACAAAATAGTTACACATTGTATAAAACAACTTAAATAATGACACTATAATATTGGGGTACAAACAAACATTGGATAAGCAAATAGTTAAAGGGTTTTTGCTTTTTACTGCCCCCTTAAACCAAAACCCCTCACAAAATAAAACTTTAAATAATAAACAACATTTAGTTTGAATGCTTTCAAACCAATAAATGATATTGTGAAAATCCTTAACATGTTCAGGTCATATTTCACAATGTCTTAAAGGTATAGCGGAAGATTTTCGTTTTCCGGGTGGATCATCTATATTATTGGTCATCCCAGATGTCAATCATTCTGATGATATGTTGACGTATAACCGTCGTTCGTGCTCGTCCCTAGGTTCGCTTTCTGCACATGCGCACTTTCACGGGTATATGTGTGTTGTGCTACGGTTTCAGCACAAGTCACTCACGAACCGCACAGACACGGTAAACATGCCGACAGCAACTTGTAAACAGAGCGAAGAGAAGAACTACCTGCATGCTCTCTCTCTGCCGTCATGCACGCGTTTAACAGGCGTTCCCTCTCGGGAGGAGGTACAGTGTTGCGAGCGTGCATTTTTTTTAAATGTGGAGGGGCGGTTCTTTTAAATAATTTGGGAAAATCTTCCGCTATACCTTTAAGAAAAACTATGTAGATTTGACATATTTTACAAAATGATCCCTAACTTTGATATTTATAAAAAAATTAAACAACGGCACTTTATTACAACAACTGTACGTAATACAATAATAGTTAGCCCCTGCATCCACCAGAGTGTTTTTCCAGTAGCCAGCGCATGTTTTTTGTCTGTGCTGGCTGTTTTTGTGGGTGCTTATCGCTTGCCTTTTTAGTTTGAGCTCAGCCATACTCAGTGTCGGTGCTCGCAGTTTTTGTCTGCGCTTAGCATCGGCTCTTGCCATTTTGTCTGCGCTCAACGTCTGCTCTCGCCAATTTTTACCATGCGCAGTGTCGTTGCTTACCCTTTTTGTCCATGGTCAGCAATGGCGCTTGCCACTTTTGTCCGTGTTCAGCATCGGCGAGCACAGTTTTTGTTCAGGCTCAGCATTGCTGTTCTGCGTTTTTGTCAGCACTCAACAATTTTTTCCGTACTAAATGTCAGTGCTCACTGTTTTTGTCCGTGCTTAGCATCTGCGCTCACAGTTTTTGACTCTGCTAAATGTCAGTGCTTGTAATTTTTGTCCGCGCTCAGCATCAGTGTGTGCCGTTTTTGTCCGCGCTTAGCATCGGCACTCGCTCTTTTTGTCCGCACTCAGCATTGGCGAGCACAGTTTTGTCCGTACTAAATACACATCAATTAAATTGTATTTTTGTTTGGTTTTCCAGTAATGTTGGTCTATGTGTTGTGTTTGTCTCAGTGTCAAATGTGAAGTTTCTAAGCAGATTAAACCCTCACTCAAGAGTTTACATGATTTTATCTCTGCATGTTCTTGCTCAAGAATAACAGTGGCTGTATCATTTCTATTGTAAAGAAATGCTGCAGGCATTTGTTATAATACTTAATGCTGTTTTTAATTACAAAGGCTACATATTACTGTAATGTGAAATGCTTTATTTGAACCAATTATTTTTGCATTATCAGTATTATGTAATTTTAAAGGTTACTGCTCACCTAGGTCTATTTTTATTACCAAAAATATCAAATTACTTCATTATCAATTAGAAAAATAATTGTTAGGGACAGTCCTATATTAGTTAAAACATTTCAATAATAATAATAATGTGATTTAAGTTTCCCATTCATTTATTTTATCATTGAGGATTTCTTAAAAAATATAAAAATCTTGTCTCGTCTCGTGAATTTAGTGTCTCGTCACACCCCTAGAAAGTAGCAATTAAAGCTCTCAGCTAAAGAAACACTGGCAAGCGCCCACAGTCAGCAGCATTTAAATGCTTTGGTGGACACAGGGTCTTATGTTTTTTCCTGTATCAAAGACAAGTAATAAGAATGGGACTTGGAATGTGCGTATTTGAAAAGATGTCACGATGTCAAAATATAAACATTTCTATTTCATTTTTCCTTGAAAATATAATTTCTTTTTAAAGTGTTTTTCTTTTTTTATGTGAAATATGCCCTGGACTTTCAGTGAGTCTAAAGTTAAGGCCTGTTTTTGTTGATCATAAACTGTTTACATTAAAGTGAACATCACAGAACTATTGGGTTTAAAGACACCACACTATTGTGATCTGAAAGGGAATGGAGTGCGGCTGGCCTGGTGAGTGAGGTCAAGGGGCGAAGCTTCAAATCAAAGCGACGCAGTGTTAATACGCCTCTTTCTGCGTGTGCATCTGCTCCTGGATCTTCTGAAGCATTTCCTGCATTCGTCGCAACTGCAATGAAAAACAAAACCAACAATTAGCCACCACAAAACCGCTAAATCAATAAATCAATACTGATGATCAATATGTCTGTAAGCTCGAGCAACAGCCAACGAGTCATGTGATATTGATCGTTTTCCTCCTGAACATCACATTAACCAACCGAAAGCCATGAAAACAAATGACCAATTGCACAAATGCTTTACTATCATCAATAGTAAATACTATGAACTGTGATCACAAATCAATAGCTTTGCTACATAATATGACCATAGCTATTACTAAATCAATAAAGCTTTCCTACCAAATTATACAATAATTCCATTATAATAAAAACATATGTGCATATTTGTGCTCCTGTAAAGTGCTGTGTCAGCAGCGAGTGGTTGTGTGTTTGATTCCCAAAGAACACACATTCGGATTAAATGTGTAGCTTAACAACATGTTTAAAGTGTGTGCCAAATGTATAAATGTATGTGTGACAAATATCATTGTCCCTAAAATACTTGTTTGTAAACTATTTGTATGGTATTGGTATGCAGAAGTTAAACAATACTTTGGTAAAATTAAAAGTTGATTCAAATAAAGATGACGTTATTAAACTTAATAAAGGCAAAACCAGTGAATGCAGACATGTTATGAAATCATTTAAACTGGGCGGATCAAAGGATTTTAATGTCAGATTCCAATGCAAAATAAATAACAAAAAGAAAGCAAGCCTTTGTATATTTTCTTCATTATTTTCAACATGAGACTACTACAGACTAGTGCTGCTTTATTTATATCTACACATAATCATATATTAATCTTTCAGAAGATGTTTAAACTATAAATGGGTAATATTTTTAGGGAACCCCTCATCTCAGCTTTATGACAGGTGTTAAAAGAGAAACAGAGTGATGTAGGGGAGAGCGGGGCACAAAGTAACGCTTTGGCTTCAATTAAAAAATATTAAAGTAAGATGAATCATTTCATTTACACAATTAACACACACACACACACACACACACACACACACACACACATCTCTGCTACAAATGAACACTTAAAGTTTGTTTGTGGGATCTACCATTATCGCACAATTACAGCAAGGTGACAAGAATGCAAACGTGCAACTTACCCCATAGGTGGGGTTCATTGTAACAAACAGAGGGTTTGTTAAACACAAATAATTCAATAAAATCTGTCTATATATTTAAGGTGGATATTGTTTATATATCTGCCTATAATAGATAGATATCCACACATTCATCCATTCATCATCCTTCATCTAACCACCCTTGTATTGTGCAGCAATGCATATAAATAGATTTTTTGAAAGGGAAAAAATCATAATTGTGAGTTATTTTCCCTGATGTTGTATTAACAGTTATCATTTTGATGAATAGTATTTATATTGTTTTCATTTTATTATCACTGTATACTTGAGGCTTCACTGTAACGCTATGTGACAACTACTGTAACCCTGCTGTGTAAAAATGTTTTCAATCCCAGCTATCAGTTACTAAGAGTTGCTGACATGTTGGTGTTATGTTTTAGGTAACAAGACAGTGATTCAAATAATATAAGGTTGGATTTGATGACTTACACACCAACTCAGAAATTGAAAAAAGACATAAGATGAAGAAATTTACTTTCATGCCTTAAGATCACTCTTTGTTCAATATCTTAACCAAAATGCATCAAAACTTTCACAAATTCATCTTCTGACAGTAAGAGAAAAAGATCAAAAGCACAGATTACTCGGCGTTGTAGAAATATGTAAAGTAGCTGCGTTACAATGAACCCTGCGTTAGTTTGTGCCCCGCTCAACCCCTACTATCAGATGGTGAAATACAAGACTAAAGTGCATAATGGCAGAGATGTGCAGGCATTAGGAAATGTTAAATAAATAAGGAATAATTGACGACGGGCTGTTAAATTCTAAGAAAATAATGCACACCCAAGGTGGTAATGCGGCATGATGCGAAGTGCCGTTACACCGCGGGTGTGCATTATTTTCGAATAATTCAAAGGACCGTCAATTATTCCGCTTATACCACGGTTACCACAAACATTGCTCTGATGCCTATTTTTAAGACATTTGACAAGTTAGGTGTGCGGTTTACAGAAAAATAATCAACACCCATAGAACATTTCTCAGCCAATCAGAATAAAGCATTCAACAGACCCGTGGTATAAAGACTAAGAAACACAGCAGACATCACAGTGAAGATGAATGATGAATGACAAAGTGCTCTATTCTGTCTGTATACACATATACACTCTTTCATACTGCACACATTAGAGAAATCGAGGGTTTATCATAGATTCCTGTGCTTAAATAAATGCTGTATATAAATCCCTGTCAAATATAACCCCTATCATCATGACCCTTTCAGATGAGGGTCAGCGGTGGGCTCGTGCTCTGTGCGTTGGTCCACACATGACACAGGGTCCGAATGTGGCTCATGATGTTGTTCTGGACAGGGAGCATGTCGTACCTCCTCATCCTTCTCTCGGATGAGCTTCTCCGTCTCATTGTCAGCGACGGCGGGTACCACGGGGATGGGGAAGTCAGTAACGCTCTCTCTGGTCAGTTTGTTGCTCAGAGAAACAGATAAATATGAGGGTGAAGTGTGTCTCTCTAGTGGCACCAAACACAACTACCATCAGATGACAACATATCAAACCAACTTTTTCCAGATAAAAATAAAGCTTGGGCAACATAAAAAAACAACAACTTAATTTTGTAATTATTTAAATGGGACATGTCATAAGACTTTTTTGAAGATGTCAAATCTTTGGTGTCCCCAGAGTACATATGTGAAGTTCTAGCTGAAAATATCATATAGATAATTTATTACAGCATGTTAAAATCGCCACTTTGTAGGTGTGATAAAAAATGTGCTGTTTTGGGTGTGTCCTTTAAAATGCAAATGAGCTAATGAAATGCAAACACTGATCACCATAATGTTGGTTTGTTATAATTAAAACTCAATTGTGCTGTCAATTACTTTTTCCCTCCCTCTGCACTAAATGGCAATGTCGTGGTTGGATAGTGCAGATTAAGGGGCAATATTATTATAATAAGATCCCCTTCTGACATCACAAGGGGAGCCAAATTTTTAAACTATTTTCACATGCTTGAAGTTACCGGTACCCAATTAAACATATAAAAAGTCAGATTTACATGATATGTCCCCTTTAAAACACATGTCATACTTTAAGTTATGAGTGCATACTTGCGGTTGCGTTCCTTCACCACCATGCGCGTCATGCTCTGAATGCAGTGAGCTCTGTAGTTCTCATAATGAGTTTCCCGCGTCACATCCTTCAGATCCTGCATGTGTGTTCGTACCAACATGTTCCTCAACTTTACAAAGTCACAGTGTGCTGGGTTCTCCACTGTTAAACACACACGTACGTCAGGGTCATTACGTATTTTAACATAACTCGACTCTACAAGAACTACAAATGTACACTATAGTCTCTAGTAAAAATGAAATATACCTGAATGTACTAAAAATATACTTAAAACCACACAGTCATTTGTAGTACAGTATGTTATATGCTATTTTGGTAACATTTTACAATAAGGTTAATGCATTAACTAACATAAAAAAGAGCAATATAGTTTTCAGCATGTATTAATTCTTGTCAATGTCAGTTAATGTCAGTAGTTATTTATGTTAGTTCATTGTGCATTAGTTAATGTTAACAGTTACAATGCTTGATTTTATAAATGTATTTGTCAATGCTGAAATTAACATGAACTAAGATTAATTAATGCTGTAGAAGTATTGTTCATTGTTAGCTAAAAAAAATTATTAATTGTTAACAAATACAATCTAAACTGTTACCGTTATTTTTTGGGCTCAATAAAAAAGTGTAAAAGTGTAAAAAAAGTGTAAAAGTTATCAACTAAAAGTAATATACTAATTAAAAGTATATTTGTACTTCAGTAGTACTTAGTGCTTGAAAAAAAGAATAAGAATACTTAATAATACCAGTAATACTGCAATTGATTTTAAGTGTATTGAAATAAATGGTCTCAAAATAGCACAGTTTATGGTAGTATATCTATTTACAGTACAAATACTACTTTTTTGTATTAAGTATAAAATGAATGTGTGAATGTAGTACATTTACTAAGTGTACATAACCCTGGAGAACCCAAGAACTATCCACTGGGTGGCGATCTTACCCAACTTAAACACTGACGCATTCACTCAACACTAAAAACAGCGTATTTTGATCAGGCTCTAAATCTGATCTTTTACAAAAGTTCTTCACAAAAATGGAATTATCTCCGCTTTTAGCTAAAAATTTGAGAGATGATAAGAGAACAAATGAAGGTAGGATGAAACTCGGAGCGTCTGTTCTTTTATTTGATATTTTATGTTTATTTAAAGAAGATCATTTCCCTGGAAGGCATTAAACTAAAACTGGGTGGCAACTTAAAAAAAAAAAAACGCTGACGGGGAAAGCATATTTGATCATCACTTCAACAGTTGCATGATATAAATGTTAATGCATAAATTAGATGAATGGTGATTTAAGAAAATAAACACCACAGTCTTTAATCATATTTTCATTGTGTCTTTGCTGCGTCTGTGTTGGTTGGGAACTACACTGTGTTTCAGCCACTCTTGATTCTGAGGAACTACTTTGTTTGGCGGAAGAGTAATATTTGTACTAATATAATTACAACTTATTTGTGTTTTATTTTATGAAACCCTGCTATGCATATGAAGTAACCGTTTTATAAACGCAATAAGCCTCGTGAAGCAGTGGTCTTACAGTGCATTTTATAACAGCTAAAGGGCTTCGCGTCGTGCCTACAGTAACATCGCCCCTTAGCTGTTATAAAATGCACTGGTAACCCACTGCTTCTTGGGGCTTATTGCTTTAATAGTGACTGAAAGTTTTACTGACTGTTTATATAAGGCTCACAATGAATCTTTGCATGTTTTTAATAAAGGAAATAATGAGAATTTGAATTGTGATGAATCTACAGAGATGACTGGAGATTTCTGCAGCTGTAGGTTTTTGCAGCCTGTTCATTTTATAATTATATATATATAAATCAGTGACTCTGGTATGTCTCAGATTTTCTTATATAGATTTCAGAAAACAATACAGAGATGGGTTTTGAGTATCGTATCGCTGTCAAAAGTCATACCTTCTACAATTCCCCAGGGGTACAGACGTCCTCTAACCCTCTTCCCTTTGGCCTCCACGACTGTGTTACTGCCAATCACAGCAAAGGGAATACTGTCCTACAGAACAACAACAAACAAATGAATCATCTCAACTGAACAAATCATCTCAAATGAATGAATCAATTCAACAAAACGAATCATCTCAACTGAATGAAACAACTCAACTGAACGAATAATCTCAACTGAAAGAGTCATCTCAACTGATTGAATCGTCTCAACTAAATAAATAATCTCAACTAAACAAATCATCTCAACTGAATAAGGCCCTGTCCCAAATGGCACACTCTGGACTTATGGACCTCTTCAGAATTCACACTTTGATGGCATCATGTAGTGCAGACCTTAGGGACCCTTGACATGAGTTCAAGAGGGTGCACTGGAGTCATATTTTGGGACAGACTTGAGCGTCACGCCGGAAATAGGTAGAGAAGAGAAGTTGCCCATCAGTGTGAACTCTTTTCATCGGTTGCCTGATTGGTCTGATTGCTCTTTCTCAAGGACTTCTGGGTTGGTAAAGTGCGCGAAGCCTGCTGCAGTGTGGGGTTCGCTGAAGACCGCATCAAGGGGGCAAAGGAGGCGCTGATGAGCACACTTCAAAGCATAAAAATGACATATGGGACAGCCTACAGACTCATAGACTAAGCGAGCACGCGCAATTTAAGGCCATGAGGCCGAAAGTCCAGATGAAGTGCGCCATTTGGGACAGGGCCCATCAACTCAACTGAATGAATCATCTGAGCTGATTAAATCATCTCAACTGAATAAATCATGTGAGCTGATTGAATCATCTTAACTAAACAAATCATCTCAACTGAACAAATCATCTCTGATGCAGCTGATGCATTCCACAAAACAATCTGCTATCGTACAGTTTTTACTAGTACAGGATGTTATATTTAACAACATGCTAGATTAAAATGTCTAAACCTTGAGTTCTTGATCTTGCTGTTTGAATTCCTCGTCCTCATCTGAATCGCAATCTGGAAACTGGTAGATCTTGATCCCATACTGCTCAATCTCCTCTCGAATCTGTTATAAACCAAGGAGTTGGAAACTGAAATGTACCCACGACACAAACACAAATGACAGATATTGATCAATCGAGCACTTGCCTTGATTTTCTTCTTTTTGACCTCAGTAGGGGTGAGCGTATCGGCTTTAGCTAGCACAGGCACAATATTCACCTTCTCATGTAGAGCTCTCATAAACTCAACATCAAGAGGCCTTAAACTGATAAACACAACAGCAAACCAAATGAACACAGATTTCTACACTATAAGTGTTTTAACACAATCTCAAAGCAATTCTGATGTATTTTCTAAAAATGAATACAGGTATATAGGAATTAGCCAAGTCTCAAAGACAATATGTGAGATTAGATTAAGTGTTTTTATTATTATATTAATATCATTTCATGATATTATTCAATCATATTAACATTTACTGTGGATGTAATCTTTATACAATTCTAATGCAATTAATTAATTGTGTTTGCCGTGAGAGACAGCCATAGACTTTTTGTTTTAGTCAAGATAATAAAGAGTTGTAATTACAAATGTATGACAGCAGGGGACACAAATGCATTGCAGAAGCTGATTATCTTTTATTATTGTGCAGAAGTGTTATGTCTTATGACTGACATGCTCCTGTATTATAGAAGCAGATATGAAAGGTTTCTGCCAATTTTTAATTAATAAAAAAATGATAAATAAAATTGTAAGATATGTCCCAAAATTGAACATTAAACACAAAAAAAATTCATTTTTTCACTTTAATGGTGATAATGCATCTTTCTTGCCAAAATGAAAAATAAAATGCAATGGGTGATTTGACATTCACTTTTAGTATCTCGAGGCAAGACCAACAATATTACAATCAAAAGGTAACGTGAAAAAAGAAGCAAAAAATACCCTTTAAAAGGCATTTTATTAATGCTTATGCAATAATAGCGACAAAAATGTATTTAATTATTTATTTTATTTAAAACATTTAATTGTATTTAACTTTTATTTAATGGTTTTCATTTTCCCTTTGTTTTGCAAATTCTATGTTAATCAGACAATTAATTTAAACTCTTTTAACTAGCGAGGTAGTGAAGTTGAATTCATTTTAAACTTAATTTTTACAATATAACAACTCCTCACTTGTCAAGAAATCGTAGTCATTTTAAGTTGATTAAACTTAAAAATGTAAGTGCAACAGGGAATTTTTTAACAGTGTACCTTAAGTACAACAGCTGAACGTGTCATTCACAGCCATTATATGGTACTTTTGAACTCTTTGAACTCTTGCTAGGAGGATATTTAAATAAGTAACCGGAAACAATATGTGCACATCCGAAAAAATTGTGGGAAGCTGCACGATTAACCAAATCAAAAACACTTTTCTAATAAAAAATAAAAACCTTAAAAGTATAGGGAAAGAATTTATTTTTCCGGGTGGATCATCAAGACTATTAGTCATCCCAGTTGTCAATCATTCTAGTGATATGTTTACGTAAGGCCATCGTATGTGCTCGTCCCTAGGTTAGCTTTCTGCACATGCGCACTTTGAGGTGTATATGGTGGGCTATGGTCTCAGCCATTCATTGAATCTCGCGTTCTCACCGTGTTTTTTCAAAATGTCTGAGGGTTGCAAGAGAAAAAGAAGAGAAAGGCCTTTAAAGAAAGAAACAAGACCAGAGTGTTTTTGGGAGACTATTTCACACGCTGGCGTGCGCTAAAAGCACAAGTTAGGCTTGCCATGCGAAGTTTCTACTCGGCAGGTAAAGTTTGTCGTGCTATTTGGAGAAATCCATTGCTAGTAAAAGTTGATGTAAGCTATGATTAGCGATGCTAGCCCTAGCACAAGTCACGAACCGCGCAGACACGGTAAACATGCCGACAGCAACTTATAAACAGAGCGAAGACAAGAGGCTTGTGCATACTCTCTCTCTCGTGCACACGTTTAATAGGCGTTCCCTCTCGGGAGCAGGTAGAGTGTAGCACAATTGCATTTTTTTAAAATGGAGAGGGCGGTTCTTTTTTACAATTCGGGAAAATCTTCCACTATACCTATAAGTTCTTCATTAGGCCTTTTGGGAACAACAGTGGCAGTGTGCCGATTTTTGTTTTTTATTAGTAAATGAGTAACTGGGCCAAAACCGTCTAAGGACATCTGTGTGAATAAAACAGTCGTACCCATGACCGAAGGGTGAAATGAAGTACAGACAGCAGTGTACTCGGTTATCCTGAATGTTTTTTCGGTTAAGTCCGCTCTCATCTCGGAAGTACTGCTCAAACTGCTGGTCTATGTAGTCTGCAACTGACTTCCAGCTGAAAAAACATACACAGATCATCTGATACATCAGGAGTGGAAGTAATCATGTCAACGGTAGCTGATATCGGTTTCATTAATAAAGTGTTGGACCACAGTTTATCTTCAGTACAGCTGCAAACCTTCTCACTAGATTCATACAACTATTGAATGATGTCCTGTCTTTATTATTTATCTATCACATCATGATCCAGGTGTTGAATCTACTTTTTACTCTTTACAGATGTTAGGGTTGTTCTTTCTTTACCACTCAGTGTTATTGACTGCATCTCCGAATCCCGGTGTGTCTACGATGGTAAGCTTTAGTTTGACGCCCTTCTCCTCGATGTCCACTGTGTGTTTAGTGATCTCTACCGTCTGAGTGATCCTCTCTGCCAAAAAAACAAAGAGCAAACTTTCATCCTCATGTCTGTCATTTCTTATTATTTCAGATTCATTAATGCATTTCTGTCTGTAGCGTCAGACAGAAGTAGTAGTAGCGTCAGCGTTAACACTTGACAGAGGGCATGGTCCTGACCGTTCAACAGCCAATCACATTGGACGCAACACATTGGCTAGCTCTGCACTAGGTTATTTGCATTAAGTCGATCTGATTGGTTGACGCCTGCGTTGGTGCTTGAAAACTTCTGCTGTGACGTGAACTTGAAACAATTCAGTTCGACAACGCATGACGTCACCCATTCAAAGTAAATGAGAAGTGTTGACACTGACCCCACGTGTGAATGTACCGTAACAGGTGTTCAGGTCTCACCTTCAGCATTAAGCAGTTTTCGGTCTTTATATAGATCTGTGAGGAAGAGACTGTTGACCAGGGTGGATTTTCCTAAACCCGACTCTCCTGTAAAGAAACAACACTCATGAAAAATGATTTCACTTCTGGTTTTAGGTTTTTAAAGTTAATAGCAGACATTACCTGCTACCATTAAAGTGAAGTCAAAGCCCTTTTTCACAGATTTCCGGTGAACTTGATTTGGTAAAGTTGCAAATCCCACATACTCCTTATCTTGGTCCTATCCACCGAGACATCAAAAAAGAGAAACAATAGAGTAAGACAAAATGATCAAGAGAATTAATAGATTCAGCAGTATGTGGATTAGGGGTGGGCGATAATCCGGTAGGTATGATAAACCGGTAGAAAGATATTTTGGACTATCGTCTTTATTGAGATTACACATCCATGTTATGTTGCTATGCACTTGATCATGAAAAAGTAAAATTTGTACGCATATTTAGGGTGTTTTCAAACGTCCAGGAGACAGCGAATCTCTGCAATGGACCAAGATTGACTTGTTTGTTGTTAATCCACAATAAAACACCCGGCTCACGTCATGACGGAAGCCCATTGGCTCAGATGTGTGGAGAACTTCCTGTGTTTGGTTCGGCCCGAGGTCGAGCAGCGTCCACACCACAGATGGGTTGCGCCAGAGTTCGGCGATAGCCGCTCCGAGACCACCTGTTTAGGACGATCTCAGAGCAGCCGTTTAGTGCGCACCCAAACGAACCGTACTCGGACCGACACGTCATTTGGGCCGACCTAAACAGTGTATGTTTGAAAGCACCCTTAAGCACCGCAGTTTTAAAACATTGAAACACAAACAACAGTGCTAAATGTCACACTGTTTCTGTGTGATAGTGCATTCATACCATTAAGCGAGATTGATTTACATGTTAAGTCAAAGCAAAGACACGATAAACATCCTGCTCCACGAATTAGGCGTTTGACGCACACAAGTTGAAAATCTGGACTTTGGCTGATATTTGCGGCACATCAACCAATCAGGAGCTTGCTCTAGTAGTGACGTAATTACAACATAGCCAGTTGAGGCAAAAATTCAAAACAACAATGGCGGACAAAATCAATGTCGCTATATGTTGACACCCGGAGTTGTACGACACATATTTAAACTTCGACTAAATTCGCTTAATTCAAGTTTGGTGTGAATGCTCAGTGAGAGCAGCGTGCAAGCTGCTCATTGAGCTTGTGAGCTTTTTTGCCACTTTATTGGCTTTAAATACACACATGCCCGTCTCTGCAACTATCCTCAAAAGGAAACCTAACAGCTGGAAGAGAAAACGCATGTCTAATAGTATATTGCATCCAAACTTTGGTCTTAAAGGGGAAGTTACCAAATTTTTCTCCTGTCTGTCACTCATGTTAATCAAACAGCATTGAAAAAAAAAACTCTACCGTGATACATATCATTTGGTAGATTTTATCTTTACATAAGATTTTGGTCATATGGCCCACCCCAAATGTGAATAATAAAAAAATGAATAAAACCCAAAAACAAAGAACCTGAAAAAATATAAAATATATCAATTAAAATTTTAAATAAAATAAATATAAATGCTGAATGGTAATATACAAATTATATTAATTATACATTATATGCAAGAAATAATTGACAACAGGCCGCACACAATGTGGTAATGTGGCACGATGCGGGTGTGCATTATTTTCAAATAAATCACAGGACCGGAGTCAATTATTCATCTTATGCCACGGTTACCACAAACTTTGCTCTGGTGGTTACTTTAAGACATTTAACAGGTCAGGTGTGCGTTTATGTGGAACATTTCTCAACCAATCAGAATAAAGCATTCAACAGCCACATGGTATAAACAGTAAATATATAACAGTTAATAAGTTGCAAGACAGATAAAAAAATGATATGGAAGTGCAGAAGTAAATAAAAACCGGAGGACAGCTATCTCAAGACTCCTTTACTGCATATTCAAAAGTAAAATGAGCATTTGTATAATAGTTTATCTCTGAATGTTAAAGAGTCAGCACATTCAGAGAAACACTAAACCAGAGGAGAAACTGACGTTAACCCTTTAATTATCATCATCAGAAAACCACAACATAATTCACTTTAATGAATGACTTTAAACTAAACATCCATGCCCCCTCAAAAAAGGAAGTGACATAAACACTATTAGATGGAGATAAGATTAATTTGCTATTAGATCTAAGAGAACTTGTGCAGTTCATTTTAATGTTGCCAAAAAAATCTGATCAAGAAAAGCACAAAAACAGCTCTTAGCTATGGGTGATCCTTTAGTTTCCAAATTCAGATTACTATACTTCTGTACATCAGTACCAAAGTATCTTCATTTAACAAAGTACTCATTGCAAACATATGTATCTAATAATGATCTTATTACATTGTGGTATTGTCATAAAACTGTCATGCACCAAGGTATTTACATGCAAAAATATCTCACGTCATAAGACACGTCACGCCACATGCCATTTTAAAGCAATGTCAACAAACTTTGATTTTCATTTTGAATTGTATACATACATGCTGACGTCATAATGTAATCTAACTAGTTCACTATTCTTTACCTCAGCAGCATATGGATCATAACAACCCCAAGGGCTTCTAGGCCTGGAGGGGCTGATGGGAGACGGCAGGTTAAAGTCCACATGGCCGCGCTGAGCCACGGTTCTGGACTCGTGGTCTAACTCTCCCGGGCTCCTGGGTGCCGCCACAGGCCTCAGAAAAGTGGGCGTTCCCGGGGTGTGGGGTCTGCTATGACCCTCACCATCACCCTTATGGTGCCCGGACGCGTGCCCATCTGTGGGAGGGTGATGTCCCATAATGTTCTCCAGCTCTGAATCTTCCGAGTCTTCTTTAGGAAAGTGCTGGGCTCAGGTGTATTTTGGAGGGGTCAGGGAAAAACAGACGGAAAGGCGCAAAAGTAGAGGTTTAATCGGGGAAATGGATATGAATGGAAAGTTGCGGAACATAGAAAAGAAATAAGAAGTTTAAAGTGGTTAGATACTATTTTTTTTGCATCTGTACAGAACATGAACAGCTTCTGTGTAGCTCATTGCATTAACAGTGCCAAAGGTCATGGATTCAAACCCAGAGATCACAAGTACTGATGAAAAATGTGTAGCTTGTAATGCACTGTAAGTCACTTTGAAGAAATGCATAAAAATGTTATGTGATTAGAGGTTTTCATGGGTCCACTTAGATCCAAAAACCTGAGGTCCAACCCGAGAGGGTTCAGGTCTAAAAGTTTCACATGTGCCCCGGACACAGGCCGGGTATAATAATAGCGGCATCGTGTCACGGGTAATTTAAAATGAATGTGGTTTTGCCGAACAGACCCGAGAAGACCCGAACTATCTTGTGTATGTGCGTCAAGTTGTTTTCCAACCCCTCCTCTGTTTGCCAAGAGTGCTTGCGACATCGTGTAGCTGGCAGTAGGTTCATTTTTGTTGGGAAAGACCTATCCATCAATTTTGAAAGCAGATTTTAGCGGTTAGTTGTGTCGTTGTCGGATAACAAATGAAAATAAATGGAGCAGCGGGCCAAATTGGATGCAAGACCAACTGGGTATCTTTCTGTCTGACTGGTGCGTTTTGGGATGCAGACTGCACACACAACGGTGCCGTTAAATTCAGGTACAGTTGGGTTAAAAAAATAGCTACAGGTTCGGGTCGGGCTCGGGTCTAATTCTCCGTTTGTCTCAGGTCGGTTCTTTCTTCAAAAAAATATTTATGCACGTGGGTTCGGGTGCAAAGTGATTCGAGTCATTTTGGATCGGGTACATTTCTTTGGACCTGAGAAGACCGCTAAATGTAATGAAACACAATTATCTGATACTGGTATAATATTGGCAACTTCGTTCCACTAAGCTTGACAAACATTACAATTCAGATACAGCACACTGTTTAACTGTAATGTATGAGTTTCTATTAGACCTCAAGGCTTTTGGGAGAAACTGTGGTGAAAATGATTCAAGACGGATACATTTGTTTGAGTATATGTCAGGCACTGCACCTCTGATGAGCATCGCATTAAAGAAGTGACGTCACCGTATTAACAATGTGGCATCAAGAACTCACACTATGCAGATTTATTGTACAGGACGATTTATAGTTTTGAGTAGGTCCTACGGCGTTGCCTCTATACATGAGTTATCATTTATACCTCTGTGTCCCTCTTTACATCAATGTGCAATTACACATGCAGACCGCTAGTAGGCAGTGTCGCTGAAGTATAAATGGACCTTTACTGTGATTGTATTTCTAGAGAGTGAAGAGTGCTGTTGTCACTCCATTAATAAAACACACTCAGAATCACCAAATATAAAATGTCTTTCTTCACATATGTGGCCTTTGAAATGTGCATTAAATGGGCACCAATGGGTTAAGCATCAGCAACAAAGATTTTAACATGTTTAAAGTTACATACCGAAACGTCTTGAAAAGTCATCTTGGAAACTTTTGAAAAAACTCAGTTATGAAAAGAATGTGTGCCCTACAGGGCATGCGTAGTACACAAGAGCCCTACAGTCCAAAAAAGTCTAAATGTTATAGTCTGACAGTAATTGATGAAGGTGAAACTAAACATGCTACGGGCCACAACTAATATACAACCATTCTGTGATAAACAAACAGGATAAACCAGCCTAAAGAGGTCTGGCCAGGCTTGTTAGTCTGGCTAGTTTTAATGGCTTTAGATGGTTAAGCTGCTTTTCAGGCAGGAATGTCAAAAGTCTTTAATATGATGCTGCGTACACTCCAAACGCAAAGCATCGTGTTTCTCGCTCTAAATTACTTGTGGGATTTAACTTTGTGTCATGCGAATTTTTCCGCTTGAGTTTAATATTTTCAACTTGCGCGAAGACACGTTTGAGACGAATTTCAAATTTTTGCACCATTTACATCGCCCCACACGAGTTCACGTCTATTTGCTTCTTTACATTGACTTTGTATGTAATCTATTCGAGCAAATTGTTGACTTCGCGTTTGGTGTGTTAGTAATAAAGGGGACATTTCACAAAAATTATTTTAAGAAGAGTGTGGATATAAAGTTTTAGCTGTAAATACCATATAGATAATTTATAAAAGCATGTTAAAATGCAATGCCACTTTGTAGGTGTGAGCAAAAATGCACGTGACATCATCAGAATAGTACACACACACAGTACCGTATTTTTCGGTCTTTAAGCGGCATTTTTTTTCATAACTTGGCTGGTGCTGCGTCTTATAGTCAGGTGCGCCTTGTAAGTAAGTAAGAATTAATTTTGACATTTATGAGGCAAGAAATATCATTACCGTCTACAGCCGCGAGAGTCCACCATATGCTGCTTTTGTATTTATGTAATTCATTGGATTCTGTAATGTGTAATGACGAGTATGCAAACTTCACACTGGTTGGTTTGTTCAGTTACTTTAGACTATTCAACCTTCCAGGTAAGTTCTGTATGCTATGTTTTATCGTTTAAATAACTAAAAATATTACTTTAACGTACAAACATCTATTCAGCCTGCTGTTCTGTCTGCTGTTGTTTAGTTGAATAACTTGCCTTTCCAGATGAAATGTCTGTTCTTCGGCTTGGATTTTGTGAAATAATTTTCTAAATAAACGCAACGTATAGTCCACTGTGACTTATATATGTTATTTCGTCTTAATGGCGCATTTTTGAATGATGCAGCTTATACTCCGGTGCAGCTTATAGGCGAACGCTGACTGGTTGTTGTAATATTTGTCCCACCCCTCCTCCACTGTGATTGGATGGCCGAGTTAGAAATGACATTGACAAGATGAGCTTTTCACCCAAATGTGAAAATATTTAAACTTTCAGAACTCAGCGCTGAGCATGGAAAAAACGCCGATTACAGACTCGCAGCGTGAACAAAACCCATCGGCTGCTGTTTTTGAAAAGCGCCGCACTTCCACTAGAAACAATTGAAAACATAAACCGTTCACCGGCATAAACGCTTTGGTATGCACGCTACCTAAGGTAATAAAGGCCTAACAGTCCATTATGTACGGTTTTTATACACCACTGATAATATAGTTATGCATATTATATTGCATTTCTGTCAAGACCAATGCACCTACATAATGCAAACTTTAAGAAGATGTCTCAATGGAATAAGGGTGATGCATCAATACCTTTTCTTCTGTATGCGCCCTGGGTTCAGGTGACGCAGGGACAGAGTTCTGCTCATCTGACGCAGAGTCAACATCACGGTCACTGTCCTCCATAGCTACTGGGGCTACTGTACACTCTGTCATCTCCAAACACAAGAGACAGGGACATTTGGAGAGGAGGGACAAACCAGTTTAAAGGGGACAGTGGTGGAGTTCAGGTTTTAGGTGAAGGGATATTACAGTGGAAGGACGGTGAGAGAAAGAAAAGAAACAGTAAATAAACCTAATGAATTAAATGCAAGAGGTCTGGATGAAACCATATGGGTGTTAAAGTAAAATATGCCAGTATGCAACAAAGGCACTTACTGGAATTATTTTCATTACTCTCAGGTACAGATCTGGGGAACACCCCAGCATGCCAGAAACGACAGTTACAACAATAATTTATTGAAATTGATGTTCCATCAAGTAATAGAAAATAATAATTTTATTAGAATATTATGAAATATATTACATGTTAAACCACAGATATCATAATAGAGAAGTATGTGCTTTTGGCCCCGTTCCCTTCACATTGGTCTCGCCAATGTTCATCTGAAGTCAAAGTGTCATTTTGGCTGGGTGATAACTGTCCCGAATCATTGGGCACCTCCACAAGTCTCTATGATATTCTGGTGTCTATATAAGGCATAGGTTTATCATTCAATATAAATCTATAGGATTATGAAGTAAGCAGAGGTATGAACTATAGATATACTGAAACTTGTTTTAACAAACAGCACTAATGAAGAGTTAATGACCTGCTTTGTGTCACAGGCATGTTAGATCAATATTCAATCTATCCATGAGCTTTACTGACCTATTTTAAGGCACTGCTCAATGCAGTCTACAAATAAAGCTGTACAATGTCAAGAAACTGTGATGTTGCATAATACAATCATGATTCAAAATTAGATTTAGTAACATATATACAAGCTTTTTATTCAATAAGGAAAATCTGTTTAAGAAATCAACATTCTCAAACTGTACAATACAAATCTCCTAACTAATCAGCTTTCATTGAAGAGGAGAAAAAAGAAGGACAGGACGATGGGATGCAAAGACAAATAAAGAACATTTAAACATACATGTCCTTCCTCTTTATACATGCAGACAGAAACTGACCTGAAACACCTTGAGGCAGATGAAACAGTGTGAATTTTTTGCCTTGACGAAGCCAGCTCCTCATTCCCTCATTCACCGCTCCAGACCCAGTGGCCTGTGCATGAGTTCAGGCTTTTATAGCACCAGACCCTGCATGGGACACGGTGTCCTTCAACTGCATCGAGCGGCACTGCTGCCCCTGGGCAACAATCAGTACCAACCCTCAACCACACAACTCTATCAACATATAGGGCAGGCCATTAAAAAGCCTGAAGCACTAGACATCAACCAAGATCCAACCATCATATAATGAAGTCACACCCACAAAACCAAATGCCAATAATATTGCTGTTATTACTATACATTTAAAATGCCTTATGGGTAATGAATTAATATGGTATGTTGGATCTGTATCTATATAAAATGAATAGAAACTAAGGAATGATGTGATTTTGGTTGTGTACCTGAGTATTTCCAGTTAAACTGCATAGAAACAGACATGACTAGTTTTACAGTTTTTCTGAATTGCTAAAACAAGAATTTCTCAAAACCTTAAACACAAATCCAAATTGTCAAACTAAATTCACAAAACCCTTGGCTCAAACAATTCCTTCAAAACCATTTCACCTGTACTCAAAATCAAACTAAGCTTTCAAATCATACACACATAAGTCTATAATATGTAACACTGGAAAGCATACACACTAAAAACACAACATCCAGGACACGTTTATTGTACATAACAACACACTTGACAAATACTGTTAAAATCTCTATTACCATAATCACAACTTTAAGTTTAACTGGAAATACTCAGGCACACAACCAAAATCACATCATGCTTAAAAAGACTGAAAGCACTGCATCGATCTGTGTGTGTGAAGCCTTAGTTTCTATCCATTGCTAATGTTGCTTTCAACGCTTAGTGTCAGAATTCACTCACTCGTTTTCATTAACTCATTTAAGTGGACTACATGTGAACTAATGTATGAGAATAGTGAATGAAGAAGATATAGGGGGCTATTTTGGACACATTCCTGCTGTATCTGCAAATGACAAAGGAGAGGAGTATTGTTTTTAAACTGCTCTCACTGTACTTGATGTCATACGCTGATCGGTCTGTGCAGCGGTGCATGAAGTCAAATGTACCACCTGCGTCTGTGCAGCAGGGGCACATGCTCCTTGTCCCAAACAGGTTTAGGGACAGCACAGTGACATTAAAATAAGTTGTTAAAATCGCGGCCACGCTTTTTTTGCAGGCGCCTCATGCACCCCCATTAAATGAAGTCCCATGATTCCCCATGTCTTAATGCACCACTGTACTTGGTATTAAAGTCTTACAACATCAACAAGAGCAAGATTAAGGAATTTCAGAGCATGTCCTAGATCTCAAACCCACTCCCCCGTTCTAAAACTCTTTTTGTGGGTCACTGAGATAAGAAACAATAGAGTGAATCAGGACAGATTTGGGTTTTTCAAAAAGACTGAAAATCAACAATACATTAATAATAAATGTAGCATCATTCAAAGCATCAAAAGGCAAGATCTTGAATCTTGAATTAAACTTAATCCCTAGTTTGCCAACATATTGTTTTGTCCTAAGGCTAATATCATGCTATCATGTCTGAAATGTGAAATATGTGATTTCGGGGATTAGATCATCTCATAATAAGACAGAGGCACACATTTTCAGTTAATCTCATTGCTTACAGCAGGAGGTCCAAGACAGATAAAAGCAAGGGATTTATCTTTCCACAAACAATAACTACAGTATCTCTTATACACTGGATAAAAACAGCTAATTCCTTATTACAAACAACAAAATGATGGATATAGCATCAAGACATTACAGACAAGTTAGTGTGTAGCATGCTTTCTAATACACTGTATACTATGTACAAACATATTACTGGACAGCTGTAATTGTGACTTTGACGATTATGTAATTACTTCACCCAAAATTGTAATCCCGATTAGATTTTTAAATAATTGTCCATGTCAATCCAATACATTGCTTTGTCAAAACACTGAAAGGCCTGATATGACAGCTTTGTTTGGGTGGGACTACCAGTTTATTTGACCAATGCTATTTTTCCTATTAGCATTACACACCACAGCTTTCCTTTTCTAAGTTGTTTGATATTCACCATCATACAAATTGAGGTATAAGCAGTAAAACAACAGACTCTTTATATTTGCCTTTCTTAGATACAACCGGACAGTAAGAAATCATTCTCAATTCAGTCAAGTGATGTGTTTGATATGAGCTCATGTTGTCAGATGCTGTGATGACTGCAGCAGAGCTGAGATTGTGTGTGAATAGTGCTGTTGTGTGAATCTGCACAGCGAAACTCTTTGTGACTGTGTGTGTGTGTGTGCGCGCGCGCGTGTGTGTGTGTGTGTGAGAGAGAGAGAGAGAGAGAGAGAGAGAGAGAGAGAGAACCATACATAAACATTAATGCACAAATTGATTGGAAAAGCCAATATTTGTTGAGTTCAATCATATCAAAACAGTTCAATCAAATCAATAATTTTACTGCGGAGTTCATATCAGAGTAATCTACTGAACAGACCTAAAAAGCTAAATCCAAATGCCTGACACTTTTAATCAAGTCAACAGCAAACAGTTACAATGTCTAGTTCCTCAAAGTCAAATAAGTAAACATACTGCAAACATACCTCAATATCGGTTATCTCTGAGATTGCTGCCATGTTCAGCGATGCAGAGAGAGACCAGCCACACAGGACAAGCAAATGTCACCCAAAGTCTGTCTGCATCTCACTGGCATTGCATCACCACACTCCCAGCATGTGCATCTCACTGGAGCTCATTTGCATGGCCACACCCCGTCATATGCATCCCACTGCAGACCATTTGCATAGTCACACCCAGGCACACAAATCGCATCTGCATGGCTACACTTCCAGCAACTGCATCTCACTGCAGGTCATTTGCATAGACCCAGTTTCAGTGTATGAATTGAACTGAAGATAATTTGCATAGTCACACCCGAGTGCACCAATCACATATTTCATGGCAATTTCAAGCACCACTGTAAAATAATTACACAGATCCACCCCCATCGCATGCATCTCACTGTAGATATTTGCAGTTTTTTCAAGGCTTTCGGTTATCACAACATATATCTTGTGAAACTTTTACTAGTCTAGGTTTGCTGAATACTACATGTGTGTTATATGGCTTTCTTCAGGAGAGACGCTGGCTTTCCTGAGAATTAAGGCAACAAATTTGTCATCGAAAATGTCCATGTTTACATGAACACAAAAAATAAAACAATGCACAGACCTATACATTAACTTTGCTGTTCATCAGGCAATGCTTTAGTCTTGGATCTATAGTTAGTTCTCTATAAATGATTTCTGATGACAGTACCAAGCAAATCCGGGTGCCTCTGAACACATAAGCCCTAACAAAACATCAGTCACATCTGAGACGTCTGTGCAGCTCGCAACACAAAGACATCCAAAGAAAGATACGGCAAACCCACCCTTTAACATCTCTTATCACCAGTGGTCACTGCCATATTGGGCTTTAAAAAACACTGTAGTAAGTGACACACATTTCAACTAATCCCTGACATTAAAACAAGCTCTTCTTAACATGAACATGTGTACTTAAGGGTTTTGTAGTATATTTAAGGAGACTCTCCTGAAGCTAAGAAACAGGACAAGATAGAAAAACTGATTTGTTTTAATAACAAGAGGATTCAGCAAAGCTTTCTGGGATTCAGTCTACATTCACTTCTCCATAACAAATCAAAACCTCATCAGATAATCTCAGTGGATTAGTCTTCTGTTGTCATTGTGGAAACAGATAGCAAAGATACATTATTTTAGATGTATCTGGGCTAAATGCAGATTTTGAAGCTTTGTGTACATTGCCATTTATTCTTTCTACTGACAGGAAGAGACTGCCTGAATGACATCAAACAACGCTATCTCATGAGAATTTGTACGAGTTGACTAATTCGCATTAATTCATACAACCACATTCGTAAGTTTTTTATTGAAGGGATAGTTTACCCAAAAATCTGTCATCATTTGTGACCCGTGCTGCTGGCAAATTGAGTCGGAATGAGCACATTTTCAAAAATTTGTTATTTATATTTTGAAATTCTCTCTAAAAAAAAAAACAAGGCTTGAAATTAACTTTTTAGTAGGTAGCACTGGTGCTCCCAAGTGTAAATTGTCCTGAAGATTAAAAGCTTGAACAATCAAACTTGTCCCATCAATCGTCTCGTGGTTAGACGATATGAAGCGGCCGCGGCAAGTTTGGCCAGGACGCCAGGGCACCCCTACTCTTAAAAAAAAAAACATCCTGGGATTTTTACAGACAACAGAGAGTCAGGACCTCGCTTTAACATCTCATCTGAAGGACGGTGCTTTTTGACAGTGTAGTGTCCCCATCACTATACTGGGGTGTTAGGACCCACACAGACCACAGGGTGAGCAGCACCCCCTGCTGGTCTCACTAACACCTCTACCAGCAGCAACCTGGTTTTCCTATGAGGTCTCCCATCCAAGTACCGACCAGGCTCAAACCCTACTTAGCTTCAGTGGGCAAGCTGTCTTGGGCTACAGGGTGTTTAAAATAAGCTATTTGCTTAAAAAATGTAGACGCATGGTGCCCTATAATGTTATTTTAAATTTTTAATTTAAATTATTTTTACAAATCCCAATTTTTCTGTTTTACTTTTTATGGATTCCCTATTTTTTCACTTTTAATTTTCTTTAATGGTTAATTACATTTTACTTATCAAACAGCATGTTTAATAAACATAAAACATAAAATTTAATAATTTTTTTTTTCCAAAATAATCAAATAAAATGTATATCATATACATATAAATGTATATAAATATAATATGATAAATTTTCATCAAAACATTGCATTTTTATTTTTGTCAATGTGCATAACAAAATTTTGTTTAAATAAAAAAAAAGGAAAGTAAAATTTTTTTGAGAGTGAGTATAAGAAAAACATAATTTTTAATCCTTATTTTTATTTTTAGTTTTAAAAGTAGATTTTACTATACAATAGTAATATATTTTTATCAACTTCATTACGTTTAACAGACTTTTATTTTGAATATGGTCGAATTAATACGAATTAGCCACCTCCTCTAAATTACGTACGACTTGGCATGAGATGGAGCTGCATAATTCGATAAATAATGTTGCATTTCTGATCTCTATTAAGATCTTATCATAATAATATAATACTAGTAAGATAAGAATATTTTTGTATGCCAAACAGTTTAACAGATATAGGAGTTATTCGATCTACGTCATCAATGTTCGCGGCGGCCATGTTGTTGACATAGAAACCACGACAACTGTCAGTCTGTCAATTGACAAGCGAGGCAGTGTCGGTATTATCCATGGTATTTTCAATGTAATTTTTTTAAACAGCGCGATGGTGTGTGGTGTAATACACGGCTGTTCTAACAACAGCAATAAGAACACCGGGATTAGTTTTTATGCGATACCAACTGTCAGAAAACATAAAAGGAAGGAGACAGAAAAGTTGAGCCAGTGCAGGAGAGACTTGTGGCTTGCTAGGATAAATAGGCTAAACTTTCAGCCAACTCCCCACACCAAAGTCTGTTCCCATCATTCTATCACATGTAGAAAACGTTTCAGTTTTTAGATAACTTTACATCACCTCACAGCAAAGTCTGTCCTCATAATTTTATCACATATGGTTAGCTGTAAGCAGTGGCTAACACGGCTCTTTCAAATAAGCTGCCATAAATTGAGACCGTTATTAAATTAGTATTAATAACTACATGAACATAATAGGTCTGGCATTGTTACTAGGTAGGGAATTAAGGGCCGTTCACATTATAACGATAACTATAAAAAATATAGTTTTGAAAATCGTTTTATATTAAAGAGAATAGCGGAGTTCACCCCAAAATTATAAGGATACAGATACAATGAATGACATCGTTGGGATCACTTTCTGAGCAACTTTTCCCACCTGATGAAGGATAAACCATTAATAGCCAATCAAATCTATTTGAACTTCAAGTGCACACGCACTTAAAATGACAGTGAAGCTCATTGCTGAGGTCTATACCATAAAATTACCTGCAGTTGCTATGAAAATTGACTACGTAATGCTTTTAATTCTATTACATTAAGTAACCTTTATGCCAAAAGGTAAGAGATTACACAAACTATTAGATTCACTGTTTGGACTTACGCAAAACGTAGTGTGTTGAGGACATCTGCAAAAGTTTTATTACAAGCAATATTACAGGCAAGTAATTTGCGCGAGTGCCGTGAGCGAATTAGCATAAACGTATTGTTTGGTGATGTGGACGCTAATATAGTTATCGTTATAATGTGAACGGCCCTTCAGTGCTTGTATGATGTATGCAGATACTGTATGAACGATATAGTTATAAATATCCGGATAAGTTACAGCTGGCAATAAGGACGGATCTTTACTTAAGGCTATTGGGTCTATTTGATATGGGTCCACACCAATCAAGCTAATCTTCTCTTGATACCGAAAAGATGAAGCCATTAGGCTACTGCTCCCCTCAACTCAAATCTACGTGCGGCTAGGTGCAGGACAGATGTCATGTCAACAGTATGGCCGCGGTTAGCTACTTCCGGTGTTTGCGAATAAGCCCTATTGTCAAGATGAAGCCCAACTGTGTGCTAAAGACACATAAGCATCATCATAAAAGTGTATATCAATAAATAATCACTACTTTCCACAAGTAGATCATAATGGTCTTCAGGTTTAAAAACACTGTTTTGATATTTCGCACATAGCTAGCCAGTTCTGTACTTCACAAAACAGCGTCTCAAGGACTGGCTTTCCCAGACTTCCTGACTAATTCATTTAGACTTTATCAACAATTTTTCCAGGTTCCTGTTCGATCCAGACCCAGCTGAAGTGATGTCCCCTCCCTCGACCTACAGTTGTGTTTGTGTGTTGTGCTGATCGAGCATTTCTTCTCATTACAGTCACAGTAATGCAAGAATGCATGTTGAGAATGAACAGTAGGATGAACATGCATTCATGTGTGAGTTTTGTGAACTTGAACAGAGTGTGTTTCTGACCAAAAGCAATATTATCACATAAAAGAAACCTGGGCGATCTGAAACATATACATAGAAATCAACCCGTCACACCATACAAACAGCACTCATGTGTAGTGCATCAGAGGCTCAACTCACAATCGAGTCCAATGTGAACATATTGACCTAACTAAAATAATAAGCATCTCCATTAATCTGAAGTCTGTGCACTAATGCATGTATAATCACAACAGTCCAGAGCCAATACAGCGCTGTTAAGGGAAACCAGGCATTATGCTGTCTATTGGTTTTTTAGTGGACCTCGGGTAAGAAAAACTGAATGGCACAATTACTTCTCACACAGAAAACAGAAGAAGTGCTTTTGAATGGGAAGTTCTCTGTGCCAAAACAGCGAAAAGCGGAGGCTAGACTTCACCTAAGACCAAAACAATAGATGTAGACATAACAACAGTGGAATGTGGAGGGTCGTGCCCCGGCTTCGCTCTCAGCATTCTGAAAGAACTTTAGTCGCTATCAAGGTGGCCTAAATCCAATGTGTGAGGTTCATTACCAACATATGGGCATGAAAGTGTGGAACCAGATCAGACACTACTTTTCATTCCGGTAAGGGCTGAACATCACAGAAAGCAAAAACATCTGAATTATCTGATTACAGCGCTAAATACAAGTATGAACAAAAACATCTTGTTTGATATTAACATGGAAGGGTGGTCATGTAGGAACAAAAGGCAACAACATTCAAGTGTAAATATCAATCCGTCTTCAAAGAGTCCAGGTCATCAATCTTGGCAAAATTGTATGAGGTATACACTTGAAATAGGCACTTCAGCATATCCGGAGGAAGTCTGACCTCTTTGTGTTTTTTTCAGTAGTTGACATGCGTCCTCTATTGGAGCACCCCTCCCTACAGCGTATCCTCTGAACCATTATCCCATTATGCCATTAAAGTACATTGACTGCCAAACCACACCTACTCTTCTTCAAACAAACAGGTCAGTGAGTTTACATGCCACATACATACACCCTTAAACATCTCAATGGGAACTAGATTTTACTAAAGATGACAGCAGACTGGTACCCGAAGAATAAAGACACGATCTGTACATTATTTCCTATGTGCCATAAAGCCTGGGGGAGTGTTTTTTTGATACTTTATTAAAAGGTGTTTTGTTAAAATAACAGCACAGCTGTTAATATATTAAACTCCAAATAAATAAAGTTCAATTCAATTCAATTTTATTTATATAGCGCTTTTCACAATACTTAATTGTTTCAAAGCAGCTTTACATTAATAGAAGCAGTAAAAACACAGAAAAACGACAGATGGCACAACATAATACACGATAGCATAAGCAGTCAAATTTGCTACGGCTATGACTCGACATTATAAGCGAGCGTATTACTAATGTAACGTCTAGAAGAGGAAGCTAAGTTAAGCCCAAGAAGGCTGACTCCCCGGGGTAAAAAACCCCCTAGAAGAAAAAAACCCCGGGCTGTTTAGCCGAGGAAAAAAAAAAAGTCCTAGGAGGGAAAAACCCTTGGGAGATATACATGTATATACACACATATAAACGGGTAAGGAGATTAAGCGGAGATTAAGCTGGTTCTGTCGGTGATCGTTGGTCAGGCATCAGCTGGGCATCACGTTGAAGGACGACCAGTAGATCAGAGGTGTGCCGAATTTCCCATCTACCGGAACTGGGTCTGTTTGTCCCATTGTCCTCGGGGTCGAGGACGAGACAGGGAGAGAAAAACAAAATCATATTAGCGTAGGGGCCGTTCACATGTAATGCAAGTGTCACACAGTGATGTGGTTTAATCAGCTTAGTTTCAGACAGACTAACTATTGCGGCATAATTATATTATCCACAGTTGAGGATTTTGCAAATTGGGGGCCCACTGCGACGGTATATATGGTAACTAAGGGTCACCTTCCGGTATTTAAGAGAAAATGAAACCTGTCGACCCTTTGACTAAGGCCTGTAACCCCACTGTCGTCGTTAATGCAGGTTCAGTGGCAAACGGGTCTATATTGCATACTATTTACAAGACCACAAGAAAACCCCAACATCGCAACCTGACCATACGTGTTAACCCGTTTGACTAAGGCTGGAGGCCCCACTGTCGTCGTTAATGCAGGTTCAGTGGCAAACGGGTCTGTATGGCATACTATTCACAAGACACACGAAAGCACCAAAATCGTAACCCGACCATACGTGCCAACCCGTTTGACTAAGGCTGGAGGCCCCACTGTCGTCGTTAATGCAGGTTCAGTGGCAAACGGGTCTGTATGGCATACTATTCGCAAGACAAAGAAAGCACCAAAATCGCAACCCGACCATACGTGCCAACCCGTTTGACTAAGGCTGGAGGCCCCACTGTCGTCGTTAATGCAGGTTCAGTGGCAAACGGGTCGGTATGGCATACTATTCACAAGACACACAAAAGTTCCAAAATCGCAACCCGACCATACGATAAGATAAGGTTTTTATTTATTTATTTGGTTGGTCTGTGTTATGACCGCGAGTGCTTTGTTCCGTACAAATAACTATTTCGAGTTAAGTACCTTTACTAAACAAATTATGCGAATGCTTTGTTGAAGAGAAAAGTTTTAAGTCTAGATTTAAAATGATCAACTGTGTCTGATTCTCGGACATCGGTTGGTAAATCATTCCAGAGCTTAGGGGCTAAGTAGGAAAAGGATCTTCCACTTTTAGACAATTTCATATATTAGTTATGAAATTGTCTGTCAGATAGTCTAGGGATAATCAAGAGACCAGAATTTTGCGACCGTAAGTGCTCAACAAATGTATAATACTTACACCCAATGTAAGGTTTGTGTCACAGCTGCTCTAAACTAACAGTATTGATGAAAATCATTCATTTATGTTTCTATAACGGTTAATCCAACAGTATGTGTAAGATCATTAGTCACAATACTATTTTTAATGTTTAAAACATTTTTTTTTAATTGACTGTTTTACAAGAAAGGCAGAAAAAATAGTAAAGCATTTTATGATGTTTTTATTTACATGCCCAATTACAGTTATTTACTTTCAGTCCCTAATAGAAAAATGGTTGAATGTTACGCTTGATTTATTTCTGACTTCTAAGTGTGGACTCAAAAGTGGGTATAAAAACATGAATTCAATTTGACATTCATCACTCCTGTTTAAAATTATGAAAAGGTGAAGAACTCTCGGAAAAAAAAGAGCCACATTTAAACACTTCACGATGCAGGATGATCTTTGACAAAATAAGACAGATGGTCTACAACAGTGGTTCTCAAACTTTTTCCGCATGCGGCCCCCCTTGTGTACGGTGCATTCCTTCACGCCCCCCCCCCAAAGAAAATTTATGACAAAAAAAACTGTTCTAAAATTTAACATTTTAATTAAACAAAACATATTAAGTTATACAAAGTAGTGCTGTTGGTTAGTAGCCTTATATTTTTTTAGGTTTAATTACACAGAATTCATGATAAATTAATGTATTTTATAAAATGTCATAAAACTGGGGCCACCCTGGCACCATCTCGAGGCCCCCCTGGGGGCCCCGGACCCCAGTTTGAGAACCACTGGTCTACAACACCACCCTGCCCACCAGATGTATACATTAATCTTACAAATATTAAAGGATCATAAACTGGCTTATTTTATAATTTTGTACTGTTCTCTGTGGTCCACTAATAGTGTTTTTTAAATCATCATAATAATAGGCTTTTATCTACATTGCTTTTGAGTCTCTATTAAGAAATCACCTGGATGTAATCAACCACTGCTATTATTGGGTAACAGTGTTACATATGTAAAAAAAGTTTCAATACCCCATTCTGTCCATGTGTGGAATTACACGTAATAAAGATTCAAAAAGTTGTGGATATTCTGCGGCGGTGGTCTTTCGCCTTACTATAACATCATACGTAGGGCTGGGCGATATGGCAAAAATGTGATCTTGGAAAAAAATCCATACTGACCGATAACGATACACGATTTCGATATAAGATGTTAATGCTTCCAGCTTTAAAAGAATATGCCAACAATGACTGAAGCCACAGAAATAAGAGGGTTCATTAAATACAATTTTAATCTGCACCTCGTTTTTTTAGATAGCCAAACCACTTCCATATAACAGAATTTGTGCTACCTTTTTTGTCCACAATTTCATCATCTTTGGATATTTATGTATTACATATAGGCCAATGTATTTTTGCTGTCACTACAACAATGCTACTGACAAGCAATCAAATCTTTAATTTTTCTACTTAATCATAAGACTATATTCATCTTGTTTTACTTTTCAGGCATCTGTATTAAATGTAAATATATTAGTTATGAAATTGTCTGTCAACATGATTTAACAATAGCAATAAATACAAACAGGGCCGCATTAATGCATGGGCTTACCTGGGCTTAAGCCCAGGGCCTCGGGCTGGGAAGGGCCCCGAGTTGCCAAAAAAAAAATAACTGCCGCATTTTATAAAAAGTTGATACTCCCTTTAAAATTATGCTTAATCGCTTTGCTTTGAATGTCCGTGCGTGAATGCAGTTCCTGCGCAAGAAAATCTCTCACTTACTATAGGCTACCCTGCAATCATTAGTGAGCTTTTTAAAATTTCTGTCTGAAATATCCATTATTGCATCTCTGAAGGCAAAACAGACAGCTTTCTGATAAAGTGACCAAAAGTGCCTTTCAAGTGATGAACAAAGACTAAACTGAGGACGCGTTTTTATCTTAATACGAAAGACAACGTGTATATAAACATTCATTAAATGATTCCTCGTAACATTTTAAAGCCAAGATGTACAGAACAGCACACAAAGATATTACACAAAACAGTTTTGATAACTAAATCTAATAAATAACAAATTAGATTCTGCCTCGGAAGCCTATAAGTTCAGCGATCGTTTCATTTTGAGATTTAGCGTGGCAAGGAAATAAAAGACGAGAAATTACATATAATTTGTTACTGTAAATTATAAAAAAACAAGCTTTATATACAATTACTTAAACGGTTCATTTATAACCAAAAAACACTGAAATTAATGATTTTATAGACACTATATATGCTTTATTATTTTGCACAGAAATATCTGATTGCTTACTTTCACTTTGATCATCTCTGTATTCACAAAAACGGCTTACCTGTTTTGTAGCTCAACTTTTGACAAGTTAAGCAACCTTTTTAAATACATTTTAAAACTTATACTTGTCGAAAAAATCTGTTTTTTGATGTTACGTTTGATGAATGCCTAAATATGATCACGCAGAGCAGCACGTTCGGCTAAATTGAATGTGAGTGACAGCATGCAACCGCGCAACATCGACACAATGAAAAGCAATCCAAAACTTACAGAACTTAAATTAGATAAGAATTTACCTTTATAATTAATAAAAAATAAAAACAAAATAAAGTCAGAATCATTAGGTGCAGAACATGGGTGCAAAATGCCTAAATGCGCAGGGGAATAAAACCCACAAATAGTTTAATCAGATAACACTAAATAATCTATAAATTAAATAAAAACAAGGAAATATTAAAATTAATTTTAAAATAACGAAAGTATATAATTACCTGTTTTGTCTTTTTAATTGCAGAAACAAAGAGACTTTGCAATGGTTTCTGGATATGGACGTCTAGCCCTGTCACGGGATTTAGGCTATTAACAGACTTTAAAAATATTTATTGAAAGCTACTATATTATTTACTTAGTATTATCATAATAGGATGTATATTTTTTATATTGGGAGAAAGCTGTTAAATATGAAATCAGATACTGTGCACTCTTATACAGCCAAAATTAAATGATCCTCAATTTTATAACACATCTGCGACAATTGACTGTGCAGTAGTCGAATCAGGCTTCTCCTGTCAAAGCATCGAATCTTAGACTATTCGGGTCACCTAGGACTATGTGCATATGTTATGCAGTGATATTTGTGTATATTGCGGGCATTCTGATATGGTTTTAATATTTTGTAATTCCATTTATTCCAGCAAAATAAAAGCCTGACAACTTGCACTTAGTGATTATAAAGATTGTGTGAATGTAGGCTGCAATTCTGGTGGATAAAGGGCCACACAAAATGATAAAGCCCAGGGGCCCCTTACAGTGTTAATGCGGCCCTGAATACAAATAATACACTGCACAGTCCTCACTGTATCAATTAAATATGCAGCTGCAAAATGTATTCAGTAAATACTAATAGTAGTGAGGAGTTTTCATTTTTTGTGTGTAATGAACATTTTTGACACAGAAAGCAGCAGGCTACTGTCACTTTAAGACCCAAGACAGCTTTAACTGCACTGTTTCAATATACTGATAAACATACAGCTGTTTATATTCACTTACACTAGAAAGCTTTTACGCCCGCGGCCGGCACATGTTTTCAAATGTTGAACGCAGAGAGTTGAAAAATATTCAACTTCGAGTGAAAAGCTTCGCTCGTCAATGTCAGTTCTCACACGGCCGTCCAATCACAGTGGAGGAGGGGCGGGACATTATCACAGCAACCAACCGGCTCACAGCTAAAGTTTCACAGCAAAGCACTCGGCTGAAGAAAGCTGGCAATCAGCTGAAAAACAGCTGGCATTCGGAATTGTCCAGGCGTTTTCAGCCGCGTTTAAAAGTTTTGGTGTGCACAACCCAATATACAGTATATTCACTGCAGCGGTGGATCGGCTATTTTTCTTCATCTTTTCTAAATTTGTAAATGTCCTGTAAATATACTTTCAAAGCGGTGCAGACATGTGCGCGTGCAAGATAGACGCGAGAAGAAAGTACTGTACATTTTTTGTCTGCTATAATCCAGGCATTAATGCAAGCTGCTTGTGCTTTAATAAGGCGCTTGTCATTTTTTGCGATCCATGACGAGAAATGGACTTAAGTCCAACATTACACAAAAGTACAGATCAATCCACATTGAGTAAAAATGTCTGGAGCTTATCATCGTTATCATTTTAAATTTCAACGCGATTCGATGTGATATCGTTTATCGGCACAGCTCTAATCATACTGTAGTCACGCACTTTTCAAAACGAGTTATAGTTTTGACCTTGGTTTAAATAAAAAAAACTACTTTTTTTTAAAACAACAACAAAGTGTTGAGTTTTGAAACTTAATAACTGCCTCTTAACTGTCAAATGATCAATAAAAATTTCACAGTTCACAACCCCTTTAATATTCTAGGTTACATATAAGCTGTGTCCCAATTCGAAGGCTGCGACCTCCAAAGGCTGCATTCTAAGATTGATTGCGTCACAGCAGCGTGACTAGTTCTCGAAGGATGCTTAAAATGCAGCTTAGAATGCAGTCTTTCTTTCTCTGGGATAGAGCAAATGGATCCTTCACAGTCTAGGCTTTCCCAAGATGCATTTCGCGTCTGTAACGGCTGGATATAATGGTTGGAAATGTTAAAATAATATATATATTGGTTGGGTACAGCAGGTGGCGCAACTACGCAGCCTCCGTAGGCTAGACTGTCTAATTTCGGTTTTTCATGGACTTTAGAGGTTGCGACCTTCAAAGACAGAGTCCTCACCATTAAAGGACACATCCATCGAAGGATCTAGCCTTCAAATTGGAACAGCTATCGAGGACTAAAGAGAGATTTGTTTTCAGTACTGACATAAATGCATCTAATAGTTTTGCACAGAAATGAATATTAAGTTCATAACTGTGATCTGAAAACACAAGCGACAATTGTTTATCTTATCATCTTATCTGTCTTCAATGAATGCACGTGCCACTGAAACTATGCAGGAATTTTCAGAAACCAGGACGAGACCACGGGGACAACAGACCAGAACAAAGTAAAAAAAATCAATCTGTCAGCTAATAGCCTTTTAAAGCCTTTGTCTAAAACTATTTTTACATACACACATATAGACCATGTACACAAATATATAGACATATCATAGTCTCTCGAAAAAGACATGACTTTTTGTTCCTGTGACAGGAAGACATGATCATCTTTAATAACAGCATTAAACTGATTCTCCCTGAGGATGCGAGTTAACAATCAGAGACAGACAGACTGACTCTACCTTCCCAAAAACCACAGTTATAATTCATAAGTCATCAGTACACCTCATCTACACATACAGTATGTACATGTGCATATTTCAGTTGGTTTAACATCAGTGAACCCAACAGTAACATCTCTGATTCACATGTGCCTCACAAAAAAACACAATAAAATGAAATATACACACAAGTGGATGACACCTGTTGTATAGCAGTGTCTTCATAGTTTTAGACCAACGCTGATCACTATATGCTGTGATTGTATATGGACAATAAAAAAACAAATATATATATAAATATCTAAAGAGCAATATAGAGATGCTCTATCCACAGATGAAAGTATGTCAAATGGGTTTGAAGTGAAATAAATGTTAATAAATCATTTTAGGTGAACTAGTACTTTATCATATCATGCCACATCTGTTTCTATTTAAATTGTGTGTTTTTGTGCATTATGTTAAAAATAATGTAAAGAAAAGCATTATATAAAGAAGACAGTATAATTAATAATTGAAAAGATAATGTACACAGATAATCGCTGTGTAAAACAGAATGCATAACATATTGAACTTCCATTAGTTTCAGGAGGATAATAAATGTTTTTGATTTATGATATATGAGATATATTTAAGATATATGAGGACTTTAGAAATAAACCACAGATAACTGTAACTGCTGTAATGCTTATGGGTGCGGTAGCTTTGAGTGTTCAGATTAAACTGATAACACAAGTTGAGATCTGTTTGTCTGGAGGGATTTCAGAATACATCCTCAACTATCTGAGAACGGGAAACTACATTCACATAAATACACAAATACACTAAGAGCCAGTGGCAGCCGGTGACTTATTTTTCGAGGGTGCATGGTGCGAAGCTCATCACATCATGTATTTAACCCATCATGTGTGTGGCTCATCATGTCAAAACATGTGTTTGGCACGTCATATAAACTTATGTGCATCAAGCGTTATGTCAAGCTATACATGTCTGCTGCAGACGCCCCAAAGGGGTTAATGATAAAAGACGCTTACGTTTGCAGATACTCTCTTAATCTCGTGTGTTATCAGAGTTTAGTGTTAAAGGGATAGTTCACCCAAAAATGAAAATAATGTCATTAATGACTCCGTTCATCTTCGGAAACATAGTTTAAGATGTTTTAGATTTAGTCTTTCTGACCCTCCATTGAAAATCTATGTACGGTATACTGTCCATGTCCAGAAAGGTAATAAAAACATCATCAAAGTAGTCCATCAGTGGGTCAGTTAGAATGTGTTGAAACATCGAAAATACATTTTGGTCCAAAAAGAACAAAAACTACGACTTTATTCAGCATTGTCTTCTCCTCCGCGTCTGTTGTGAAGTGCCTACCCAGTCTCACAAAGTTTCGTGATATAGTCACGTATTTTTTTGATTCTGCTATTATCACGAAATTTCGTGTTTTTTCGTGATCGTATAACGAATTCCTGTTTTCGTGTGATTATCACGTATTGGTTACTCAACTGCTTTTTCCTATTTTTAAACCATTGTCGCTTCGGTTTAGGGTTAGATTTGGTGCTTGCATTAGAATGTCACTTTATATATTGGTTTATACATTTTTTCTGATTTATTTTTTTAAATGTCGCCTGGCATTAGGGTTAGAGTTGGGTTTGGTTAGGGATGTCATTTTATGTAAATCTAACCCTAAACCGAAGCGACAATGGTAAGAAAATAGGACAAAACAGTTGAGTAACCAATACGTGATAATCACACGAAAACAGGAATTCGTTGTACGATCACGAAAAAACACGAAATTTCATGATTATAGCACGAAAAAAGAATAAAAAAAATACGTGACTACATAACGAAATTTCGTGAGACTGGGCTGGAAGTGCATGTGCGAGACTAAAGTCACGTGACTGCAGTGAAGCATGATGACGTACGACGCAGCTGAAGTGTTATCTGGTGCGCCCCGGCTGTTTTTTTTTTTTGTGCGCCCGGGCTTCGTTTACAGTCTGAGGCAGTAAATTAAAAAAAAATGTCGGGATTTACTAAAGACGCGCTGTGTATAATTAGTGCAAATATAACCACGCGACTTAAGACTGGTTTTGTGGTCCACATTTTCTAGATCACATTAAGCAATGTGCGTAAAAACAAAAGCAATTACTTTCATCAATAATGTTTAGAAGTAACACTGAACTTTATTGGCCCACAAACATTAAACTACACCATAGATATGCAGAAAATTAACAAAAAAATTATGTTTTTATGTTAAATATAAACAGTCCATCTAAATATAATTCTGGTTTTATAATGACATGTAGAAATGAAATCTAAACACTGTGGGGCAGTTGGGTTTAGATTAATCCAGGTCAAGGCCTTAGTTAAATTAGGGCCTTTAAGTAGTTTTTAAAAACATACCTTACAAAAAACACCACTGGTGTGCATTTTGAGGCAAAACAATGGCACTGATATGTTTAAGGATATGTCCGTATAAATTGTTTTTAAATTAAGGCAACTCAAACATGCATTTTAGTCTGGGACTAGGATAAAACAATATAGTATGTTTATAGCTCAACTTTATTTGACATGCAATGTTAATACAGTCGAGCTGCACTGTGTTAACAGAGCATTTATCTCATGTTTGAGGTTACATCTGTCCACCGCTGAGGAGTTTATTTCATCAGCTGTCAATCATGAGGGTAGTTGTATTTTTTGAGGTTTCTTAAGTTTATATTAAGACTTCACATTTTTGAGATTTAACATTAAAGAACAGTACTAGAGACTATTACAGAATCCCACAATGCCCCAGGGCTTTAACCCCAACTCCTCAATTGAGAATGTTCACCCGGCCTCCAATTATAGTCAATCAATTTGTCATCATAAATCCTGCAAGTCTGAACTGCTGATGTAAAACTAAATCAGTAGACTCAATGACCCTAATGCAGTTAAAACACCATGCACTGGTTGAAACAGAGACTAGGTCTTACATTGAAATGAATATTTCTACAGTTTTTATTCCAATTTTTATTTTGATGCATTGCATCTATGATACGGAAGAACCAGGATAAAAGTAACGGGTGACGAAAGTAACAAAGGGATTTTCTCCAAGCCCTGACTAAATTTGCATTACACTATGACATGCAACCCTTAACAGAGCTGACAAATATTGCGTCATTTCATCATCATTTCCAGCTTGTAGGTCCAGAAAGCTGTTTTTGACCATGATAAGTTAATTCCTAAAGTAGTATTTTTTTTTTCAAATAACGCGTTGTGTTTCTGGTTTCATGTGTTACAATACTGATCAATCTACTACAGGTTATTTAACACATCATGAAGTTTGACTTCTCAGGGTTTTTTTAATAAAAGTAAATCGGGTTTAAATGTCAGGAGTTCCTGTGGGTTTACACCAAAGGCGAAGCGTGAATTCGCATCGCGTTGCTCGCTCTAGATTACTCGCGGGATTTAACATCGTGTCATGCAAATTTTTTGCTCGAGTTGAATATTTTCAACTTGGGCGAAGACACGTTTGAGGCGAATAGTGCCTGTTTTCACGGCAAACACGCCTCCCATATCGCGTCATTCGCATCACCCCACACGAGGACGCGTCTGATCGCGTCTTTGCATTCATTGACTTTGTATGTAATCTACTGGCGCAAATCGTTGAACTCGCATTTTGTTGCTTTTTGTTGAAAATGTATATTATGCTAATTTAATTTTCATAGTGTTTATACTGTTGACATTTTTTTATTCTCAACAATTTTAAGTTCGTAGTGTCAGGTTGCTTTTAAAACATTTGATGAAACTGAAATTTAAAATGTAAACAACAAAATATGTTTGCCAAGTTTTAACAAGGCCATAGTCATGTATATTTACTAAAAACAAGTGTAACACAAAAATCTATCTTGTTCTGTTGTGTTACTTTTGACCCACCTGTCTCACAAAAAACAAACAAACCAAATGTTCTTAACCCCCCTTAATGACATCACCGTGGAGCCAACAGATGCATAACACATGCCGCCACAGCATCATCACAAACTCAAGCAAATGATTACTGCATGCATAACCAGGACAACACCAGATCCACGTATCAATGCTTCTTAAATGTACATACTGTACAGTAAACACTATAGTCAGATAGATAGACGGGTTTCCTGCAGCAGCAGCTAAATATCGACACACAGATCCACTTTACTATCCCACAGCACAAACATGCAGACACATGCAGTTTCAGGTACAGTATAGCAGTATCTGTATTGAGTGAGTTCAGGCCAGACCAGACACACAGCAGACTGCATGACCAAACGCTCTTAACACAATAGAGTTCAGGAAATACCATCAGAACATACAGGAATAAACTGAGGATATGAAAAGGAGAAGATAAGACTCTCTGTGGGAAAACTGATGAAGAGAACAACTTGAACATAAACTGCTTTTCCTTCCATAATGTGACTTTTATCCATTGAGAGTTGATTTAATATTGAAGTATACCTTGGTGAAAAAAACAATAAAACCGTTACAGAAAGTCCTAATGGTTTCCATTAAAATACCAATAGGAACAATTAGCTTTTACCATTAAAACCACTACAAAATTCCTTTTTGTAGCGTGTTTTGGGACATATTTCATTAGGATTTAATAGCCCCACCAATAGAACCAACACATACCAGTAGAGGAGACCAACAGAGACCCATAGAGACCATTATAGTTTCCAATACAACCAATAAAATTCCCATTAAACCAATAAATCCAATAGATTTTCTATGATGGTGTCTATTGTTTTTTTTAGCAGGGTAGTCTCTATATGAAAGTTTTAAAAGGGGGAGAGAGACTGGAAGTTGCTTGGCTACCTGCATGTTGCCATCTTTTTACTTACAGTTTATTTAGAGCCAATCAGCCTACTGAAAAATCCAACTAAGACCAGCATAATCTGGTGAGCTGGTCTCCCAGCTTGGTTTCAGCTTGTATTGCTGGTGTAGCAAGCTGGTCTAGCTGTGTTTTAGTCACTTTTTAAGATGGTCAAGCTGTGTTTTTGGTCGCTTTTTAAGCTGGTCTAGCTGGACTTAGCTGGTCAGGCAGGAAGACCAGCTGACCCACCAGCTTTGCCAGGCTGTGAGGACCAGCTTAAAAACCAGATACCAGCTTATGCTGTTCTTAGCTGGATTTTAAATATCATGTGATTAATCATTCAAGAACAGGTCAGGGAAAAATCACATGCTAATTGGCTAATGAGACCAGTTTATGAATCCAGTACAAGAAAGTGTTTGCCAAAAAATCAACTTAAGATTCAGAATTTGCACTATAATGCCACACGCTAAATAGTTCGGCCTCAAACATCAACATGGCTGTAAAACTTGTCTGATCACGTTACGATGGACATGTGTTGACATTTAACCAAATATTCATGTTCTTAAAAACTCCGCACAGATATATTTTACACTCTAAAAATGGCTGGGTTATTTTTGACCCATAATGGGTAAATATTGGACAGAACACGTGCTGGGTTAAAAATTCCCCATTCTGGGTCAAAAATGACCCAATGTTGGGTTGTTGTTATGCAACTATGGGGTATAATAACTCAGCAGTTGGGTTAAAATAACCCAGCATTGGGTCCATTTTTAACCCAGCACTTGTTCTGTCCAATATTTACACATTTTGGGTCAAAAATACCCCGCCATTTTAGAGTGTAGAGTCAATGCTTGCACACACCCAGTTAAAGCCATAATATGTAAGATTTTTGTAATAAAATATCCAAAAATCACTTGCACAGTGTGATATATTTATAGAGTTGTGTATTTACCTTATCCCAAAAGTTCCCATGGATTTGTAAATCCAGAGAAATTTCTCATTTTAATAAGGGCTCCCTCCTTTGTAATTGTTGCCCTTTTAGTGACTTAAAGCAACACTATGTAGTTTCCATGTAAAAATGACTTACAGCTCCCCCATGTGGTTGAAAGCGCAGCAGTGTCTGGTATCAGACCAGGGGCGTAGGCAGAAATTGTATTTTGGGCGGGCCGGGGCAAAAGTGAGTGGGCCAATAGTTTATCCTAGAATAAAATGACTTAAATAATAATTAAACCTTAGAGTAGAAAAAAGAATAGACAATCTGCAAAAACAGTGACATCTTTCCTTTGCAAAAACAGTGACATCTTTCCTTTGCAAAAACAGTGACATTATTTCCTTCCAAAGGCAATAATAAAACACTGTCTAAACATGTTCAACCAACACATAGCTCAATAAAGGCTGGACAAACCAGGCAAGGCAGTCTTATTTAGCCTAGTCAGCACTGCAAAAACAGTTCACCTGAAATAAAGTAGGCTAAAAGTAACAGGAAATTGAAATAATGAAAACTCTCAGCAGAGCACGGTTTGAAATAAATAACAACACACTGCCTAATTTATATTAAATCAACCATATACAGTGCAATCAGCCTGGTGGAAATTAAGCTTTTGTGCCAAAAAATAGCAACTCGTTTAAATGAAACAATGTAACTTAACCTATAAGGCATACATCTATACACAACACACCACTTAGTTAAATCACTTCCCGAGCAAAAATTAAGGACATGAGTTAAACAACAGGCTTACCTTTGTTGTTTTCTTTCTACAAAACGCAAACGCCTGGGTTTAATGTTGAAAACAGAAATTATCTCATTATACTCCAAAGAGTCACAGAGTTATTTTTCAAAAAACAAAAGGCACAGGTTTTTGAGGCGAGTAGTACTCGTGGATTCAAATTGGGTTGTACGTGGTTCCAGTAGGGCCGTTAGATCGGCGGGTCAACCTGTGTCAGTCTGACCGGAAAGCGCACTGGAACTGCCGCCAGGGAGCAAGCGGCAACCGGCGCCACCAGTGCGCCTGACTAGCCGCCCTGTGGGTTGATGAGTCTGAAGAACTGAGCTGGTAGGACTCGGCAGATGGAGGCAGTGGCGTATCGTCTTCCTCAACTCTTGCTTTTTTAAATAACACATTAAAGAAACTTTAGCCATTATTGTGGCAATTTTTATATTAGCTAAAAAAGCAGTTAGCAAAGTTAGCTGGCTGGCTGCCAGAACCCGTCGCTCCCCACAGAGTCTACCTGCCAGAACCCCTAGCAACCAATTACGTTCCGGAGGGCGGAGGCTTCCTACAACTTGCTTTAACAACTCCATTTTATTTAGAAAGCAAATTATACACACACCGGTCAACAATAAATCCGGATTATATTAATATATTTTCTTAAATACATTTGAATAATAAAAATAAACAAAAAATGTATTTTGATTAAACTTGCCTCGGCGGGCCAGGGACTTATGTGGGCGGGCCAGTGCCGCCCTGGCCCATTACTGGCTACGCCCCTGTATCAGACACTCTTCTGCAGGCAGGGGGAGGGGCGGGGCTGTGTTTCCTACCCTCCACTGCCACTTTCAGAGTGTGCTTGTAGCAGCTAGGGGGCTGCTCAGGTTGCAGCAACAGTACAATTTGTCCAGTTAAAAGTTATTCTATTACTGAAATAATTTTAGAGACATTATTTAAAGGTAAAAAACTACATAGTGTTGCTTAAATATTCGTATAAAATGTGAGTGATATTATACACTTAAAAACAATGTGTCATTAACACAGCACTTTGGTTGCAGAGGCTTCTGTGTGAACACAAAAATGTCCCGTAAATGTTTTGGGATCGCTCCAGAGAACATATCCTGTGTAAACAAGAGGCAGAAACAATGCCGTAAGGCATTAAACAAGCCTTACTTGAATGCATGCACGGATTCCAGAAAATCATTGAAAGTGTGAATTAACCAAAAATCAAACGATCCCGGGAAAATGCCGGATGCATTTTACGCGTATTTTCCGTAATCTGTGTGAAACTGGTTTATGGGTAACAATGTAGTCACAAGGTTCTTCAAAGAATTCCATAATACAATTAAAACATAGTACTGCCATGATACATACAGAAAACCGTGATGTCACCATGACATACAGTACACTACACATCAGAACAAACTTTTAAAATGATTTCCCCTCACATTATCCTCTACAAAGTGATTATTCAGTGAAAGCCATCCATTTTAAGACTTAAGGGCAATTTATAGTCGTGCGTAGGTTCTGCGCCTTTGCAAAATTGTAACAACGTGTCCGTTATATGCAGACCGCAGGCATTGTGATTGGTCTGCTGAAACCCCTCCTGTCAGGTCCTAATACAGATTTTTGCTAACAAAAAAAAAGATGGGTCAAGTTGAGGAGTGATAAACTCAAGCTGCAACAAAAGTCGCTGTCCATTTACCTCTATCACAGCTAATCTGCTAAAATCATAGACAACAACCTGCTTCTTCTTCTTGTTTGTGGGTTTACTGGCCAAGCGCCTACTTTTTAGGCTGTTGCACTGCTAATGTGGGTTACACGCGTGGATACTGCCTACCAGCGGTCTAAATGAGTGTTTGCACGTAAATGCGGATGACGACGCAAAAGTATATGTAAAAAACAGACTTTAGCCTACGCTGTCGCGGTTACCCGGTGAGATCTACACACACCTATAATGAGCCTTTTACTTTTCTAATGTTAAGCATACACATTTCACTTACAGTACATTAACTTTAAATTAACTTTCTTAATAAATATTCCACCACATCCATATTTAAACATCTACAAACACACACAACGACTTTACTAAAAATAAAAATTAATTTCATTAACTTGTCATGGGAAAAACTTCAAGTCAATACTTTCTGTTTGGCCAAATACAATAAATGTGATGCCAATCAGATATTATGGTCCAGTCCAGACGTGGAAACTGCATTAAGAAGGCGATAGGGCACACAACCTTTTGTAAGCCCACCACAGAGTGACATTTCCAGCACAGTGGTGTCAGACTGCCTGCTGGATAAATACAGCTTATAAAAGCTCATTAGTTTCAACTTCAATCAAACACATATATATTGCATTTATGTATGTGCTATTAATAAGGTAAGCAGGTACTGCTCATACGTATGACCTGAGACAGACTTCAAGCTGTAAGGTTTGAGGAGAGGATATTGTGTTTCTTAGCCATTGGTCTTAAGCTTTTTGAAAGCTTGATTCAGCATGAGGAGTTCAATCTGGAGAAAAGTTTCAGACTGAAACAAAAGAAAAGAAATGTAGCTTTTAAACCCCTAAATAACAGTGATGCCTGACCCAACACCATTAAAAAGTTTATCCGCTTATTAACAGTTTCACATAGCTATGATGCTGGAATCAAGTGTACCTTCAAGTGATGTGTTTTTCCAAATGTAAAGGCATCATTACTGCCTCCTGTGGTTTTACGGTCTTACAGTGTGTCTATTTTATTCTCCATATATAGTGAATGACTAAAATAACAACATTTGAGAAGTAAAAACATTTCAGGCACATAATGAACATTTAACATTTGAGTTTAATGTCTGAATGGAGCACCGATCACATGCATTAAGAGTTGTTTGTCTTTCCACTAGAAATTAAATGACCAAATATTAAAATAGCAAGCTGTTTTTGGTATGCAAGATGGAAAACATTTATAATGCACGACTACATTCATCACAGAGCTGTCAAAACAACATTGTGACTAGAATGTAGACTGATAGAGTCAATAACAGAGGAAATAAATGTAAGATGAACTGTGATGTCAGAAGTCATTGTGCAGTGTTGTATAAGAATGCAATAAGCATATTGGACACATTTCATCATAAAGTTCACATCAATGACTGAAGACACTGAAAAGAGATAGACAAAGCATCTGAAATTTGGAGAAGGGTCTGCCTGCAGAAGTTGGACTTTCATTTCAGGCTTGCACTCTCATGCGCTTACTGACAGTGATGTCACTTGCAGTCGCTAGCTCGACAAAACCCGGACAAGTTTGCATTGCCTGTGGACGCTGGAATTGTTACATTTACTTAACATAGCAAAGAAACACGTTTGTAACAAAAATATTTTTTCCTTGTGTTTATTGCAGGATTAGTACATTTTGCATTTTAGTTTTCAAGTGAGACACTGTTTTAATATTTACAGCAAAGCAACTAATAATCAAAGATACAAAGAAATTGTTAGATCTGAAGAGCAATACAAAATTGTAGTTTAACCTAATGCCCATTTTTACTCTGGTTTCATCATTACTCTAGTCACCATTTTAAAGGCAGGGTCTTTAACCACAGCGAAACAATACTGAAACATGATGTGCACTGTTGTGCAATGGGGGTTTCATAAATTAATACAATTTATTTGTGAATGAATTATATGCATTTTGCTGATACAGATACTAAATTTAATTGTAAATTCACTTAATTAATTACATCAATACATTAACATACATCAACAGCACTATCATCTCCACTTTCATTGTAAAAGAAAAAGGGAAAAAACATGGACAAAATGTTTTCATGGTTGGCAAGTTTACTGTAATACCACATTCATTTTAAATACCCAAATGTTTAAAAACTAAATTTGCAAGTCATAGATCAGTATAATTACTTAACATCTAAAATATAAATCATTTAATAAAATTCTTAACAAAACATTGACAACAATACACTGATGTTGCGATATTGAGAAGTACATCAGAGAATGCAGGTCATGACTGCAAGTAAGGCTGGGTATCGATTCAGATGTTCCAGATCGATTCGATTTCAATTCACAAGCTATCAAATCGATTCGGTTTCAATTCTCGATTCAATTTTCGATTTCGGTTCTTGGGTCGGTTTTTATACTCGATTCTCGATTCAACTCAATGAATATAGATCTAATATAAAAATACTATATTTATAAAAAAAGAACAGTGAACAGCAGTTTACAAGTGGGTAATTAATAAAAAGAAATTAAAAGCCACAACACTATCGTCGTTGTCTTGCTTGCAAAATCTAAAATGCTTCCATACCTCTTACTTTTTATGTGAAGGTGGCATCAAAGTCATTGATGTGCCTGAAACCACCATTTTAAGCACTGAATGAATGACAGGCTCGCCTCCGCTCCTTGGTAACATTGCGCAAGGCAAAAAAGAGGGTGACATCTAGTGAAGAAGACTAGTAATTAGATCAACGTTAATCTTACGTTCAATGTTTGCAGAAATAAATATGAAAAAAATAGATTTTGCTCTTTAAGAATCGATTTTGAATCGACCACATAAAAAACATGATTTATTGAAAAATCGATTTTTTTGCCCAGCCCTAACTGCAAGTGATGTCACTGCCAGGAAGCACATGTGTCTGGGAGTGCAGTGCAAGTGCTGCAGCTAGACCCTCTTGGAAATCTGTAGTAGAGATTAGGTTGTGTGAGATAGAGAAGAATCCAGTGTTGGGGAAGGTTTTAAAAACCTGTGCCTTATACATTGATCAGTCACAGCCACATTGCTTTTATATGAATGCATCACCTCATGCCAGTCAAAAGGACTGATTTTATAGATAATGAACTAACCAACTTGTAACTTACAATACAATAATTATTTGCACCAAGTCTCACTATTAAGTCTTAATAAATGTGGAGAAAAGCTCTTTCACGCCCTTCGTTATGCGGTTCACTCACGGATCTCTGATTGATTCACTTAGCTCTGATTGATTTGCATGGTGACTGAATTGTTAAAACCATTCATGTATGAAGGTATGATTGTTTAATAATTTGCAGTTCTTCTTGTAAAGTTCAGTTCGTGCCTCACTGTGCTGACAACGAAACAGCGCCACCACACAAGTCATGCAAGTGCCCATCATGCCATTATAGTATAAAAATAAAGTCATGTCAAATGTTTCTTATAAACGTGGATGAATATGTGCTAAAAAGAAGCGAGACTGGATGAGCTTACAATAACTGGACACAAGAAGAATTGCAATGAGAAACAGATGCTTGACAGACTGTGACTGTATTGAACATCACGGCAGTACTTTCGAGAACCAGACTGAAATTCAGTAAAATCGAATTCTTAAATATACCCACGAGAGATGGATAACACAGAAACAGTGCTAAATGTATCAGCAGCAGAAATGTTTGGAATTCACCACTTATATTTCATGGTCATTTGCAAGGGCCGAGATTTAGAAGTGACCTCCGTCTAAATTCTCAAGCTAACTCTATAAATAACCCTAATGAAATCTCCAAAGACATACTGGGTCACTCCATGCAGCCTACTTAACAAGAACAACAATACTGCTTCCTCACAATCTTCCTTTCAACACTTCTACAAGTCTCTTTGAACTTTCAGTACATGCCTTATACTAAAAAACACACAACTGTTACATACTTATAAATCTGTTCAAATGACAACTATCTTGCAAACATCTCCAAGTGTTGGAGTGACACCATGAGGCACTTCTCACTGGTTGGCGTGAATAAAAAAATAAAAACAAGGTTTAGTGGAAGAGTAAGAAAAGCGAAGTCTTATATCCTAATTTGTTAATCTTATAATAAAATGTATGTGGATCTGAATGTGAGATTTGAGAAACGGCTCATGAAACACCAGCTTGACCATTGTGTTAACGTTTTAAAACCAAAACAAAAAAGTGTACCACATTGTTACTGCAATTTCTACCCACTTGCTGCTACCAGATTTAACCATTATTCCTGTCAGGTGATAAAGATAATACACATTCTCTGTAATGTTACACACACACACACAGAAACCATTGCACAGTACATCAGTAAAACAAAAATCATTATGAAAACATTCCATACATTCCGCTCTATTTCTGGTGCATTGCTAGCTACACCAAATAATTCAAGGAAAACCAGCAACGGCTACATCGGATATAAACCCACAGACCTACAAGAAATAAGTGCTGTGCAGAAAAATAACCTAAATCAATTCATAGAACCAAACATTATCTATTATAAAAAAAATTATTCCCTCATTTACTTTAGAAGCTTTGCAATTTTAGCTACACTTAATAAATGAAACACCTATTATACGCACACAAGACCTACATAAAACAAACACCAATTTATAAAAAATAAATGATCCTAACAGTTAATTATAAAAAATCTATGAACTGGCGGCTACTGACACTGTTATTTACAGATTATCAAATACAGATATCCAGATGAAACTGGTGCTGTAAAATCATTTATCTGAGCTTTTTAAAACATGATCCTCCACATCTGAGACTTACTTCAGGAGCTAATGCATTCTCAATAGATACATCTGAAGGATCCAGCATCCTTTCTCCTGTTCTGGGCTCAGTTGATATTCCTCACTGCAGAGCTGAATGATGGTAACTTCAATTGGTTTCCACTTCGTCAGATTTACAAACCACAGCAGTTTTGATTTCTGCTGTACTCGCTTTCACTATGCACTATAAGCTGATATTTTATGTAGCCTGCTAGTGTACAGTGCCACCCTCAGGCTCTGGCATCATAATTAAACATCACAAAATGATTACATAACCATCTAGTTAACATTGCACATAAACTGTATAATACAGATCTTTTGTAAACAAATAAACATTGAGCGTGCAATGCTGTGCACTTGCTAATACTGAAGGTGATCTGAACAGATGCATACAACGGACAAGAAATGGCAACAGTGAGTCTTTAGCAAGCACTACCTGAAATAAACACTTCAGCAGTAGAGTAACTTTGTTTCGAAAAGAGATGGAGACAAAGACCCCAAACCCTCTTGCCCTATAGTAAAACATGCACTTTACAGCAAAACCTTGATGTGTCCATGGCCAGTGTTAAAATGATAAAAAAATCAATAGGCCCAAATACTGACTTCATACTGTTGCTGATACTCTAACTATAACGTGTCCTCAAATAATACCAATAAAAACACAGACATAAACTTCAATGAGGCCTCGGATAGCTATCCCCCTCCATGCACAACACATGAAAGGACTGAACAAACACAGTATATCTGCTTTTGGTCTGCTACCAGTACTTTTTAAAATAATGGTTTGCTTAGAGTTTTGTTAAATATTGCTGCTGGTCAAATGACAGACCACTGAAAACTCACAGGCTGAGTCAAATTGTCTAACACAGATGTTAATCAGTGCATTATACAAAACACATTTCATTTTAGGATTTCAGATAATCATTATTGTAATTATTTAAATATAAATAAAACTAAAAATGTTATAGATATAAATGTACATAATAACTTAACGCAAGCATGATTATGCCCATCAACTGGCTGTACATTTACATTTACATGTTTTCATACACACTGAAACATATAATATCTTAACAAGACAAATACGTTAATTATTTACTTATTAACTCTTTCCCCGCCATAAACAAGTTATATCATCAATTAAGAGAAAACACTTCCCTGCCAAAGACAAGTTTTTACAGCAATCCATATTCACGCTATTATACACAAGGTGGCACTCTTACCCACCTTATAAAACACTAAAGCATTTACAGATCCAAAAGCAGTAAAAATACTCATTGCATTCCTCCTCTTATACGTATATACTGTGTACAATTCACACATATAAGATTTGACAAGCACGAAAAAAAAAAGAAATATAAATTAATATTTACACTTTTTTTAGTTTGCTCATGCATGTTGCCAAATAACATGTACTTTAAACATTTTGTCTATGTCAAAAAATGTATGAAATTCTGTTTTCAGTGGACTTGAATAAAACTGAATCTAAAGTTTTTTTATTAAGTTAAAGCTGTAGTCTACGATGTTGAAAATTGGTCAAGAAAGCCTTAGACGTTGGGAAGTTTTAAAAAACTCATCCCGCCCCTCTACATACACACCCCTCCCACCGGGAAATGACCTGAACGTCGTCACTCTGTCAAGCTGTGATCACCGGTAGTAAACATCGGAACAGAGATTTACTGAGATTTACAGAGATTTAGCTAAAAGGCAGTAAACACGTAAAGCCTTGAAGGAATGAACACTTACAAGTATGACTGATTGACGTTATTTACTTTCACAACAACGTTTGGCATATGTTTCCCCTCCTGAGCCTCGTTTCCCCTGGTCAAAAGTGCTACATAGCGCACATTAATTGCACAATAATTATTAGTTAGTATTGGTTTTAAGTAATTGTTATAGCAGCACACAGGGCATCTTGTTCAAATTCCGATCGACTCGAACAGAAACCCGCTAGGCCTATTGAAATATATTCAAGCACTTTAATAAATATAATTACTTTGACCCGTGATAGGCGATGCTAAACGGCTAACATTCCAATGCCGACCGGCAGCATGAGCATGTTGTCAGACTGATATAAAGATATTAATGTAACACCTCACACCATAAAAGTATAAATAAATGCTAACCTGCTCAACAAAAACTCAGCGTCGGTTTTCAGTCCCAAATCTCCCTGAAGCTTCCTCCAACGGTCAAAGGTGGACCCTATATTAATTCGACTTTGAGTCCAGCGTTCTTCACATTATTTTTTTTTATCTCTGCTCTTCTACAGACTTTCTCTTTCTTCCAACCTTGACTGTAGGGACCGCTTGCTGCTGTCGGTTTGTTTTTTCTTCATTTGTGAGCTGTTGCTACTTCGCTAGCTACCACTGTCAGAAATTTCATGTCGCAGGAGAGGGCGGGGTGGGGTGCGATGGGGTGGAGACGCGAGCGCAAAGTGGAGTTTCAAGTGGAGCGGGGATTGGATCAGAGCAGTCGACCAACGTAAGCTGTCCGGCCGGACAGCTTACATTGGTCAACTTCTCTACTGCTTTACACACAATAGAGTGAATGGATTTTTTTCATTCTTTTTTCTCTTCATAATGATAGGATTTTACTGTAGAACCATAACCAGCATCTAAACTAGGTTATTAATAATGAACAATCTTAGAAATCGTAGACCATAGCTTTAACTGAATTTAGTTTTGCATCAAATACAGCACATTTTTTTGCTCAATCAAGCAATTGCGCATGAAATCACATGCAAGATGCATAGCAAAGAATGTGCAACGTTAATGAATTTGCACGCACAAACCCCTTAGAGCAGGGGTCCCCAACATTTTATACACTGCGGACCAGTTTCAGCTTGAAAATGTTTTCGCAGACCAGGAAGGGGGTGCTGAGGTGCTGTGCGACTCAGACTCGTGTGTTGCACATACCTGCTCTATAACTTATTTTTAGTGGCTGTTAGTGCTGAAAATACTACTTTGCAAATTGTATAAAGTTTTAAACGAATGTAAAGATCAAAGAACCATCCATGAGGAAAGTTAAAAGTGTATAACCATATTTTGGCCAATTGCTTTTACTTGCATTGTTTAAAGACTTCACCAGCTCATTCAGTCTTCAGCTTGAAAGGCAGCTTGAACCTGAGGCCGGGCTTAAGTCCCAAGTTTAAGTAACAGAACTGAAAAAAATAAGTAATAAAGAATAAGATTGAGTAGAAGAGGGATGCCGGAGGAATTGCCGCTGCCCGGAGTAATCTAGAGTCATTCTTTTAATGGTGATTGACACAAGACTGAATGGTAAGGTTCCTCCCGAACCTACGTTTAAAGTGTACCCATTGAACTATGGTTACTGCAGTAAGAGTTATATTCATCATGGTGCTGCTATCGCTGGATAATTATGTATTTGTTTTCCAGAAGACTTTTCAGTAATTTGCGATGTCATAGAGTTGAAAGTTTTCATGTAGTGACATGTATTCAAGATTTGCGGCGTACATTTGCATTTGCTTTAGAAGAAGGCTCAAAATCTAATGACCACAATCCTATGTAATCACAGATGCGCTGGTAGACAGAGAGAGAAAGAGCGCTGGCTGGTACAAAAGTGGAAACGATCAAGGTCTTCTGAAGTTAGTTCTTAAAGGTTAAAACACCTGATGAAGCTATTACGTTGCAATTATACACATTTTTTCCAGGACGTTCTTGGAACCCGGTGGCAACTTGTCCACGACCAGGTACTTAGAGCACAGATTTGCATAAAATTACCATCATTAATAGGGGTGTCACGATTTCGATTTTAAATCGAAATCGATCGAAATTAAATCACAGCTTCGAACTTCGAATTAAAAAATGGGATCGTCGATGCTGCCACGCCCCCATTTCACGTCCGGTCGGCTTGCCAAGCGAGGAAAAAAACTCTCAGAGATGCCTTTAAAAACATCTGTCCAGCGGAACGCGATCATATTTTAAAGACGAGGGATGCTACAACTCATTGAAATGCATATCATAAACAGGATTACCAGTGATCTGACTTTGGACAGAGCGCAGCTCTCTGCACGTGCGCGATAGCGAGGGAGGCGCAAAGATGCAGCGGGTTATATTAAACAAAAGGATAGTTTGCCTCAGCTTGCATGAAACGCATAAAACTGAACAAATACGTAAGGGTTACTACTTTAGTTTATGTTCAGACGTCGGACAGATGCGAGCACGTGCACGTGAGACAGAGAGAAGCGCAGCTGCTTATTATGCTGGATTTATTTCAGATGCTATGAGTCCAAGACACGCGCATTAAGTCCATGTTAGAGATGCGCGGATGGACTTTTATTTAATAGCGTGCACTGGTGTCATCCTGATTTACCACGTTGTAAAACTTATTCCAGGCAACCCTTTCTCACATTCTATTTCCTTTGTTTTTAATTCTCATTTTTTGAGTTTGCCACGTACCTCCTTCGCCAGCGTTGATAAGAGCTGTGTCAAAATGCGTCCTCATTTCTCCGCGCTGTTAAAGAACGAATGGATCCTTAACAGCCGAGGATTTCCCAAACAATTAAAAGCTTTATTAAATAAAAGTGTGTATTTATTAGAAAACTTTTTCTTGTCACTGTTTTAGTATTATAAGTTATGTTTTGTGTTAATATTATTCTGTTTATGTTGCGTATATTTCTAGGTTGATTATTTGATATACTGTTGAATAGTTTAATCTACATCAATGTGTCATATGTTCTGAAATAAATTAATATTTTTCTGATTACATATTTATTTTAATAAGTCAGAAATGTCTCCGCTGTTTTTTGGTGACAGGCGCGGTGGGTGCTACTGGGGGCGTGTGCAGCAGGTGACGCAAATTTTGGGTGGGTCCTCAGAAGGCTAGACCGTCTCATTTCAGTTTTCTTCTTGAACTTCTGAGGCTGCCACTATGAAAGACAGAGATGTCGCATGCTTAGAAGGACAGAGCTAATAACAAGCAGTCGATCCGGCACCCGCCCGAATTTAATTAAAATATTATTTTTCGTCACGTCATCCGCCCGATCCATGTAACTGCCAACCGCGCATAGTCATGTGCGTGCAAGAAGGAATCCTCTCTCTACAAGCTCTCGCGTTAAGTGAAGCCCACAAACCCCCATGCGAGTTTTGCAATGTGCATGTTAATGTTAAAGTATTATAATAATAATAATAAATAATGGCATATAATTTTTGTCTAAATTATATGCCATATAAAAAATATGTAAAAATCGAGAATCGGATCGAATCGTGACCTTAGAATCGAAAATGTAATCGAATCGAGGATTTGGAGAATCGTGACACCCCTAATCATTAATAAATATTTTACAGACTTATTTTCAAAATAAACATAAAGTAGTTTATACAGTAATGTTAATATTAGTCCCTGACCTCATTATCTGGAGATTAGTACATCATTGCAAAAAGGGGTGGGTACAGAATGGCCTTTGAAAAGAAGACACCCATCCACCCTAAAAAAAGCTATCTTGAACTGAATTAAATCTCAGACACAACTGAAAAGTGCTACTGTGCACAATTCTTTATAGGGGGTTAAGTTTTAATGCAAGTTTTTTGTTTTCCAATGCACACAAATTCTTATATGATTTTAATAAAGATAAAAGGCTTGCTTTCTGTGAGGTCTGAAAATAAATATTTATGGAAATACACTCATTACTGGTTTAAATGTTAACTGGCACATCGGTCAAGTGAATCGTTGTCCTGCAGTCTGCTGCTGAAACAAAGAGATGCATCAGTGCCACACAGGATTACATTTGTCATTCAGTCACATATTACTTCTGCACGACACACAGTTAGATCGTATTTTTGAAAGTATGTCAGGCCACAGGTGCATGCTTATGTACTTATAAGTAAATTCATGTTTGATCAACTATAAAGTCATGACTCAAAAAGAAAGTCAGTATTCTGAACTGCTTCAGACAGAGTCTGATGGTGTACTAGAAGAAAAATTAAAGTTTGTGAATACTTTCTAAAGGTTGTGTATATGATGTACTGTGCTACAGGGGATGTCTTGTTATTGGTTAATTGGTTAAGTTTAACAGACGTGCGTAAGGTCACGTGACAGGAAGAGAAGGAAACACACACATTTTAAGAGAGACAGATCCTTTGATCTCTTAATGAAAAATGTGTGTTGGGCTGCCCAGACTCTCTTATTTCAATCACACATGTGCACGCACACACACACACACAAACACACGCACGCACGCACGCACGCACGCACACACACAAACACACACACACACACACACACACACACACACACACACACACACTCACTTCTACAGCTATCTTAGTAAGGACACTCATAGATGTAATGCCATCCCTACCCCCTTACCCCAATTCTAAACTCAATCCTAAACTCAAGTTGTAACCATCAAAAATCTCTTTAAAGAAGTGCCAGAAAGTGAGGATTGGCAAAAATGTCCTCACTTTACTCTCTTCATCCTCACTCCAATGGTCTTACAAAAACTTCACAAACATACATAGCTATACAAGTATACATAATGTACACACACACACACACACACACACACACACACACACACACACACACACCAGTACTGTGCAAAAGTCTTAGGCCACCATGCCAGAATTAGATTTGTTGTTTTGCAATGTTATACTGATCATATATAATTGTTTTTCAGTCTCTTTAATAGAATACATCCAGAAAATACAGGATATGTGTATACAGTATTAAAAACTGTATAAAAATGTAAACTGATGTGTCAAGTATTTAGGGTAAACCAAGCGTGCCGCACAAGCACTGAAAAGTAAAGCCAAAACGTCTCGATCGCCCCCAAGTGACTGGTCCCAGTCAGGGCCAGATTAACACTTTGTTATATCCTGGGCAACAATATTCAAGGGCCCCATCATCACGACCCCAGGATCACCATAATATGGTCATATACAGAATATATTACTGTAATATACAGTAAATATACTCAATACTTCAAACTCTAACTGTCATCAGGTGTATTTTGATTTACAAATATTTAAATGCTCATACAAATGCACTACTATTTCCCCTATCAAAGACATTCACTCACATATGATGCTATGAAAACAAAACATATCAGCATCTGTATAATCTCCGGGCTGTAAAAGTAAGCTGGCGGTGTAGAAAAGTCCTTGCTAAGTTAGCTGAGTTGTCCTCTGACTTAACAGAACTTTTTAATACACATTTAAGATGACCATGGATTAACTCTAATTTGCATAGTCACTGATATAAAAGGCTTATTTTTTGCATATCCAAGCAGTGTCTAAAAATGAAAATAGGCTTTTACTTAATTATTATTACAAGACCATCATATAGCCTAATATTAGACACCCAAACCAAAGTGAAGAAAATTATCTTTAAAGGAATAGTCTACTCATTTTCAATATTAAAATATGTTATTACCTTAACTAAGAATTGTTGATACATCCCTCTATCATCTGTGTGCGTGCACGTAAGCGCTGGAGCGCGCTGCGACGCTTCGATAGCATTTAGCTTAGCCCCATTCATTCAATGGTACCATTTAGAGATAAAGTTAGAAGTGACCAAACACATCAACGTTTTTCCTATTTAAGACGAGTAGTTATACGAGCAAGTTTGGTGGTACAAAATAAAACGTAGCGCTTTTCTAAGCGGATTTAAAAGAGGAACTATATTTTATGGCGTAATAGCACTTTTGGGAGTACTTCGACTCGCCTGAAAAGTCGTCTCCCCTTCTCACTCTCATAATGGGAGAGGGAGGGTGTTACTGCACCGATTCGAAGTACTCCCAAAAGTGCTATTACGCCATAAAATATAGTTCCTCTTTTAAATCTGCTTAGAAAAGCGCTACGTGTTATTTTGTACCACCAAACTTGCTCGTATAACTACTCGTCTTAAATAGGAAAAACGTTGATGTGTTTGGTCACTTCTAACTTTATCTCTAAATGGTACCATTGAATGAATGGGGCTAAGCTAAATGCTATCGAAGCGTCGCAGCGCGCTCCAGCGCTTAAGTGCACGCACACAGATGATAGAGGGATGATTCAACAATTCTTAGTTAAGGTAATAACATATTTTAATAATGAAAATGAGTAGACTATTCCTTTAATTTGCAAGTCTGAACTGAACATCAACGCAGACATGAATTTCCTCACAGAAGTTTAAGATCAAACAGGCTACATCTTGAACGTAGATATATAAATGAACACAGAGAAAGTAAGTTTAACACTGTGAAGCACAAGCAAACATGCTGGAAGGCAGCTAAAAACCATCAGGACATATACACCGGCTTATTTTATTTTATTGGAGCCTTACCTCCAGATAAAGTAATAAACTGGATTGATGATTTAAATGTTGTTTACTCACATGTGTGTTGTGAACTCTCCGGATTTTATGTTGTGCACTGCTCCACTCGTTCAACTGGTCGGTTTGTTTACAGTGTCGCGTGAGCAGCTACACTGCAGGTTCGACTTCATTTGGCGCTAAGCAGACCTCTTGGTGATGTCAAAGTACCGCGAGAGCGATTCAAAGCAGATTTCTCCATGTGATAACTGGAATCGCTCTCGCGGTACTTTGCTGTCACTCGGCTGTGGGTTTTTTCGCGCCCCTATAGTAATTTGATTTCATACGCCAATCGGATCGCGCAGATACACCACTGTTTATACTTTACATTTTCTGCGTTTCTGATGTCATTTTCCTTTTTTAATTTCCGCTTCGCGCTCCCACTTAGCTTCTCCATGTCTCGTTTTTTTCTGTTGTAGCAACGCCTTGCTTCACTTAACGCTCGGCGAACCTTTTACCCACCTATGGCTCTTCCCACCTCATGCGGACTGACCAATGAGAAGAGGGTCTTAACTTGAGGCCCTCTCTTCATTGGTCAGTCCGCAAGAGACTGACTCTCAACCGCTCTCAACTCACGTTCAAAGTCAAGCAGCGCAGCGTCTCTCTTTGCAGCGCATTGAGCGCAAAAGCCCGTGTTGATAGTTTGTTTAATATAAAGCGGCCAGCGGGAGATTACCAGATACAGTATTTTGCTCGTGCCCTTGCTGCCCCGGGGCCCTTTGGAGGTCTTGGGCCCCTGGGCAATTGCCCAGTTGCCCGTATGGTTAATCCGGCCCAAAGGTCATAAACCCCGCCTCCCCCATGTTATTCAATGGGAATTGAGACCAACTAAACAATTTAATTATTACACTTCAACTATCTTTTTTCCAAAGCTGATTTCTGTCATTTACTGTAGTTTTTATCACGCTGATGTAAATTCAAGTGTTTTTAAAAACGTCACGTCATGATTATCAGCTGTGATATGCGCATTTTGCGAGGGCGGGGCATTGATTTTGCGACTTCACTTCCTGCTCACTACTGCGCAGGACGTGGTCCCGAAATCGCTACTGCGCAGACTCAAGACCCAAGATCAGCACCGTATCGGGAAACTGGCGGCTTCATTTTTCACCAATGGAAGAGAGCGAACAGGCGTCGTCCATCTTTTTTTACAGTCTATGGAGTAAACTCCCCTTCCACTTGAGCAATAGCAGGAAACTGCAGGATCTCTTAAATCTACATGAAATTAAATCATCATTTTAAAGAAATTAGTCTTTTTACTTCATTCTGATTAAAAAACCTCAAGATGAGTTTAGTGCCAAGAGAGGTCACACTAAAAACCAATGATGCCTAAAGAAGACATTTAGTCCTGAATTTTTTTTTTTTTACATATTTCCTGTATTTTCTCTTTGTATCTTAATAAAATAGATTGGAAAATAAATATGAATTGACATTAAAATGTTTAAAACAACAAGTCTGGTGGTGGGGGCCTAAGACTTTTGCACAGTACTGTAGATATAGGTAATATGATCCAGATATTCTGAATGTTGTCTTTAAATCAAGTTGATCATTTTGTAACAGCATGGCTTCACATTCCACACCCAGATCTAAGGCTCTCTGTCACATGACCTGAACACATACCATACCATCATAACTTACATTTGACTTACTTATTTAGTTTTAGCATTCATGTGGAAGAAAAACACTTTAAACCAGTCTATCTGTGGTGTTGGTCTTGAACATTGATCAGGTTTATCAGCTAACATCAGCTAAGAGCAGTAACTCATCTCCAGCTGGTTTAAGCAGTTTGGTTTTATGTTCAGGTGAAATATGGCATCCTGTTGAAACGCATGTATGTGCGCTGTATTGAGTCCTGCTGTCCACGGCTGTGTCCTGTCAGTTTATTGCTCTCGGTCTGTGACATTGACTGCTGTGTGTCTGGAAGAGGTTAAAACACATCTGCTATCTGTTTGAGCTCAACACCCTGTCTGTCACCTCACACGAACCGATCCATCTGAACACCAGCTATGAGTCCAGACAACCTTCAGACTACTGAGATTTAATGTCAAAGGGGATTTTCTCTCTAATTATTATTCCACTGCTCTTTCCAAAATAAATCGCTTTTGCTTTATTTTGCAACTACCGTTAGATAATAAGTGAACTAACTGTCGGGTAGGAATGTGTGAAATTAGAAGTACATTTAACAGTCTTGTAAAGGTCTAACTACACAGAATAGGAAAATGCTTACTATATATAGTACAGGCATATCATATATTGTAAACTATACTGTATACTGTAAATCTGTAGTCTGAAAGTCTGATAAATAAATGAGTTATGAAAGAGATAGTTGATATTTGTGGTTGTGAAAGAGAATTTTATGTACACTGTAGTGTGCTCTGGTTTGGCATGTGGTGAGTTATCTGACTACTTCAAATTTACATACTGAATATCCAACATGATCTCATGAGAATATTAATCTTAAAATCTTTAAAAAATGCTTGTGGAGAAAGAGTTAACAGCTTTACAGATGAGCAAATTCGTACGTCTTCCTATTCATAAATATAAAAATTGTAGGCATTGGCGTTTCTTACTCATATCTCTTTCAAAAGCCTTTGATATGGTAGATCATTATATTCTGTTTGATAAGCTTTATGCAATAGGATTAAGGGTGTCACGATTTCGATTTTAAATCGAAATCGATCGAAATTAAGTCACAGCTTCGAACTTCGAATTAAAAAATGGGATCGTCGATGCTGCCACGTCCCCATTTCACGTCTGGTCAGCTTGCCAAGCGAGGATAAAAACTCTCAGAGATGCCTTTAAAAACATCTGTCCAGCAGAAAGCGATCATATTTTAAACACGAGGGATGTATTACAACTCCTTGAAATGCATATCATGATTAACAGTGATCTGACTTTGGACAGAGCGCAGCTCTCTGCACGTGCGCGATAGTGAGGGAGGCGCAAAGATGCAGCGGGTATATTTTAAACAAAAGGATAGTTTGCCTCAGCTTGCATGAAACTCATAAAACTGAACAAATACATAAGGATTACTACTTTAGTTTATGTTCAGACTTCGGACAGATGCGAGAGCGCGTGCAAGTGAGACAGAGAGAAGCGCAGCTGCTTATGATGCTGGATTTATTTCAGATGCTATGAGTCCAAGACACACGCATTAAGTCCATGTTAGAGATACGCGGATGGACTATTATTTCATCCGCAACCGCATAACAAAACTCATCATCCGTCCACCATCCATCCGCAACGTTTCTGACCAGTTTTCAAAACCGCACCCGCCCGCCATCCGCTGACTGGGCGATGCAAGACGCTGCTGATGCTGATGACAGCCGCGAGACTAGAAAGCTCTAGAATATCAGCAGTGAACTCCGTCTCCGATCGGCGCACAGGGACAAAAATAAATAAATAAATAGCCTAAATTAAACGCACGAATTACATAGCCTGCACTGGTGTCATCCTGATTTACCACTTTGTAAAACGTATTCCAGGCAACCCTTTTCTGACATTCTATTTCCTTTGTTTTTAATTCTCATTTTTTGAGTTTGCCACGTACCTCCTTCGCAAGCGTTGATAAGAGCTGTGTCAAAATGCATCCTCAACGAATGGATCCTTAACAGCCGAGGATATCCCAAACAATTAAAAGCTTTATTAAATAAAAGTGTGTATTTATTAGAAAACTTTTTCTTGTCACTGTTTTAGTATTATAAGTTACGTTTTGTGTTAATATTATTCTGTTTATGTTGCGTATATTTCTAGGTTGATTATTTGATATGCTGTTGAATAGATTAATCTACATCAATGTGTCATATGTTCTAAAATAAATTAATATTTTTCTGATTACATATTTATTTTAATAAGTCAGAAATTCTCTTCTACAACTTCTGTGGCTGCCACTATGAAAGGCAGAGAGGTTGCATGCTTAGAAGGACACAGCTAATAACAAGCAGTCGACCGAATTTAATTAAAATATTATTTTTCGCCACGTCATCCGCCCGATCCATGTAACTGCCAACCGCGCATAGTCCATGTGTGTGTGCAAGAAGGAATCCTCTCTCTACAAGCTCTCGCGTTAAGTGAAGCCCACAAACCCCTATGCGAGTTGTGCAAGGTGCATGGTAATGTATACGTATTATAATAATAATAATAAATAATGGCATATCATTTTTGTCTAAATTATATGCCATATAAAAAATATGTAAAAATCGAGAATCGGATCGAATCGTGACCTTAGAATCGAAAATGTAATCGAATCGAGGATTTGGAGAATCGTGACACCCCTAAATAGGATTGAATCAAAATGCTATATTATGGATTCAATCTTATCTTCATAATAGATGGCAGTGTGTTGTTTTTAAAGGTTTATTGTCTGATTATTTATTGGTTGATAAGGGTGTTCCTCAGGGTTCCACTCTAGGACCCCTTTTGTTTCTTTATCAACGACTTATCACACATTTGCTCCATGTGTAAGATTCATCTATATGCTGATGATACTGTATTTTATACTGCTGACTCTGATATTCATCGGATCCAGAAAAATTAGCAAGTTGACTTTATGCTGATTCAAAAATGGCTTAATAGTAACAATCTATTGCTGAATATGGAAAAGTCCTGTTGTATGTTGTTTGGGACGAGGCACAGACAACCATGTGCTCTGAACTTAAAATTGTTTTTTGCTAATGGTTCTTCTATGGTGAAATTCGAAATATTTAAATACCTTGGCTTGTGGATAGATTCTGACCTCACCTTTAAACCTCACATTGACTATCATGAAGAGATCAGTTAATTGTTTTACACTGGAAGTCAGGAAAATGTTAATTTCTCAGTTGATATTGCCCATTATTGATTATGGTGACATCATCTACAAGAATAGTGACACTGTTCTTAAGCCTCTTAATGTTGTTTTCAACTCTTTATGTAGACTTGTTCTTATGTGTCCTTTTAAAACACATCATTGTGTATTGTTTATATCATTAAATTGGCTTCAGCCTAATTCAAGAAGAAACATTGGTTCCTTTTTATTTTCAAATGTGTTTATTTTGATTGTCCTTCATATTTGAGAGAACTTTTGGTTCCACGTACCTCTTTGTATCCTCTTAGAGATATGCAGTCTGTTCTTTTTTTCGTTTCAGGAATATTTTCCGCCACTGGTCATAAAGCTTTTCATTATAAAGCTTCTAGTGATTCGAATAATCAACTTTGAGTAAAATAATTTGTTCATAAGGTCCCCTGGGGTCAATGTGTTAGCATGAGAAGCTTGATGCTGTCGGGAGATAAGCACCACTCGGGAGACGTAAATTATTAGATGTTGATGGCGTTTCTTTCCCATCACAGAAAACCATCACAGGTTTATCAATGCAATTAAAGTATAATTTTATTTTGTTTGTTGATCACAAAGTACAAAGTAGATGAGGAAAACTAGGATTCCGTGTACTCAACGCGCCGCCATTGTTTGTTTACATTGCATGGAATGGTCTGCTGTAATTTCTGGAGCGGATTTATTGCGTTCTGTAAAAATGGAGGAGTGGCGTTTATCGCATTTTGGGACAAAAGGGAGAAAAGATGACAGAATAACACGGCGGATATTGGATTTTGCGTAAAATTAAGAATTTACTTTTAAATACTCACCTGATATAATACTGATTTTGGGAGTAACTCCTTTTTTTTTTTTTAATGCCGTTTATCGCGTTTTGGAACCAAACTCTTCATATATTAATGACATGTTTTCAGTCGTATTTTCTGATTTATTCATTTATTTATTCATTTACCTAAATGTTCATGAAACATAACATATTTAATTTTTTTTGGTATAAAAAGGGTCTTGGTTTAGGGTTTATGTTTGGAATTTAGGGTAAGTTTGGGGATAGAGTTACGGTGGTAACATTAGCGATAAAATGTTTTAAGGGAGATTATACAGCAATCTTTATGGTATGAAAGATTTGTAAATGTTTTACGTTTTGTAGCTGTAAAAACAAAAAAATTTTACTATTCAATTGTCCCTGAATATTCACTTTTATACCACATATAGTACACAACACTATTATTCAGTCACCATGCCAGGCAGCCTTCCGATGTTATTGTTGGTGCACTTTTGGGCATCTCTAGGGACCATATAACCATGAGAACCCAGCTAAAATATATTTATAGAGAAGTATCATCTACTAGAAACCTCTCTGGGTGTTCACAAGCATTCCAGTGTCATCCCAGACCACAGGACTGAAGCTGAGCCAGGGTTAATGTTGGGAGGATGGATCGGGAGGGAGCGGGAAGTTATGTTCATCTATGCTGAGACAGACTGTTGCCAATTGTGTGTTTAGATCATAACACTTCAAGAAACTAGCCAGGATCTTCAGAACCAAAACTTCTTCTTCAGACTTTGGTGGAAAGCTGAGCAACGGCATACTGTTTGAAAACATTTGTTTTAGAGTAGCATTTAAATAAGTAATGGAATAAGTGAAGATCATCAGAGGCGAGTTGCTCAAAAGTAATCCATTTGGATTCCGGCTATTGGATAAAATCAAAATTTCAAAATGGGTTGTTAAAAAAAATTGAATTTCAATTTGGATTAGATCAAAAAATCTAGGTTTTGATCTGGATGAAATCGCACTGTGTGTTGTTCAAAACATTTTCGTAAGATTGGGCTTCATTTGATCCCCAAAAGTAGGATTATTCTCATCTCAGCAGATGGGTGGATTTCAGGAACAAAAATTCACTAAAATGTATAAACCTACAGTTAGTCTACAATAAAACATTTTTATCATGTAATATTTATAAACGTACCATTTCTTAGTTGAAATGTTGCTCTTTGTTAGTTCAATCCTTATAATAATAAAATATTTAAAGTAAAACATTGGGCTACCATTTAAACCATCCAGTCAATTAAGAAAGAAAAAAGTCTATATCAATCCCTCATTCAGCAGTCAATAACAAACAAAAAAGATTGTTTATACATATTTAATTTTAGCAAAGGTAATCGTTATTTGGCACTGTACAGTATATTGATTACAATCACAATCATCAAAGACCAAACAGTCAAAAGTAGTTTTAACAACCGCCATCCCTACAAACGCAAACTACCTGACATTTAGGGTGTTTTCACATCTGTAGTTCGGTTTATTTGGTCCGAATCAAAAGCAAAAAAATGATCGCTCTGATCACTCTGGTCCACACCAGTTAAAACAAACCAAAATTCGGTCATGTGATAAGATCCACATCACTCACTTGGCCACATGTCTTTGAACGTATTTCCTAAACTGCTTCTCGATTGGGCAGAATCAACATGTGCGAAATTCCAACGGAATACCGTAAGTAAAGAAAAAGGAGGAAAATACAGACGGCTGCGCGCTGTAATTATGTCCATGGTTGTTATACATAGTTTGTATACAGCACTCTAAACAAACTGTTCATTTCTCGAATGAAGCATGGACGCAGCTTGGAAACAAGCAAGCAGCGAAGCACCTCCTCCCAACTCCAGGTATGTCCGCGATCTGCCGTTGGGCTAATATTGCTAATAGAAACTGTAAACAAACACTTCTGCATCCCATAAGCTGGTTTCGTCCAAAAATGCGCAGTAGGTCGTTAGGTCGGTTTCGATCTCGGATCATGTTCTCACCACAAATGAACCGCTATGGAGTTTGAACGCGTACCGAGACCACCTCTTCAAGGATCTCAGTCCACTTGTTTGGTTCGCATTTGGTGCACACAAGAGTTCGGTTCCTGCATTATCACCTGCCCAAATGAACCGCACCAAGTGAGCAATCGAACTCTGGTACGATTCAACCAAACTAAACAAGGCAGCTGTGAAAGCACCCTTAGCCTCTTTATAACTTAAAATGCATGTTTCAATGTGTTTGTGTACAATCAAACCAATTTTTTTTTGTGGGCCAGAAGAACAAACTGAATGTTCAGTTGAAATTATAAAGTAAGGGAAAGTGTGTTGTTTTATTGTCTCTTCAAATAAAAACACTTAGTGACCCCATACTGACCAAACTTCCTTTTTTACATGACTTAGTGTCAACATTGACATGTGATCCCATTTACAACACTAGCAATATACATTTGCTAATCTGAAAAGGTCATGGTGATCCGATCCGATTTTGCTTTGAAAAACCAGGACAAAAGTGAGATGGTTTACCTGATCCTAGATAAGTGGGCAAAATGTGGGATTTCCAAATCTTGATTATTTTGATCCAGATTAAACTTTTTGAACAACTGGCCTCAAGTAACACACACCTATTATGCCACTTTCATTTGAACGTATGTGCCTGTATTTCAAACCATCAAAACAAACTCAAAGCCACCTTGATTTTGGCCAGATTTAGATCAAATTGACCTTCTACCTCTTCGTTCTGCACCTTTGGATGAAGCTTATTGGGGCCTTTAGACTAGATAATCCCACCATCAACAAAGCATGGCTAAAATGACCAAAATCACATATAATAATGTTATGTCACAGTTTAATGATGACATTATTTTTGGCAAGGGACTACGTGATTATCACAGAATAAACCGCAACAGGGTGCTCAGTACTTGACATGAAGTCCACTGGCAGTCAGTACCTAACTGGCTGCCTGTACATTATCTTGATTATTACACGGCTACTTGCCTCAAGTTACTGAACCTTAAATATACATTTTAAATATTTAATTTCAATTTAATTGAATTGCTTTCTTCTGATTGGCTGAGAAATGTCTGTGGTATAAGAGGAATAATTGACTCGTGCAACAGGACCACCTTGGGTGTGCATTATTTTCAAATAATTTAATGGCCTGTCGTCAACTATTCCTTACATCACTGACCTTAATGTAAAGATTGGCCAATCAGAATCAAGTATTGCAGAGAGGAATGTAATAAAATATATTTATGGAGCATTTGTGGGTGATCTCTAACTGACAGCAGTGGGTGAGTGTGCACATCTCCATCGGAGAGCAGTAGGGGATCTGTCAGATGATCAACTTTTGGCGTGCTAAGTACCTGCCTGGCTGTGGATGATTTAAGGACAGTGAGTCCTGTCATGTCCAATAACCGCTTGCTTTCATAACGCTGTCATATCAATACTACAGCCCTCCAATACAAAGGGCTCATTTACTCAGCATTTCACTTTTGACCATTACAAAGTCTGACACTGTAACTGCAGGAATATAACCACTAACAAAACCAGTATGTAGTGGCGAAACAGAAATCCAGAGTTAAGTTAAAGAGCTCAGCAGAAAGCCTTCAGGCGCTGGAAGAAAGCCACCAGACGTGATTGCTGAAACGTGACATCATCAGTCAAAAATCGCTCACTAAAGGTGTTTCTGTACATCTGATATTAATAGGCATGGCTTTACTGGGCGCACAGGTTGGAGAGGTTTTGGAAGAGATGACTGGGTGTTTACAGCAGCAGCCTTCACCCACTGGAATGCTAAATCCAGCAGGCTTCAAGACAGAAACATTCAACTATACGCGTATGTGAGGAAACACACCCCGTTTTAGGGCCTAATAAAGTCCAAATATAAGCATGAAGCACGGCCTTTTTACAGCCGACATCAAATGCACATACTGCAGGCGTACAGTGGGCAAATATCTGCGGTTAGATGCCGTCTACAAATATGACTACAACCGCATGGGATGACATCACAACCTCAGAAATGGAAACCGAGCGATTTGTGCTTTTCTGCGCTTGGATTGCAAAAGAAGTCTCACCACACCCTACAGGGAACTGAAAGATCACAAAGAGATTCAAAACAGAACATACTGAACTATGGACACTACAACTCAAGTCAAGTCCCATTTATTTATAACGTGCTTTTTTACATGTTTTATTTCTTTAAACCAGCTTTACGAGAAAGACAAAATAAAACCACAGAATATAGGTCAAATAATTAAATATACAATACATAGAATAGAAACTATAGTATTATTGCAAATGTTTTTGTCTTTTTCATTGACTATCAAACATTCAATTAATTAATACAGTATGATAAATAACAGGTGTCATAGGCCTCGTGCACACTGCAAACTTTTGGGGATGACAACCGCGTTTAAATGTGGGAGTGAATTCTCTAAATGATTGTTCCATGTGTGTACGGAACAAGACCCGGTCCCAAAAATGTGATGATTGACACAAAGGTAACCATAGCAACGTTTTGCCATCTTGCGCGAATATCATTCACAGCTTTTTGCAATAAAATCCCATCTTACTGGTTGTGTGTTGTATGCATTTTTGAGGCTGCTTCTCACAGCGCTGTCTTGCAGTGTTGCCAGATCCTTGTCTTTTTTGTACTTACATACCATTGTGGTGCTTAACCGTTTATGGCTTGTGGCTCATGAAACGATTACGTTTTTGCCGTTATTAAAGTGCGAAGCTGCCGGTCTCAACATTTGATCTTTGAGGTAAAGCATTTGGATTTATTTCAGTTTATTATTGGATTTTTCTTGTTTGCTGTATTTTTGTGCAAAATCTGGCAACACTTTTCAGCAAACGTTCGTGCCTCTGTCATTTTCTGCACCGCACATACAGAAGACTTTCTAGACATTTATTTTTTCAGAAGAGAGACCTGTCATGTCCATGATGCCCATTTACATACTTCATTAACAACTAGTTGTTCAGTTTGTTTATGTTTTGCCTTTCAATCTTACATGAAAATGGCTGTTAAAAGAAGAAAAAATATATAAGAGCAGACGTCTGACATGAGCAGCAGTGGTAAAACCATAAAGAAATTGTTTCAACATCATTAAATTAATATTAAGGCATAGAGAAATTAGCTACATCAGAAATTAGCTCTCCAGCACCACACACCTAAAAAGCTGAAACAGTGACGTCTTCAAGGGCCTTTTTACACCTGGCTACTATACCTATCCGATTGTAAAAGACCAAGTGTAAATGCCCTCCGAAACGTTTTCGAGACGGATTAAAATCCAATCGTTTAAAATACTTCAGGAGGTGGTCTGGGACATATTTCAGACAAAACTGGACAAGTTTAAATGAATCTGGTTGATTAAGTCAAATATCATACTTTCCTCCTCCCAAACGGAAGCATATCACTCCCACGTTAGCCGGGAAAGAGGCAAACAAACAAAGACGACACGTTTGTTGCTTTATGGAGCGACACCAGTGGATAAAAAAACTTTCTAGAAGCAATAAAGTAGTCCAATGACAAACGGAATTATTTTAAACAAAGAAATAAAACTTTGAGAGAGTGTTTAGTTAAGTGCTTTTCCCTGTCATGGACCTGTAAACAATCGTACTGCCAAACAGGAGATGCGTGCCCCCTACTCAACATACAGTAAGTGCTGCCTTTTGTTGCATAAGCATCGTCTTAAGTTTTTTAGGCGGAGTAATGAATAGTATATTTGCATTTTGCGCAGGAATAGAAGATCGGATTGATATCCATTAAGCCAAGACGCATTTAAGGGATAGTTCGGCCAAAAATGATATTAAACCCATGATTTACTCACCCCCAATCTGTCCGAGATGCATATGTCCATCATTTTTCAGACGATGACATTTTCAGTTATTTTAGAAAATGTTTTAGATCTTTTAGTTAATCAAATGTGAAGTTATGGGGTCCACGACCTTCAAGTCCAAAAAAATGTTTATCCATCCTTCACAAAATAAATCCAAACAGCTCCACGATGATAAACAAAGTCCTTCTAAGGGTAATCCGTGCAGTTTCGTTGTAGAAATATTCACATTTAAAACTTTATAAACAAAAATAACTCGCATCCTGTAAAGCCGGTAAAGCCGCCATCTTAGTCGCGTCCGCATTCAGATCAGAGCTTTACGCAGCGTAAGGAGGTTTCTCTGCTGCTAATGTGCCCTCCGAATTTGTCATACGTCACTAAGAAAAGTGCATACACTACGCTAATACTCTCTCCTGAATACAGAGGAGTCTAAAATAGCTACCGGAAGGTAGTTATTTTCATTTATAACGTTTTAAATATGGATATTTCTAAAACAGCACTGTGCGGATTACCCTCAGAAGACCTTTATTTATCATCCTGGAGCCGTTTGGATTTATTTTGTGAAGGATGGATGCACATTTTTTGGACTTGAAGGTCGTGGACCCCGTACCTTTCCATTTAATTAACTGAAAGATCCAAAACATCTTGTAAAACAACTGAAAATGTGTTTGTCTGAAAAACGATGGACATTTGCATCCCGGACGGCTCCGGGGTGAGCAAATCATGGGTTTAATGTCACCCTTGGCCGAACTATCCCTTTATGAGGCCGAAATTATGTAAATAGACCAGTTTTAACAGATCAGATAGCTATCCGATTAGAGAAAACCAGTGACCAGGTGTAAAAAGGCACTAAGATTGTAGTCGTATCATTACAAAAAAGCTATATTATACTAAACCGTAATCCAGGGGATTTCAATCTTTTTGTGAGAAAGGGCTGGATTAAAAAACCTGGAGGGCTACTTTTTAATATAGTTTACTCAAAACCCTTTTTGTTTTACTTGTTTATTTTATTTTATTTTACTTGTTGATCACCGTTTTATCATTGTTTAAAATGTTAACACACATAAAAGAAGCCAAGCTTATATAAAAAATAAATATTAAAAATAAGGCTATTTATGCAATGTGTTTTGGCGGGCAGACTCTGTGTGGGCAACCTGGGCACCATATTGGAGACCACTTCCCTAAACTAATCTAACCTAATGTCAGCAGTCTCCCACCAAGCAAACCTGAAAGTCGCAAGGAACCAAAACTCCACTTGTGAAGAAAAAAATAAAGTTTAAATGTGCGCTGTGATTACAACCAATATATTAAAATCAAAACTTCTGTAAGTCTTGCAGACATTTATAAAAATATACATAATTTATAATTTAATTAATTTTGGCACTTTTAGAAGTAAAGTGCTGCAAAACAATGTCAATAAATAGATATATCATTTAATGAAGTAATGGGGAAGTTATAAATAATTATGTGATGTGAAATGACATTTGCCCAAAGGCATCCTACAAGATTTTCAAAAAGCCCGATTTTGGCAAGCAGGCACGAGCAATAGTGGGTTTGCATGCAACTGCTCACTGTCAGCAGCACAAACATTTTACTTTCTCAAGTTAAAATCGTTTCTACACATGTGGCTTTCTGAGACTTTTTGGATGCACAAATATATATATTCTTTACAGGTATTTCTACTTTAGCCAGTCAGATGTGATGATTTTAATCCAGCTGATCAAAGCAGTGTTCAGAAAGCTATACTTCAGTAAACTTCACTTTTCTTGGGGAGTGTCAAATATGCAAAAAGCTGAGATGATATTATTACAAACAATGAGTAGCAACATACCACAGAAACTTATCAAACATCTGCAGAATGCACTGTGACATGCTGGCATGGAATGCATGTTAAACAAACCTCACACCTATACAGATGCTATTGACACCCAACAAACAGTTTGTCTGTCTGCTGTGTTTTACTAAACATTCAAACACAGCTGTAGGACCCATGACAGAACCCCCACCAGAGACAGAGGACCTGAAATCTACTTTATTACCTTATAGTCGTATTATAGTATTATATTCATTTTACATATCTCTATACGCATCACATGTACATCACAGTAAACATCAGGTTCCCTGGGTAAATCTGGGCGGTTATAAGGAAGCATTCCTCAGGAAAGGTGTAGGATTTTTTTGGAACGAGAAAAACTGGGTTTATTGAAGCCATTAACCAAACCCATTCTTAAGCAACATCAGGATTGAGAAACTCCTGAGAGTTTATTCATAGCAAGACAACATCACATTTAAAACCATAAGAATGATATTCCATAATTCACAGCATTCAATACAGTATGCGGGTTTTCACATAAGACAAGTTTCTGTAAACAAATGACTTACTGTACTGTACTGCGCAAAATATGCTTTCTGCAAAGAGGCTTTGGTTTCAGAAATACTCTCCAATTAAAACCCATTTGCACCTGCGCCGAAACATTACATCTACCACCGGTGCGTGCAGCATCAGGCGCAAATGGGTTAATTTTCTCTGTAGGCATTACTAAAAATTCCTCAAACAGGGTTTGAAGCCATGAACCAAAGCAACAAAAACCTTAATAGCATTATGTTAGACCCCCCGAGACCATGGTAGCCTACAGTCAGTTTTGAAAGTTTGTGTAATAAGTCTGAATATGAATGTGATTTTTTAAATCCGGACCCTGACTGTATTAAGGTCATGTGATAACAATGAACGGTTTATTGATTCATACTGCACACTGTTTTCTGTTTGACTTCTTGTTTAGTATTAGGCAGTATACCATACTGTGTATCAGCAGAAAGGAGTACACATAGGGCCAGATTCACTTAGCGCTACCGTCAGCGCAAACCATCATTTTGGCATTAAATAACCACTGTTGGGATTTACAAAAGACGTGCAGTGGGTAATTAGCGCTGATAAGGTGTGGTCTAGTGACTGATCTTATTGCATATGTATTTCTAGTAGTTTCCCTTTCAGATACAAAACTTATGGGTGGATATTAATTAAATGATTTACGCAACACGATTTACCAAGAGTTGGCTTTGTTAGCTGGGATTATATGCTGAGTCCCAATTCGCATACTATCCTTCCTAAATAGTATTCGAAAGTAGAATTAGTACGTCTCAAATCGTAGTATGTTGAAATGAGTATCCCAAAGATACCCGGATGGTCTACTATTTCCGGTTAGATTTTCGAAGTGCAGATCGATCCACACTCTAACGGCTAAAGTAGCTTTCCTTTCGTTACACACATTGCACATGAACGTCAGAACCAGCCACCTCACAAACGCCCTGCGTTTGGTTCTACGACGACGCCCTGCTTCACTCCTCAACTTGGTAAAACACATTGTAAAATGTATTGTGAAAAAAAACGCTGAGAAAAAAGATTGGAATAGTAAATAAAATTATATTGGACATAAGTTATAAGAATGAATCAAATATTGTTTACAGTCGTGGTGTGCGTAACTAGGCAACCACGTTTTCGTTCACGTTGCATGACGTCATCGAAGTATGTCCGAATTTCCATCTGTGATGTCCGTGGTGCTGAACTCAAGCGCATCAGGTGTTAGTAGATCACTCGCACCTGAGGAACTCATTTGCGCTGCTCTTGTAGATTGCGTTGATCATAATGGAAATCACCTGTGTTATTTAATTTGCGCCTTTTTAGTAAATAACCCGCTGATATTACCAATTCCATCAGCACTTTTTTGGGATTGCACACTTGCGCTAATTTGCCCCGTTTAGTAAATCTGGCCCTGAGTTTTTCCCATCATCATACAACTGTTACAGAACAGAGACATGAACGCTGGCTTACCTCATCGTCTGATGGATGGATGGATGGATGGATGGATGATCCAACAGGACAACAAACCGAGAGAAAAAGAAAGAGTTACAGATCAACACTTGAACATTATTAATATTTCTTTGTTTTTGACAAAACATTGTTAAAATCTTTAAAAAAGCAAAGCCCATTTACTGAATGAGCACTGTGCTGCTTCACACTGACTGCACCTTTAACTCAAGTCACTTTTACTACTGTTTTATTCTTTTTAACATTTTAAACTGTTTTATTAAAATCACATTTATTTTCTTTAATTGTTATTTTAAATTCTCATGTATCTTTGTCTTTATTGTGATCTTATCATGTAAATCTTATTTTTACATTTTCTTTTTCTTTTTTATATATTGTTTTCTCATTTCTGTGTAAAGCACTTTGAATGACCTCTGTGTATGAAATGTGCTATACAAATAAACTTGCCTTGCCTTGCCTAATATATAGTAGCTAAATAAATAAGCCAGCTAAATCAGCATATTTTATCAGCATAATATTAGTTGTTTTTGAACAATTACAGTTTCTATGAAAGGTTTTACTGGATGGATTTGTGGATACAGATCATGGGTGCGCATGCGCCAAAACACATTCAGCTCTTGTGCGTGGATTACGGTCAAAACTAATGTTTTGTAGAGATTTACTGCATTTGTACCAGCTTTTATGCTGCACAAATTATGCCGGTCTTTCTGGATTTTATAATAAACATTAACTATCCAGTCAAAAAAGCAAACACGTCCCTCGCATATGACTACCATTAGCTTTAGTGGCTCACCAGAAGTTTTACACAAGGGAGCTCAAAGATGGCGGTGCCCACATTTATGTTAAAAATAAGATGGATATATGCAGTAACTTCTTGTGTGCTAGTATGGTTTTCAGAGATGCATGATCAGATGCATTAGTGATGCTGCTGAGTGAACCTGCTGTACAGAACAGAGTATATCAGCATGGGAACAGATGGTAAACAGTTAGTGTGCTTCCTCTTCCACTACTCTATCTGCAGGAATGTGATGTAAACACCGGAGTAAGGTCACCAGATTTTTTAAATGACAAGCGGGGACATATCCTTAGTTCAATGGTTAAAATATCATTGACATCTTATGTGTTAGTCAATTAATAAAAAATAAAAAACGAACAAAACCATTTTGCTTGCTTTTGTATTTTTATTGTTCTGGGTTTATAGAGAACAGAACGGAAAATGGGAACATTTGATCTTTTAACATTTCCTAGGTTAATAGAAGCACTGGGAAGCCAATTATAGCACTTAAACATGGAAAAGGTCAGATTTACATGATATTTCCCCTTAAAAAAACAGTGTACTACTACATAAGCTGCTCAGTTGTTCAGTTGTCTTTCTTTACTCTTCATCAAGGCAACTTAGATGCTGTCTTTCCTAACAAACAGTTGCAGGTTTTTGTAGTTTTGGCTGTTTGCTACTATGGTTGTAACGGTATACCGGTATGTCGGTATATCACTGTATTTGGAATGTGTATTACCATTTGCTTATTAACGGTTTTGGGCACAAATTAAAGCAAATCTCACCTGCGCATATGCAACTTTTTTCCACGTGACTGCTTAGACTTCACTCATACATATACTGCTTAGAAAATGTCAGAGCCAACGGCTACAAATTTCTATCTCTATACCCACCAAAAAAAGTAAGAATCTGCAGTATAAAAATACTTTGGGTATCCAAAAATGACCCTGGACTTTGTGCTCTTTCTCATTCATGCTGTACAAGAGGCAGTAGGGATGCACCGATATGGAAATTTTGGCCAATACCGATAACAGATAACTCTTTAAATTTGGGGGGCAATAAACGATATCTATAGGCCGATAAATATTCATATTATTTTCACAATGAAAAACTCGCAGACTGCGGACATCTTGTCTTTGCGCTAGACTAGCATACTCTTCTTAAGCCCGCAACACGTGTCATCTTCGTGCTATGTCACAGAAAGCACCAATCAAAACTCCACATGGCCAGCAATGAGCAAGTGAAGTGGTTCAACAAACCAAAATAATCCATAATTTATCGGCTTTCATTTATCGGCCTAATTTTGCTATCAGACCGATAACCGATAATATTAAAAATAAGCAGTTATCGGCCGATAACGATATGTCGGATGATATATCGTGCATCCCTAGAAGACAGCTTCCTTTATTATTGTCTAAAGAGAAATTACTTATTCCTTATTTTGATCAAATGGGAGATGTGCAGCTTTATTTTAGCTTTATTTTATTCAAATGGTAGACTCATACTTCCATAAAAAAAAACAGAAAAACATTTAATATAATAAACCATATGTCCAACCCAAGTGTCATTATAGCTGTAAGAGGAGTAAAGAGTCAGGCGTTTTGCTAAACTTTAATACTATATCAGTATGTTGTCTTTGGTAGTATGGTATAAACCGTTTCATCGGGCGCACGTGCGGTGACCCGATAAGCGTCTGGTCCGAACTTTACTTCCGGTTTCTGTTTCTTTAATAGTCTGATTAGTTGCTGAAACTGAACTCTTAAACAAATACCTCGTCGAAAATAACACATGTTTTGGGTTCCTATGTAATCTATGTGTTGTTTATTTTGCTTGTTATATAAATAAACTTTAAAAGGACTTTGTTGTTGTTTATTCTTCGCAGAGTTTACCGGAAGTTACGTGATGACCACGAAAGCTGCTTGTTAGGGGTCAAGCCCAGAATGGGCGAGACCCCTATTGGGATTGTTAGTTTTCTTATTATTATTATTATTATTAGGGGTCAAGCCCCGAAGGGGCGAAGACCCCTATTGTATTTGTTAGTTTTCTTTTTAGGGGTCAAGCCCCGAAGGGGCGTAGAACCCTATTGTATTTGTTAGTTTTCTTAATTTTATTATTAGGGGTCAAGCCCCGAAGGGGCGTAGAACCCTATTGTATTTGTTAGTTTTCTTAATTTTATTATTAGGGGTCAAGCCCCGAAGGGGCGTAGAACCCTATTGTATTTGTTAGTTTTCTTTTTATAATAATTATTATTAGGGGTCAAGCCCCGAAGGGGCGTAGAACCCTATTGTATTTGTTAGTTTTCTTTTTATAATAATTATTATTAGGGGTCAAGCCCCGAAGGGGCGTAGAACCCTATTGTTATTGTTAGTTTTCTTATTAGGGGTCAAGCCACGAAGTGGCGTAGACACCTATTGTTTCTGTTAGTTTTCTTATTATTATTATTCAGTTTCTTGTTCTTCCGCCATTGAAGTCAATGGCAGCCCATAGAACCGTACGTAGGAAAGTTATGAAATTTGGCACACATGTAGAGGACAGTCTCAGAAGTTACTATTACAACTTTGGTGTGTCTGACTCAAACCCTCTAGCGCCACCAACAGTCCAAAAATCCACTTATGTTCATGCTCATAACTTCTGACCCATCAGTCCTAGAAACTAAATTCTTGTTTTCTCTGAATCCTTGGCTCATGATGATTCAAATGCACACATTGATGTCATTTGTGTCATGCACATCTTTCCGCCATTTTGAATTTTCCATAAAACCTACTTTTTCGAACTCCTCCTAGAGCGTTTGTCCGATTTGCATGTCCTTTGGTATCTAGCATCTAGAGACACCCCTGACAAAAAGTTATCAAAAGCTTTTTGATAGACCAATGCGTTCTCGTATACCGTGACAACATATACGGCGGCGAGCACGCCAAAACGGACGTGAGGCCGTATCTTCGCAACACTTTGGTGTATCGACACGAAAATTGGTATATGTCATTACAGTCATGACCAGAGGGTGCCTGCAACATTTCGTCACAGCGCCACCTAGTGGTCACGAGATTCAAAAAATGCCTATTTTTGCTTATAACTACTTCAAACTTGAGTCTAAAATCATGAAGTTGGTCTTGTTAGATTCCTTGAGGCATGCCGAGTCAAACGATATCAAACGGTTTTCGGTCGGCCATTTTGGGTGTCGGCCATTTTGAATTTTCCCATTAAGTTCAGTATTTCACAAACAGAATGGCGTATCGCTACGAAATTTGGCATGGTTCATCAGAGACATGTTCTGAGCGCACATATAAATCTTTAGGACGCCGCCACCTAGTGGTCAGGATATGTAAAGAAATTGTTTAAAATCTTTATTTCATTTGATTAAATTGCCACACTGACATGAGACTTCACTCTATTGATTCCTTGGCTCGTGCTGAGTCCTACTGTACCAAATATGTCTGAGTCAAACCTACTTCCTGTCGGCCATTTTGAATTATATTGAACACCTACTTTTTCGAACTCCTCCTAGAGCGCTCGTTTGATTGGCTTGATTTTTGGTAGGCATCATCTAGAGACACTCCAGATAAAAAGTTATCAAAAGCTTTTCGGTAGACCTATCCGTTGTCGTATAACGCATCAAAGAATGCGAGGGCGAGCACGCCAAAATGTGTTTGAGCCTGTATCTTCGCAAAACTTTTGTGTATTAATATGAGACTTGGTATATGTCATAACAGTGATGACCTGAGGGTGCATGTACCATTTCGTCACACTGCCCCCTACTGGTCACGAGATATACAAAATGTCTATTTTTGCTTATAACTACTGCAAATTTGAATGTAAAATTATGAGACTGGTCTTGTTAGATTTCGTGAGACATGGCGATTCAAACTATACAAAATGGTTTTTGGTCGGCCATTTTGTGTGTCGGCCATTTTGAATTTTACTTTAAGTTCAAGTGTTTCATAAATGCAATTGCGTATTGTTATGAAACTTGGTATGGTTCATCGGCAACATGTTCTGGGAGGACTTGTAAACTTTCCGGTGCCCCCTAGTGGTCAAGAGATTTGAAGCTATATCTCTGCATCTCTTTATCGTATTTACACCAAATTTGGTGTTTGTCATCACAATCAAGACCTGAGTCACAATTTATTTTTTGGTCAGTGCCCCCTAGTGGTCAAGTCATTTAAGGCTATATCTCTGCATCTCTTTATTGTATTTACACCAAATTTGGTGGGTGTCATCACAATCAAGACCTGAGTCACAATTTATTGTTTGGTCAGTGCCCCCTAGTGGTCAAGTCATTTAAGGCTATATCTCCGTATCGCTTTATTGTATTTACACTAAATTTGGTATGTGTCATCACAGTCATGACCTGAGGCACCATCTATTGTTTCGGCAAAGCGCCACCTAGTGGTCTCAAGATACAAAAAATGTTATTTTTTCATAAAACTAATGCAATCTTAGATCTTAAATCATGACAGTCATCACGTATGAATCATTTTTTGCCATGTTTGGCTTGACCCCGGTATCGCTGCTTGCAGCTATATTTATTATTATTATTCTTCCTCTTCCGCCATTGAAGTCAATGGCAGCCCATAGAACCGTACATAGGAAAGTTATGAAATTTGGCACACATGTACAGGACAGTCTTAGAAGTTACTATAGCAAATTTGGTGTGTCTAACTCAAACTCTCTAGCGCCACCAACAGTCCAAAAGTCCACTTATGTTCATGCTCATAACTTCTGACCCGTGAGTCCTAGAAACTAAATTCTTGTTTCCTCTGAATCCTTGGCTCATGTTGATTCAATTTCACACATTGATGTCATTTGTGTCATGCACATCTTTCCGCCATTTTGAATTTTCCGTAAAACCTACTTTTTCGAACTCCTCCTAGAGCGTTTGTCCGATTTGCATGTCCTTTGGTATATAGCATCTAGAGACACCTCTGACAAAAAGTTATCAAAAGCTTTTTGATAGACCAATGCGTTCTTGTATAAATTAACAACATATATGGCGGCGAGCACGCCAAAACGGACGTGTGGCTGTATCTTCGCAACACTTTGGTGTATCGACACGAAACTTGGTATATGTCATTACAGTCATGAACTGAGGGTGCCTGCAACGTTTCGTCACAGCGCCACCTAGTGGTCACGAGATTCGAAAAATGCCTATTTTCGCTTATAACTACTTCAAACTTGAGTCTAAAATCATGAAGTTGGTCTTGTTAGATTCCTTGAGGCATGCCAAGTCAAACGATACCAAACGGTTTTCGGTCGGCCATTTTGGGTGTCGGCCATTTTGAATTTTCTCATTAAGTTCAGTATTTCACAAACAGAATGGCGTATCGCTACGAAATTTGGCATGGTTCATCAGTGACATGTTCTGAGCGCACCTATAAATCTTTAGGACAGCGCCACCTAGTGGTCAGGATATGTAAATAAATTGTTTAAAATGTTTATATCATTTGATTAAATTGCCACTATGACATAAGACTTCACTCTATTGATTCCTTGGCTCATGCTGAGTCCGACTGTACCAAATATGTCTGAGTCAAACCTACTTCCTGTCGGCCATTTTGAATTATATTGAACACCTACTTTTTCAAACTCCTCCTAGAGCGCTCGTGTGATTGGCTTGATTTTTGGTATGCATCATCTAGAGACACTCTAGACAAAAAGTTATCAAAAGCTTTTTGGTAGACCTATCCGTTGTCGTATCACGCATCAAAAAATGACAGGGCGAGCACGCCAAAATGTGTTTGAGCCTGTATCTTCGCAAAACTTTTGCGTATTAATATGAGACTTGGTATATGTCATAACAGTGATGACCTGAGGGTGCATGCAACATTTTTGGTCGGCCATTTTGTGTGTCGGCCATTTTGAATTTTTTCTTTAAGTTCAAGTATTTCAGAAACGCAATTGCGTATTGTAATGAAACTTGGTATGGTTCATCAGCAACATGTTCTGGGAGGACTTGTAAACTTTTTGGCGCCCCCTAGTGGTCAAGAGATTTGAAGCTATATCTCTGCATCTCTTTATCGTATTTACAACAAATTTGGTGGGTGTCATCACAATCAAGGCCTGAGTTACAATTTATTGTTTGGTCAGTGCCCCCTAGTGGTCAAGTCATTTAAGGCTATATCTCCGTATCGCTTTATCGTATTTACACTAAATTTGGTATGTGTCATCACAGTCATGACCTGAGGCACCATCTATTGTTTCGGCACAGCGCCACCTAGTGGTCTCAAGATACGAAAAAATTGCTTTTTTTTCATAAAACTAATGCAAACTTAGATCTTAAATCATGACAGTCATCACGTATGAATCATTTTTTGCCATGTTTGGCTTGACCCCGGTATCGCTGCTTGCAGCTATATTTAGGGGTCAAGCCCCGAAGGGGCGTAGAACCCTATTGTTATTGTTAGTTTTCTTATTATTATTTTTCTTCCTCGTTCTTCCGCCGAAATTCAATGGCAGCCCATAGAACCGTACATAGGAAAGTTATGAAATTTGGCACACATGTAGAGGACAGTCTCAGAAGTTACTATAGCAACATTGGTGTGTCTGACTCAAACCCTCTAGCGCCACCAACAGTCCAAAAATCCACTTATGTTCATGCTCACAACTTCTGACCCGTGAGTCCTAGAAACTAAATTCTTGTTTCCTCTGAATCCTTGGCTCATGATGATTCAATTGCACACATTGATGTCATTTGTGTCATACACATCTTTCCGCCATTTTGAATTTTCCGTAAAACCTACTTTTTCGAACTCCTACTAGACCGTTTGTCCGATTTGCAGGTCCTTTGGTATGTAGCATCTAGAGACACCCAAGACAAAAAGTTATCAAAAGCTTTTTGATAGACCATTGCGTTCTCGTATAAATTGACAACATATATGGCGGCGAGCACGCCAAAACGGACGTGAGGCCGTATCTTCGCAAAACTTTTGTGTATCGACACGAAACTTGGTATATGTCATAACAGTCATGACCTGAGGGTGCCTGCAACGTTTCGTCACAGCGCCACCTAGTGGTCACGAGATTCGACAAAAGCCTATTTTCGCTTATAATTACTTCAAACTTGAGTCTAAAATCATGAAGGTGGTCTTGTTAGATTCTTTGAGGCATGCCGAGTCAAACGATACCAAACCGTTTTCGGTCGGCCATTTTGGGTGTCGGCCATTTTGAATTTTCTCATTAAGTTCAGTATTTCACAAACCGAATGGCTTATCGCTACGAAATTTGGCATGGTTCATCGGTGACATGTTCTGAGCGCACCTATAAATCTTTAGGACGGCGCCACCTAGTGGTCAGGATATGTAAATAAATTGTTTAAAATCTTTATATCATTTGATTAAATTGCCACTATGACATAAGACTTCACTCTATTGATTCCTTGGCTCATGCTGAGTCCGACGGTATCAAATATGTCTGAGTCAAACCTACTTCCTGTCGGCCATTTTGAATTATATTGAACACCTACTTTTTCGAACTCCTCCCAGAGCGCTCGTGTGATTGGCTTGATTTTTGGTATGCATCATCTAGAGACACTCTAGACAAAAAGTTATCAAAAGATTTCCGGTAGACCTATTCGTTGTCGTATAACGCATCAAAGAATGCGAGGGCGAGCACGCCAAAATGTGTTTGAGCCTGTATCTTCGCAAAACTTTTGCGTATTAATATGAGACTTGGTATATGTCATAACAGTGATGACCTGAGGGTGCATGCACCATTTCGTCACACTGCCCCCTACTGATCACGAGATATCAAAAATGTCTATTTTTGCTTATAACTACTGCAAATTTGAATGTAAAATTATGAGACCGGTCTTGTTAGATTTCGTGAGGCATGGCGAGTCAAACGATACCAAATGGTTTTTGGTCAGCCATTTTGTGTGTCGGCCATTTTGAATTTTTTCTTTAAGTTCAAGTATTTCAGAAACGCAATTGCGTATTGTTATGAAACTTGGTATGATTCATCAGCAACATGTTCTGGGAGGACTTGTAAACTTTTCGGCGCCCCCTAGTGGTCAAGAGATTTGAAGCTATATCACTGCATCTCTTTATCGTATTTACACCAAATTTGGTGGGTGTCATCACAATCAAGACATGAGTCACAATTTATTGTTTGGTCAGTGCCCCCTAGTGGTCAAGTCATTTAAGGCTATATCTCCCTATCGCTTTATTGTATTTACACTAAATTTGGTATGTGTCATCACAGTCATGACCTGAGGCACCATCTATTGTTTCGGCACAGCGCCACCTAGTGGTCTCAAGATATGAAAAAATTGCTATTTTTTCATAAAACTAATGCAAACTTAGATCTGAAATCATTCAGTCATCACGTATGAATCATTTTTTGCCATGTTTGGCTTGACCCCGGTATCGCTGCTTGCAGCTATATTTATTATTATTATTCATCTTCTTGTTCTTCCGCCATTGAAGTCAATGGCAGCCCATAGAACCGTACATAGGAAAGTTATGAAATTTGGCACACATGTAGAGGACAGTCTCAGAAGTTACTATAGCAACATTGGTGTGTCTGACTCAAACCCTCTAGCGCCACCAACAGTCCAAAAATCCACTTATGTTCATGCTCATAACTTCTGACCCGTGAGTCCTAGAAACTAAATTCTTGTTTCCTCTGAATCCTTTGCTTATGATGATTCAATTGCACACATTGATGTCATTTGTGTCATGCACATCTTTCCGCCATTTTGAATTTTCCTTAAAACCTACTTTTTCGAACTCCTCCTAGAGCGTTCGTCCGATTTGCATGTCCTTTGGTATGTAGCATCTAGAGACACCCCAGACAAAAAGTTATCAAAAGCTTTTTGATAGACCAATGTGTTCTCGTATAAATTGACAACATATATGGCGGCGAGCACGCCAAAACGGACGTGAGGCTGTATCTTCGCAAAACATTATTGTATCGACACGAAACTTGGTATATGTCATTACAGTCATGACCTGAGGGTGCCTGCAACGTTTTGTCACAGCGCCACCTAGTGGTCACGAAATTCGAAAAATGCCTATTTTTGCTTATAATTACTTCACACTTGAGTCTAAAATCACGAAAGTGGTCTTGTTAGATTCCTTGAGGCATGCCGAGTCAAACGATACCAAACTGTTTTCGGTCGGCCATTTTGGGTGTCGGCCATTTTGAATTTTCTCATTAAGTTCAGTATTTCACAAACAGAATGGCGTATTGCTACGAAATTTGGCATGATTCATCAGTGACATGTTCTGAGCGCCCCTATAAATCTTTAGGACAGCGCCACCTAGTGGTCAGGATATGTAAATAAATTGTTTAAAATATTTATATAATTTAATTAAATTGCCACACTGACATAAGAATTCACTCTACTGATTCCTTGGCTCGTGCTGAGTCCGACTGTACCAAATATGTCTGAGTCAAACCTACTTCCTGTCGGCCATTTTGAATTATATTGAACACCTACTTTTTCTAACTCCTCCTAGAGCGCTCGTGTGATTGGCTTAATTTTTGGTATGCATCATCTAGAGACACTCTAGACAAAAAGTTATCAAAAGCTTTTCGGTAGACCTATCCGTTGTCGTATAACGCATCAAAGAATGCGAGGGCGAGCACGCCAAAATGTGTTTGAGCCTGTATCTTCGCAAAACTTTTGCGTATTGATATGAGACTTGGTATATGTCATAACAGTGATGACCTGAGGGTGCATGCACCATTTCGTCACACTGCCCCCTACTGGTCACGAGATATAAAACATGTCTATTTTTGCTTATAACTACTGCAAACTTGAATGTAAAATTATGAGACTGGTCTTGTTAGATTTGGTGAGGCATGCCGAGTCAAATGATACCAAATGGTTTTTGGTCGGCCATTTTGTGTGTCGGCCATTTTGAATTTTTTCTTTAAGTTCAAGTATTTCAGAAACGCAATTGCGTATTGTTATGAAACTTGGTATGGTTCATCAGCAACATGTTCTGGGAGGACTTGTAAACTTTTTGGCGCCCCCTAGTGGTCAAGAGATTTGAAGCTATATCTCTGCATCTCTTTATCGTATTTACACCAAATTTGGTGGGTGTCATCACAATCAAGACCTGAGTCACCATTTATTGTTTGGTCAGTGCCCCCTAGTGGTCAAGTCATTAAAGGCTATATCTTCGTATCGCTTTATCGTATTTACACTAAATTTGGTATGTGTCATCACAGTCATGACCTGAGGCACCATCTATTGTTTCGGCAAAGCGCCACCTAGTGGTCTCAAGATAAAAAATTGCTATTTTTTCCCTAAAACTAATGCAAAGTTAGATCTTAAATCATGACAGTTATCACGTATGAATCATTTTTTGCCATGTTTGGCTTGACCCCGGTATCGCTGCTTGCAGCTATATTTATTATTAGTTATTCTTCTTCCGCCATTGCGGTCTATGGCAGCCCATAGAACCGTACGTAGGAAAGTTATGAAATTTGGCACACTGATAAAGGACAGTCCAATGTGTCCCCACAGCAAATTTGGAGTCTCTATGTCTAACCCACTAGCGCCACCAACAGTCCAAAGTTGCACTTATGTTTTTGCTTATAACTTCTGATCCGTAAGCCCTAGAAACAAAATTCTTACTTCCTCTGATTCCTTGGCTCAAGACGATTCGATTGGACCCTATGTCGTTATTTTCCGTCATAAAAATTGTTCCGCCATTTTGAATTATTCGTAAAACCTACTTTTTCGAACTCGTCCTAGGGCTTTTCTCCGATTGCCACGAAAATTGGTATGTATCATCTTGAGACACTCATGGCAAAAAGTTATCAAAAGAATTTTGATACAGCAATCCGTTGTCGTATACCGCCTTAACAAATTTTACGTAGAGCGCAAAAAAACTGATTTTAGGCTGTATCTTCGTCAAACTTAGGCCTATTGACACGACACTTGGTACTTCTGATGCCAGTCAGGAACCGAGGGTGCATGCACAGTTTCGTTGCAGCGCCACCTAGTGGCCAGAGAAATGTTTTATACACCTATAACTTTGGCTCCGATTGACGTATTTTCACAGGACTTGTTTCTTTGGAGTTCTGAATAGTTGCCGAGTCCAACGATACCAAACATGCCAGATTTCGCCTTACGGTTAACCCTGGGCAGCAAAATAGCGCTTAAAAAACACGCGTGAATATCTCCGCGAGCGTTATTCCGATCGTCTCGAAAACACCATAGTAAGAAACTAACCTTACCTTCTGAACAAAAAGTTCTATTGGCGTTATATTAAAATTTTCATCAGAAATTGCCGAAAATTGCAAAAAACGAAAAATTACATTCAAATTTTGTGTTTTTTACACATAAATGGTTGTAACTTCGTAACGAAAATATATTTTTTCACCAGATTTGCTACGCTGATGCATGAGCACATTCTGAGGCAACACAAAAAAAATGGTGTGCTTGCACCACTAGATGGCCTTATAATTGAACAAAACCTTTGATAACAAGCCAGCCTTATGGTCATACAACTGTTTCTTAACTAAACTAAAGTGTATTGTCATAAAACTAGCTAGATGTAACACAATCATGACCTGATGTTGCATGCACAATTTTTTCATTGCGCCACCTACTGGTTTTGAGATAGAATATAGTATTTTTGCCTAAAACTACTGCAACAACACATCTAAAACCATGAGTCATCATGGATTATTCCTTTCATGGCTTTGACTATAATCACTGGTGGTTGCCAAGTTACTCCCTAGCAACCATTGAGAATACCTTATCGACCGTTTTTGCAAAAGCTATATCTCAGCATCAAAACATCGTAGAGACACGGGGATGGTCTCTTTTGAGTTATTAAACTTGTTGTAACATGATGTGACCCATGTTTTGCCACTGCAAACACCACTCACATGTCCTTCAGTGCTCTAATGTTCCATGATTGTCAATAACAGAAGAACGATTGCAGTAGACAAGAACTTAAATTATTTTTGTTTATAACTTTTTTGTTTTTTTTATCTAAAATTATTAGGTTTATCTAGGTTCTTCAATCTGCTTATCCAATTCAACTTTACTTTCTTCTGTGCCCTTTTTGGCTTGACCCCGGCATTGCTGCTTGCAGCTATATTTAGGGGTCAAGCCCCGAAGGGGCGAAGACCCCTATTGTATCCGTTAGTTTTCTTTTTATAATAATAATAATTATTATTAATATAGCTGCAAGCAGCGATACCGGGGTCAAGCCAAACATGGCAAAAAATGATTCATACGTGATGACTGTCATGATTTAAGATCTAAGTTTGCATTTGTTTTATGAAAAAAATAGTAATTTTCTTGTATCTTGAGACCACTAGGTGGCACTTTGCCGAAACAATAGATGGTGCCTCAGGTCATGACTGTGATGACACATACCAAATTTAGTGTAAATACAATAAAGCGATACGGAGATATAGCCTTAAATGACTTGACCACTAGGGGGCACTGACCAAACAATAAATTGTGACTCAGGTCTTGATTGTGATGACACCCACCAAATTTGGTGTAAATACGATAAAGAGATGCAGAGATATAGCTTCAAATCTCTTGACCACTAGGGGGCGCCGAAAAGTTTACAAGTCCTCCCAGAACATGTTGGTGATGAACCATACCAAGTTTCATAACAATACGCAATTGCGTTTCTGAAATACTTGAACTTAAAGAAAAAATTCAAAATGGCCGACACACAAAATGGCCGACCAAAAACCATTTGGTATCGTTTGACTCGGCATGCCTAACGAAATCTAACAAGACCGGTCTCATAATTTTACATTCAAGTTTGCAGTAGTTATAAGCAAAAATAGACATTTTTTATATCTCGTGACCAGTAGGGGGCAGTGTGACGAAATTGTGCATGCACCCTCAGGTCATCACTGTTATGACATATACTAAGTCTCATATTAATACACAAAAGTTTTGTGAAGATACAGGCTCAAACACATTTTGGGGTGCTCGCCCTCGCATTCTTTGATGCGTTATACGACAAACGATAGGTCTACCGAAAAGCTTTTGATAACTTTTTGTCTAGAGTGTCTCTAGATGATGCATACCAAAAATCAAGCCAATTACACGAGCGCTCTAGGAGGAGTTCGAAAAAGTAGGTGTTCAATATAATTCAAAATGGCCGACAGGAAGTAGGTTTGACTCAGACATATTTTGTACAGTCGGACTCAGCATGAGCCAAGGAATCAATAGAGTGAAGTCTATTGTTATACTGGCAATTGAATCAAATGCTATAAAGATTTTAAGCAATTTATTTACATATCCTGACCACTAGGTGGCGCCGTCCTAAAGATTTATAGGTGCGCTCAGAGCATGTCACTGATCAACCATGCCAAATATCGTAGCGATACGCCATTCTGTTTGTGAAATACTGAACTTAATGAGAAAATTCAAAATGGACGACACCCAAAATGGCCGACCGAAAACCGTTTGGTATCGTTTGACTTGGCATGCCTCAAGGAATCTAACAAGACCACCTTCATGATTTTAGACTCAAGTTTGAAGTAGTTATAAGCGAAAATATGCATTTTTCGAATCTCGTGACCACTAGGTGGCGCTGTGACGAAACGTTGCAGGCACCCTCAGGTCATGACTATAATGACATATACCAAGTTTCGTGTCGATACAATAAAGATTTGCGAAGATATGGCCTCACGTCCGTTTTGGCGTGCTCGCCGCCATATATGTTGTCAATTTATACAAGAACGCATTGGTCTATCAAAAAGCTTTTGATAACTTTTTGTCTGGGGTGTCTCTAGATGCTATATACCAAAGGACATGCAAATCGGACGGACGCTCTAGGAGGAGTTCGAAAAAGTAGGTTTTACGGAAAAATCAAAATGGCGGAAAGATTTGCATGACACAAATGACATCAACGTATGCAATTGAATCATCATGAGCCAAGGATTCAGAAGAAACAGGAATTTAGTTTCTAGGACTCACGAGTCAGAAGTTATGAGCATGAACATAAGTGGATTTTTGGACTGTTGGTGGCGCTAGAGGGTTTGAGTCAGACACACCAATGTTGCTAAAGTAACTTCTAAGACCGTCCTCTACATGTGTGCCAAATTTCATAACTTTCCTATGTACGGTTCTATGGGCTGCCATTGACTTTAATGGCGGAAGAACAAGAAGAAGAATAATATATAATAATAATAATAATAAGAAAACTAACAATAACAATAGGGTTCTACGCCCCTTCGGGGCTTGACCCCTAATAATAATTATTATAAAAAGAAAACTAACAAATACAATAGGGTTCTACGCCCCTTCGGGGCTTGACCCCTAAATATAGCTGCAAGCAGCAATGCCGGGGTCAAGCCGAAAAGGGCACAAAAGGATGTAAAATTGAGATTGGATAAGCAGATTGAAGAACCTAGGTAAACCTAATAATTTTAGATGAAAAAACAAAAAAGTTATCAACAAAATTAATCTAAGTTCTTGTCTACTGCAATCGTCCTTCTGTTATTGACAATCATGGAACATTAGAACACTGAAGGACATGTGAGTGGTGTTTGCAGTGGTCACATCATGTTACAACAAGTTTAATTAGTCAAAAGAGACCATCCCCATGTCTCTACGATGTTCTGATGCAGAGATATAGCTTTTGCAAAAACGGTTGATAAGGTATTCTCAATGGTTGCTAGGGAGTAAATTGGCAACCACCAGTGATTATAGTCAAAGCCATGAAAGGAATAATCCATGATGACTCATGGTTTTAGATGTGTTGTTGCAGTAGTTTTTAGGCAAAAATACCATATTCTATCTCAAAACCAGTGGGTGGCGCAATGAAAAAATTGTGCATGCAACATCAGGTCATGATTGTGTTACATCTAGCTAGTTTTATGACAATACACTTTAGTTTAGTTAAGAAACAGTTGTATGACCATAGGGCTGGCTTGTTATCAAAGGTTTGTTCAATTATGAGGCCATCTAGTGGTGAAAGCATACAATTTTTTTTGTGTAGCCTCAGAATGTGCTCATGCATCAGCGTATCAAATCTGGTGAAAAAATATATTTTCGTTACGAAGTTACAACCATTTATGTGTAAAAAACACAAAATTTGAATGTAATTTTTCGTTTTTTGCAATTTTCGGCCATTTCTGATGAAAATTTTAATATAACGCCAATAGAACTTTTTGTTCAGAAGGTAAGGTTAGTTTCTTCCTATGGTGTTTTCGAGTCGATCGGAAAAACGTTCGCGGAGATATTTACGCGTGTTTCTTAAGTGCTATTTTGCTGCGCAGGGTTAACCGTAAGGCGAATTCGGGTATGTTTGGTATCGTTGGACTCGGCAACTATTTAGAACTCAAAGGAAACAAGTCCTGTGAAAATATGTCAATCGGAGCCAAAGTTATAGGCATGTAAAACATAAGTCTGACCACTAGGTGGCGCTGTGACGAAACTCTGCATGCACCCTTAGTTCCTGACTGGCATCACAAATACAAAGTATCGTGTCAATAGGCTTAAGTTTGGCGAAGATACAGCCTCAAATCCGTTTTTTTGAGCTCTACGTAAAATTTGTTGACGCGCTATACGACAACGGATTGGTTTATCAAAATTCTTTTAATAACTTTTTGCCTTGAGTGTCTCTAGATGGTGCATACCGATTTTCAAGGCAATCCGGCAAAAGCTCTAGGACGAGTTCGCAAAAGTAGGTTTTATGAATATTTAAAAATGGCGGGAAAATTTTCATGACGGAAAATGACGTCATAGGGTCCAATCGAATCGTCTTGAGCCAAGGAATCAGAGGAAACAAGAATTTAATTTCTAGGATGTACGGGTCAGAAGTTATAGGCAAAAACATAAGTGCAATTTTGGACTGTTGGTGGCGCTAGTGGGTTAGATATAGAGACTCCAAATTTGCTGTGGGGACACATTGGACTGTCGTTTATCAGTGTGCCAAATTTCATAACTTTCCTACGTACGGTTCTATGGGCTGCCATAGACCGCAATGGCGGAAGAAGAATAACTAATAATAAATATAGCTGCAAGCAGCGATACCGGGGTCAAGCCAAAAAGGGCACAGAAGAAGGTAAACTTGAGTCCGGATGAGCAGTTTAAAAAACCTAGCAAAACCTCCTAATTTCAGACAAATTAATATAACAGTAATCAGCAAAAAAGCTGTGTTCTTTTTCAGTGAAATCTCTCCCTCACGTCTTGAGGAGCATTGACAACTAGAACACTGAAGGAAATGTGAGTGGTGCTTGCAGTGGTAATACTCAGCTCACAAAATGTTACTGTGGTGTTAATGAGTCGAAAGAGCCCACCCCCATGTCTCTACGCTGTTCTGATGAAGAGATATAGCTCTTGCAAAAACAGTTGATAAGGTATTCTCATTGGTTGCTAGACAGTAAATTGACATCCACCAGTGATTATAATCCAAGCCATGAAATGAATAATCCATGATGACTTATGGTTTTAGATGTGTTTGTTGCAGTAGTTTTAGGCAAAAATTACCATTTTCTATCTCAAAACCACTAGGTGGCGCTGTGACAAAATTGTGCATGCAACTTCAGGTCATGATTACGTTACATCGAGCTAGTTTTATGACTATACACTTTAGTTTAGTGAAGAAACAGTTGTATGACCATAGGGCTGGCTTGATATCACAGGTTTTGTTCAATTATAACGCCAACTAATGGTGCAAGCAAGCAATTTTTTTTGTGTAGCCTCAGACTGTGGTCATACATCAGCGTATCAAATCTGGTGAAAAAATCTCTTTTCGTTGCGAAGTTATAACCATTTATGTATAAAAATAAAAAATTTAAAGGTAATTTTTCGTTTTTTGCATTTTTCGGCCATTTCTGATGAAAATTTTAATATAACGTCAATAGAACTTTTTGTTCAGAAGGTAAGGTTAGTTTCTTCCTATGGTGTTTTTGAGCCGATCAGAATTACGCTCACGGAGATATTCGCGTGTGTTTTTTAAGCGCTATTTTGCCACACAGGGTTAACCGTAAGGCGAATCCTGGCATGTTTGGTATCGTTGGACTCGGCAACTATTCAAAACTCCAAGGAAACAAGTCCCTTGTAAATACGATGATCATAGCCAAAGTTATAGGCCTATAAAACAGTCGTCTGGCCACTAGGTGGCGCTGCAACGAAACTGTGCATGCTCCCTCAGTTCCTGACTGGCATCTCAAGTACCAAGATTTGTGTCAATAGGCCTAAGTTTGGAGAAGATACAGCCTAAAATCTGTTTTTTGCGCTCTACCTAAAATTCGTTGACGCGGTATACGACAACGGATTGGTTTATCGAAATTCTTTTAATAACTTTTTGCCTTGAGTGTCTCTAGATGCTGCATACCAATTTTCGTGGAAATCGGGCAAAAGCTCTAGGACGAGTTCGCAAAAGTAGGTTTTACGAATAATTCAAAATGGCGGAAAAATTTTCATGACGGAAAATGACGTCATAGGGTCCAATCGAATCGTCTTGAGCCAGGGAATCAGAGGAAACAAGAATTTTATTTCTAGGACTTACGGATCAGAAGTTATAAGCAAAAACATAAGTGCAACTTTGGACTGTTGGTGGCGCTAGCGGGTTAGAGATAGAGACTCCAAAATTGCTGTGGGGACACATTGGACTGTCCTCTATCAGTGTGCCAAATTTCATAACTTTCCTACGTACGGTTCTATGGGCTGCCATAGACCGCAATGGCGGAAGAAGAAAAATTTACTAACAGAAACAATTGCCAATATAGCTGCAAGCAGCGATACCGGGGTCAAGCCAAACATGGCAAAAAATGATTCATACGTGATGACTGTCATGATTTAAGATCTAAGTTTGCATTAGTTTTATGAAAAAATAGCAATTTTTTGTATCTTGAGACCACTAGGTGGCGCTTTGCCGAAACAATAGATGGTGCCTCAGGTCATGACTGTGATGACACATACCAAATTTAGTGTAAATACAATAAAGCGATACGGAGATATAGCCTTAAATGACTTGACCACTAGGGGGCACTGACCAAACAATAAATTGTGACTCAGGTCTTGATTGTGATGACACCCACCAAATTTGGTGTAAATACGATAAAGAGATGCAGAGATATAGCTTCAAATCTCTTGACCACTAGGGGGCGCCGAAAAGTTTACAAGTCCTCCCAGAACATGTTGGTGATGAACCATACCAAGTTTCATAACAATACGCAATTGCGTTTCTGAAATACTTGAACTTAAAGAAAAAATTCAAAATGGCCGACACACAAAATGGCCGACCAAAAATCATTTGGTATCGTTTGACTCGGCATGCCTCACGAAATCTAACAAGACCAGTCTCATAATTTTACATTCAAGTTTGCAGTAGTTATAAGCAAAAATAGACATTTTTTATATCTCGTGACCAGTAGGGGGCAGTGTGACGAAATTGTGCATGCACCCTCAGGTCATCACTGTTATGACATATACCAAGTCTCATATTAATACACAAAAGTTTTGTGAAGATACAGGCTCAAACACATTTTGGCGTCTCGCCCTCGCATTCTTTGATGCGTTATACGACAACCGATAGGTCTACCGAAAAGCTTTTGATAACTTTTTGTCTAGAGTGTCTCTAGATGATGCATACCAAAAATCAAGCCAATTACACGAGCGATCTAGGAGGAGTTCGAAAAAGTAGGTGTTCAATATAACTCAATATGGCCGACAGGAAGTAGGTTTGACTCAGACATATTTTGTACAGTCGGACTCAGCATGAGCCAAGGAATCAATAGAGTGAAGTCTATTGTTATACTGGCAATTGAATCAAATGCTATAAAGATTTTAAACAATTTATTTACATATCCTGACCACTAGGTGGCGCCGTCCTAAAGATTTATAGGTGCGCTCAGAGCATGTCACTGATCAACCATGCCAAATTTCGTAGCGATACGCCATTCTGTTTGTGAAATACTGAACTTAATGAGAAAATTCAAAATGTCCGACACCCAAAATGGCCGACCGAAAACCGTTTGGTATCGTTTGACTCGGCATGCCTCAAGGAATCTAACAAGACCACCTTCATGATTTTAGACTCAAGTTTGAAGTAGTTATAAGCGAAAATATGCATTTTTCGAATCTCGTGACCACTAGGTGGCGCTGTGACGAAACGTTGCAGGCACCCTCAGGTCATGACTATAATGACATATACCAAGTTTTGTGTCGATACAATAAAGTTTTGCGAAGATATGGCCTCATGTCCGTTTTGGCGTGCTCGCCGCCATATATGTTGTCAATTTATACGAGAACGCATTGGTCTATCAAAAAGCTTTTGATAACTTTTTGTCTGGGGTGTCTCTAGATGCTATATACCAAAGGACATGCAAATCGGACGGACGCTCTAGGAGGAGTTCGAAAAAGTAGGTTTTACGGAAAAATCAAAATGGCGGAAAGATTTGCATGACACAAATGACATCAACGTATGCAATTGAATCATCATGAGCCAAGGATTCAGAAGAAACAGGAATTTAGTTTCTAGGACTCACGGGTCAGAAGTTATGAGCATGAACATAAGTGGATTTTTGGACTGTTGGTGGCGCTAGAGGGTTTGAGTCAGACACACCAATGTTGCTAAAGTAACTTCTAAGACCGTCCTCTACATGTGTGCCAAATTTCATAACTTTCCTACGTACGGTTCTATGGGCTGCCATTGACTTCAATGGCGGAAGAGGAAACATAATAATAATAATAATAATAATAATAATAAGAAAACTAACAATAACAATAGGGTTCTACGCCCCTTCGGGGCTTGACCCCTAATAATAAGAAAACTAACAATAACAATAGGGTTCTACGCCCCTTCGGGGCTTGACCCCTAATAATAAGAAAACTAACAATAACAATAGGGTTCTACGCCCCTTCGGGGCTTGACCCCTAATAATAATAATAAGAAAACTAACAATAACAATAGGTGTCTACGCCACTTCGTGGCTTGACCCCTAAATATAGCTGCAAGCAGCGATACCGGGGTCAAGCCAAACATGGCAAAACATGATTCATACGTGATGACTGTCATGATTTAAGATCTAAGTTTGCATTAGTTTTATGAAAAAATAGCAATTTTTTCGTATCTTGAGACCACTAGGTGGCGTTGTGCCGAAACAATAGATGGTGCCTCAGGTCATGACTGTGATGACACATACCAAATTTAGTGTAAATACAATAGAGCGATATGGAGATATAGCCTTAAATGACTTGACCACTAGGGGGCACTGACCAAACAATAAATTGTGACTAAGGTCTTGATTGTGATGACACCCACCAAATTTGGTGTTAATACGATAAAGAGATGAAGAGATATAGCTTCAAATCTTTTGACCACTAGGGGGTGCCAAAAAGTTTACAAGTCTTCCCAGAACATGTTGCTGACGAACCATACCAAGTTTCATAACAATACGCAATTGTGTTTCTGAAATACTTCAATTTAAAGAAAAAATTCAAAATGGCCGACACACAAAATGGCCGACCAAAAACCATTTGGTATCGTTTGACTTGGCATGCCTCACGAAATCTAAAAAGACTAGTCTCATAATTTTACATTCAAGTTTGCAGTAGTTATAAGCAAAAATAGACATTATTTATATCTCGTGACCACTAGGGGGCGCTGTGACGAAACGGTGCATGCACCCTTACGTCATCACTGTTATGACATATACCAAGTCTCATATCAATACGCAAAAGTTTTGCAAAGATACAGGCTCAAACACATTTTGGCGTGTTCGCCCTCGCATTCTTTGATGTGTTATACGACAACGGATAGGTCTACCGAAAAGCTTTTGATAACTTTTTGTCTGGAGTGTCTCTAGATGATGCATACCAAAAATCAAGCCAATCACACGAGCGCTCTAGGAGGAGTTCGAAAAAGTAGGTGTTCAATATAATTCAAAATGGCCGACAGGAAGTAGGTTTGACTCAGACATATTTGGTACAGTCGGACTCAGCACGAGCCAAGGAATCAATAGAGTGAAGTCTCATGTCTGTGTGGCAATTTAATCAAATGATATAAAGATTTTAAACAATTTCTTTACATATCCTGACCACTAGGTGGCGCCGTCCTAAAGATTTATAGGTGCGCTCAGAACATGTCACTGATGAACCATGCCAAATTTCGTAGCGATACGCCATTCTGTTTGTGAAATACTGAACTTAATGAGAAAATTCAAAATGGCCGACACCCAAAATGGCCGACCGATAACCGTTTGGTATCGTTTGACTCGGCATGCCTCAAGGAATCTAACAAGACCACCTTCATGATTTTAGACTCAAGTTTGAAGTAGTTATAAGCGAAAATAGGCATTTTTCGAATCTCGTGACCACTAGGTGGCGCTGTGACGAAACGTTGCAGGCACCCTCAGGTCAAGACTGTAATGACATATACCAAGTTTCGTGTCGATACACCAAAGTGTTGCGAAGATACAGCCTCACGTCCGTTTTGGCGTGCTCGCCGCCGTATATGTTGTCACGGTATACGAGAACGCATTGGTCTATCAAAAAGCTTTTGATAACTTTTTGTCTGGGGTGTCTCTAGATGCTAGATACCAAAGGACATGCAAATCGGACAAACGCTCTAGGAGGAGTTCGAAAAAGTAGGTTTTACGGAAAATTCAAAATGGCGGAAAGATGTGCATGACACAAATGACATCAATGTGTGCAATTGAATCATCATGAGCCAAGGATTCAGAGGAAACAAGAATTTAGTTTCTAGGTCTCACGGGTCAGAAGTTATGACCATGAACATGAGTGGATTTTTGGACTGTTGGTGGCGCTAGAGGGTTTGAGTTAGACACACCAATGTTGCTATAGTAACTTCTAAGACTGTCCTCTACATGTGTGCCAAATTTTATAACTTTCCTACGTACGGTTTTATGGGCTGCCATTGACTTCAATGGCGGAAGAACAAGGATGAATAATAATAATAATAAGAAAACTAACAATAACAATAGGGTTCTACGCCCCTTCGGGGCTTGACCCCTAATAATAAAATTAAGAAAACTAACAAATACAATAGGGTTCTACGCCCCTTCGGGGCTTGACCCCTAATTAGTTATTCTTCTTCCGCCATTGCGGTCTATGGCAGCCCATAGAACCGTACGTAGGAAAGTTATGAAATTTGGCATACTGATAAAGGACACTCCAATGTGTCCACACAGCCAATTTGGAGTCTCTATGTCTAACCCACTAGCGCCACCAACAGTCCAAAGTTGGACTTATGTTTTTGCTTATAACTTCTGATCTGTAAGCCCTAGAAACAAAATTCTTGCTTCTTCTGATTCCTTGGCTCAAGACTATTCGATTGGACCCTATGACATCATTTTCCGTCATGAAATTTTTTCGCCATTTTGAATTATTCGTAAAACCTACTTTTGCGAACTCGTCCTAGAGCTTTTCCCCGATTTCCACGAAAATTGGTATGCAGCATCTAGAGACACTCAAGGCAAAAAGTTATTAAAAGAATTTCGATAAACCAATCCGTTGTCGTATAGCGCGTCAACAAATTTTACATAGAGCGCAAAAAAACAGATTTTAGGCTGTATCTTCTCCAAACTTAGGCCTATTGACACAAATCTTGGTACTTGAGATGCCAGTCAGGAACTGAGGGAGCATGCACAGTTTCGTTGCAGCGCCACCTAGTGGCCAGACGAATGTTTTATAGGCCTATAACTTTGGCTATGATCATCATATTTACAAGGGACTGGTTTCCTTGGAGTTTTGAATAGTTGCCGAGTCCAACGATACCAAACATGCCAGGATTCGCCTTACGGTTAACCCTGTGCGGCAAAATAGTGCTTAAAAAACACGCGCGAATATCTCCGCGACCGTAATTCTGATCGACTCAAAAACACCATAGGAAGAAACTAACCTTACCTTCTGAACAAAAAGTTCTATTGGCGTTATATTAAAATTTTCATCAGAAATGACCGAAAAATGCAAAAAACGAAAAATTACCTTTTAAATTTTGTATTTTTTACACATAAATGGTTATAACTTCGCAACGAAAAGAGATTTTTTCACCAGATTTGATACGCTGATGTACGACCACAGTCTGAGGCTACACAAAAAAAATTGCTTGCTTGCACCACTAGTTGGCGTTATAATTGAACAAAACCTGTGATATCAAGCCAGCCCTATGGTCATACAACTGTTTCTTCACTAAACTAAAGTGTATAGTCATAAAACTAGCTCGATGTAACGTAATCATGACCTGAAGTTGCATGCACAATTTTGTCACAGCGCCACCTAGTGGTTTTGAGATAGAAAATTGAAAATTTTGCCTAAAACTACTGCAACAACACATCTAAAACCACAAGTCATCATGGATTATTCATTTCATGGCTTGGATTATAATCACTGGTGGATGTCAATTTACTGTCTAGCAACCAATGAGAATACCTTATCAACTGTTTTTGCAAGAGCTATATCTCTTCATCAGAACAGCGTAGAGACATGGGGGTGGGCTCTTTTGACTCATTAACACCACAGTAACATTTTGTGAGCTGAGTATTACCACTGCAAGCACCACTCACATTTCCTTCAGTGTTCTAGTTGTCAATGCTCCTCAAGACGTGAGGGAGAGATTTCACTGAATAAGAACACACCTTTTTTGCTGATTACTGTTATATTAATTTGTCTGAAATCAGGAGGTTTTGCTAGGTTTTTTAAACTGCTCATCCGGACTCAAGTTTACCTTCTTCTGTGCCCTTTTTGGCTTGACCCCGGCATTGCTGCTTGCAGCTATATTTATTATTAGTTATTCTTCTTCCGCCATTGCGGTCTATGGCAGCCCATAGAACCGTACATAGGAAAGTTATGAAATTTGGCACACTGATAAAGGACAGTCCAATGTGTCCCCACAGCAAATTTGGAGTCTCTATGTCTAACCCACTAGCGCCACCAACAGTCCAAAGTTGCACTTATGTTTTTGCTTATAACTTCTGATCCGTAAGCCCTAGAAACAAAAATCTTACTTCCTCTGATTCCTTGGCTCAAGACGATTCGATTGGACCCTATGTCGTTATTTTCCGTCATAAAAATTGTTCCGCCATTTTGAATTATTCGTAAAACCTACTTTTTCGAACTCGTCCTAGGGCTTTTCTCCGATTGCCACGAAAATTGGTATGTATCATCTTGAGACACTCATGGCAAAAAGTTATCAAAAGAATTTCGATACAGCAATCCGTTGTCGTATACCGCCTTAACAAATTTTACGTAGAGCGCAAAAAAACTGATTTTAGGCTGTATCTTCGTCAAACTTAGGCCTATTGACACGACACTTGGTACTTCTGATGCCAGTCAGGAACCGTGGGTGCATGCACAGTTTCGTTGCAGCGCCACCTAGTGGCCAGAGAAATGTTTTATACACCTATAACTTTGGCTCCGATTGACGTATTTTCACAGGACTTGTTTCTTTGGAGTTCTGAATAGTTGCCGAGTCCAACGATACCAAACATGCCAGATTTCGCCTTACGGTTAACCCTGGGCAGCAAAATAGCGCTTAAAAAACACGCGTGAATATCTCCGCGAGCGTTATTCCGATCGTCTCGAAAACACCATAGGAAGAAACTAACCTTACCTTCTGAACAAAAAGTTCTATTGGCGTTATATTAAAATTTTCATCAGAAATTGCCGAAAATTGCAAAAAACGAAAAATTACATTCAAATTTTGTGTTTTTTACACATAAATGGTTGTAACTTCGTAACGAAAATATATTTTTTCACCAGATTTGCTACGCTGATGCATGAGCACATTCTGAGGCAACACAAAAAAAATTGTGTGCTTGCATCACTAGATGGCCTTATAATTGAACAAAACCTTTGATAACAAGCCAGCCTTATGGTCATACAACTGTTTCTTAACTAAACTAAAGTGTATTGTCATAAAACTAGCTAGATGTAACACAATCATGACCTGATGTTGCATGCACAATTTTTTCATTGCGCCACCTACTGGTTTTGAGATAGAATATAGTATTTTTGCCTAAAACTACTGCAACAACACATCTAAAACCATGAGTCATCATGGATTATTCCTTTCATGGCTTTGACTATAATCACTGGTGGTTGCCAAGTTACTCCCTAGCAACCATTGAGAATACCTTATCGACCGTTTTTGCAAAAGCTATATCTCAGCATCAAAACATCGTAGAGACACGGGGATGGTCTCTTTTGAGTTATTAAACTTGTTGTAACATGATGTGACCCATGTTTTGCCACTGCAAACACCACTCACATGTCCTTCAGTGCTCTAATGTTTCATGACTGTCAATAACAGAAGGACGATTGTAGTAGACAAGAACTTAGATTATTTTTGTTGATAACTTTTTTGTGTTTTCATCTAAAATTATTAGGTTTACTTAGGTTCTTCATCTGCTTATCCAATCTCAATTTTACATCCTTTTGTACCCTTTTCGGCTTGACCCCGGCATTGCTGCTTGCAGCTATATTTAGGGGTCAAGCCCCGAAGGGGCGTAGAACCCTATTGTTATTGTTAGTTTTCTTATTATTATTATTATTATTATTCTTCCTCTTCCGCCATTGAAGTCAATGGCAGCCCATAGAACCGTACATAGGAAAGTTATGAAATTTGGCACACATGTACAGGACAGTCTCAGAAGTTACTATAGCAAATTTGGTGTGTCTAACTCAAACTCTCTAGCGCCACCAACAGTCCAAAAGTCCACTTATGTTCATGCTAATAACTTATGACCCGTGAGTCCTAGAAACTAAATTCTTGTTTCCTCTGAATCCTTGGCTCATGATGATTCAATTGCACACATTGATGTCATTTGTGTCATGCACATCTTTCCGCCATTTTGAATTTTCCGTAAAACCTACTTTTTCGAACTCCTCCTAGACCGTTTGTCCGATTTTCATGTCCTTTGGTATGTAGCATCTAGAGGCACCCCAGACAAAAAGTTATCAAAAGCTTTTTGATAGACCAATGCGTTCTCGTACAAATTGCCAACATATATGGTGGCGAGCACGCCAAAACGGACGTGAGGCCGTATCTTCGCAAAACTTTATTGTATCGACACGAAACTTGGTATATGTCATTACAGTCATGACCTGAGGGTGCCTGCAACGTTTCGTCACAGCGCCACCTAGTGGTCACGAGATTCGAAAAATGCCTATTTTCGCTGATAACTACTTCAAAGTTGAGTCTAAAATCATGAAGTTGGTCTTGTTAGATTCCTTGAGGCATGCCGAGTCAAACGATACCAAACGGTTTTCGGTCGGCCATTTTGGGTGTCGGCCATTTTCAATTTTCTCATTAAGTTCAGTATTTCACAAACAGAATGGCGTATCGCTACGAAATTTGGCATGGTTCATCAGTGACATGTTCTGAGCGCACCTATAAATCTTTAGGACGGCGCCACCTAGTGGTCAGGATATGTAAATAAATTGTTTAAAATCTTTATATCATTTGATTAAATTGCCACTATGACATAAGACTTCACTCTATTGATTCCTTGGCTCATGCTGAGTCTGACTGTACCAAATATGTCTGAGTCAAACCTACTTCCTGTCGGCCATTTTGAATTATATTGAACACCTACTTTTTCGAACTCCTCCTAGAGCGCTCGTGTGATTGGCTAGATTTTTGGTATGCATCATCTAGAGACACTCTAGACAAAAAGTTATCAAAAGCTTTTCGGTAGACCTATTTGTTGTCTTATAACGCATCAAAGAATGCGAGGGCGAGCACGCCAAAATGTGTTTGAGCCTGTATCTTCGCAAAACTTGTGTGTATTAATATGAAACTTGGTATATGTCATAACAGTGATGACCTGAGGGTGCATGCACCATTTCGTCACACTGCCCCCTACTGGTCACGAGATATAAAAAATGTCTATTTTTGCTTATAACTACTGCAAACTTGAATGTAAAATTATGAGAGTGGTCTTGTTAGATTTCGTGAGGCATGCCGAGTCAAACGATACCAAATGGTTTTTGGTCGGCCATTTTGTGTGTCGGCCATTTTGAATTTTTCTTTAAGTTCAAGTATTTCAGAAACGCAATTACGTATTGTTATGAAACTTGGTATGGTTCATCAGCAACATGTTCTGGGAGGACTTGTAAACTTTCCAGTGCCCCCTAGTGGTCAAGAGATTTGAAGCTATATCTCTGCATCTCTTTATCGTATTTACACCAAATTTGGTGGGTGTCATCACAATCAAGACCTGAGTCACAATTTATTTTTTGGTCAGTGCCCCCTAGTGGTCAAGTCATTTAAGGCTATATCTCTGCATCTCTTTATTGTATTTACACCAAATTTGGTGGGTGTCATCACAATCAAGACCTGAGTCATAATTTATTATTTGGTCTGTGCCCCCTAGTGGTCAAGTCATTTAAGGCTATATCTCCGTATCGCTTTATTGTATTTACACCAAATTTGGTGGGTGTCATCACAATCAAGACCTGAGTCACAATTTATTGTTTGGTCAGTGCCCCCTAGTGGTCAAGTCATTTAAGGCTATATCTCCGTATTGCTTTATTGTATTTACACTAAATTTGGTATGTGACATCACAGTCATGACCTGAGGCACCATCTATTGTTTCGGCAAAGCGCCACCTAGTGGTCTCAAGATACAAAAAATTGCTATTTTTTCATAAAACTAATGCAAACTTGGATCTTAAATTATGACAGTCATCACGTATGAATCATTTTTTGCCATGTTTGGCTTGACCCCGGTATCGCTGCTTGCAGCTATATTTATTATTAGTTATTCTTCTTCCGCCATTGCGGTCTATGGCAGCCCATAGAACCGTACGTAGGAAAGTTATGAAATTTGGCACACTGATAAACGACAGTCCAATGTGTCCCCACAGCAAATTTGGAGTCTCTATATCTAACCCACTAGCGCCACCAACAGTCCAAAATTGCACTTATGTTTTTGCCTATAACTTCTGACCCGTACGTCCTAGAAATTAAATTCTTGTTTCCTCTGATTCCTTGGCTCAAGACGATTCGATTGGACCCTATGACGTCATTTTCCGTCATGAAAATTTTCCCGCCATTTTTAAATATTCATAAAACCTACTTTTGCGAACTCGTCCTAGAGCTTTTGCCGGATTGCCTTGAAAATCGGTATGCACCATCTAGAGACACTCAAGGCAAAAAGTTATTAAAAGAATTTTGATAAACCAATCCGTTGTCGTATAGCGCGTCAACAAATTTTACGTAGAGCTCAAAAAAACGGATTTGAGGCTGTATCTTCGCCAAACTTAAGCCTATTGACACGATACTTTGTATTTGTGATGCCAGTCAGGAACTAAGGGTGCATGCAGAGTTTCGTCACAGCGCCACCTAGTGGTCAGACTTATGTTTTACATGCCTATAACTTTGGCTCCGATTGACATATTTTCACAGGACTTGTTTCCTTTGAGTTCTAAATAGTTGCCGAGTCCAACGATACCAAACATACCCGAATTCGCCTTACGGTTAACCCTGCGCAGCAAAATAGCACTTAAGAAACACGCGTAAATATCTCCGCGAACGTTTTTCCGATCGACTCGAAAACACCATAGGAAGAAACTAACCTTACCTTCTGAACAAAAAGTTCTATTGGCGTTATATTAAAATTTTCATCAGAAATGGCCGAAAATTGCAAAAAACGAAAAATTACCTTCAAATTTTGTGTTTTTTACACATAAATGGTTGTAACTTTGTAACGAAAAGAGATTTTTTCACCAGATTTGATACGATGATGCATGAGCACATTCTGAGGCCACACAAAAAAAATTGTATGCTTGCACCACTAGATGGCCTTATAATTGAACAAAACCTTTGATAACAAGCCAGCCCTATGGTCATACAACTGTTTCTTAACTAAACTAAAGTGTATAGTCATAAAACTAGCTAGATGTAACACAATCATGACCTGATGTTGCATGCACAATTTTTTCATTGCGCCACCTACTGGTTTTGAGATGGAATATGGTATTTTTGCCTAAAACTACTGCAACAACACATCTAAAACCATGAGTCATCATGGATTATTCCTTTCATGGCTTTGACTATAATCACTGGTGGTTGCCAATTTACTCCCTAGCAACCATTGAGAATACCTTATCAACCGTTTTTGCAAAAGCTATATCTCTGCATCAGAACATCGTAGAGACATGGGGATGGTCTCTTTTGACTAATTAAACTTGTTGTAACATGATGTGACCACTGCAAACACCACTCACATGTCCTTCAGTGTTCTAATGTTCCATGATTGTCAATAACAGAAGGACGATTGCAGTAGACAAGAACTTAGATTAATTTTGTTGATAACTTTTTTGTTTTTTCATCTAAAATTATTAGATTTACCTAGGTTCTTCAATCTGCTTATCCAATCTCAATTTTACATCCTTTTGTGCCCTTTTCGGCTTGACCCCGGCATTGCTGCTTGCAGCTATATTTACAATTATTAGGGGTCAAGCCCCGAAGGGGCGTAGAACCCTATTGTATTTGTTAGTTTTCTTAATTAGGGGTCAAGCCCAGAATGGGCGAAGACCCCTATTGTATCTGTTAGTTTTCTTATTATTATTAGTTATTCTTCTTCTTCCGCCATTGCGGTCTATGGCAGCCCATAGAACCGTACGTAGGAAAGTTATGAAATTTGGCACACTGATAAAGGACAGTCCAATGTGTCCCCATAGCAAATTTGGAGTCTCTATGTCTAACCCGCTAGCGCCACCAACAGTCCAAAGTTGCACTTACGTTTTTGCTTATAACTTCTGACCCGTACGTCCTAGAAATTAAATTCTTGTTTCATCTGATTCCTTGGCTCAAGACGATTCGACTGGACCCTATGACGTCATTTTCCGTCATGAAAATTTTTCCGCCATTTTGAATTATTCGTAAAACCTACTTTTGCGAACTCGTCCTAGAGCTTTAGCCCGATTTCCACGAAAATGGGTATGTAGCATCTACAGACCCTCACGGCAAAAAGTTATGGAATTCATGTCAATTCGTCGATCCGTTTCTGTAAACCGCGTCAACGAATTTTACGTAGAGCGCAAAAAAACGGATTTGAGGCTGTATCTTCGGCAAACTTAAGCCTATTGACACGATACTTGGTACTTGTGATGCCAGTCAGGAACTACGGGTGCATGCAGAGTTTCGTCACAGCGCCACCTAGTGGTCAGACTTATGCTTTACACGCCTATAACTTTGGCTCCGATTGACGTATTTTCACGGGACTTGTTTCTTTGGAGTTCTGAATAGTTGCTGAGTCCAACGATACCAAACATGCCAGAATTCGCCTTACGGTTAACCCTGCGCAGCAAAATAGCGCTTAAAAAATACGCGTGAATATCTCCGCGAGCGTTTTTCTGATCGACTCGAAAACACCATAGGAAGAAACTAACCTTACCTTCTGAACAAAAAGTTCTATTGGCGTTATATTAAAATTTCCATCAGAAATGGCCGAAAATTGCAAAAAACGAAAAATTACCTTTAAATTTGGTGTTTTTTACACATAAATGGTTATAACTCTGCAACAAAATGAGATTTTTACACCAGATTTGATACGCTGATGCATGAGCACATTCTGAGACCACACAAAAAAAATTGTATGCTTGCACCACTAGATGGCCTTATAATTGAACAAAACCTTTGATAACAAGCCAGCCTTATGGTCATACAACTGTTTCTTAACTAAACTAAAGTGTATAGTCATAAAACTAGCTAGATGTAACACAATCATGACCTGATGTTGCATGCAAAATTTTTTCATTGCGCCACCTACTGGTTTTGAGATAGAATATGGTATTTTTGCCTAAAACTACTGCAACAACACATCTAAAACCATGAGTCATCATGGGTTATTCCTTTCATGGCTTTGACTATAATCACTGGTGGTTGCCAATTCACTCCCTAGCAACCATTGAGAATACCTTATCAACCGTTTTTGCAAAAGCTATATCTCTGAATCAGAACATCGTAGAGACACGGGGATGGTCTCTTTTGACTAATTAAACTTGTTATAACATGACGTGACCCATGTTTTGCCACTGCAAACACCACTCGCATGTCCTTCAGTGCTCTAATGTTCCCTGATTGTCAATAACAGAAGGACGATTGCAGTAGACAAGAACTTAGATTATTTTTGTTAATAACTTTTTTGTTTTTTCATCTAAAATTATTAGGTTTACCTAGGGTCTTCAATTTGCTTATCCAATCTCAATTTTACATCCTTTTGTGCCCTTTTCGGCTTGACCCCGGCATTGCTGCTTGCAGCTATATTTTTATTATTATTATTAGTTATTCTTCTTCCGCCATTGCGGTCTATGGCAGCCCATAGAACCGTACGTAGGAAAGTTATGAAATTTGGCACACTGATAAAGGACAGTCCAAATATTATCCACAGCAAATTTGGAGTCTCTATCTCAAATCCGCTAGCGCCACCAACAGTCCAAAGTTGAACTTATGTTTTTGCTTATAACTTCTGATCCGTAAATCCTAGAAATGAAATTCTTGTTTCCTCTGATTCCTTGGCTCAAGACGATTCGAATGGACCCTATGACGTCATTTTCCGTCATGAAAATTTTTCCACCATTTTGAATTATTCGTAAAACCTACTTTTGCGAACTCGTCCTAGAGCTTTTGGCCGATTTCCACGAAAATTGGTATGCAGCATCTAGAGACACTCATGGCAAAAAGTTATTAAAATAATTTTGATAAACCAATCCGTTGTCGTATAGCGCATCAACGAATTTTACGTAGAGCGCAAAAAAACAGATTTTAGGCTGTATCTTCACCAAACTTAGGCCTATTGACACAAATCTTGGTACTTGAGATGCCAGTCAGGAACTGAGGGAGCATGCACAGTTTCGTTGCAGCGCCACCTAGTGGCCAGACGAATATTTTATAGGCCTATAACTTTGGCTATGATCATCATATTTACAAGGGACTTGTTTCCTTGGAGTTTTGAATAGTTGCCGAGTCCAACGATACCAAACATGCCAGGATTAGCCATACGGTTAACCCTGTGCGGCAAAATAGCGCTTAAAAAACACGCGCAAATATATCCGCGACCGTAATTCTGATAGACTCAAAAACAACATAAGAAGAAACTAACCATACCTTATGAACAAAAAGTTATATTGGCGTTATATTAAAATTTTCATCAGAAATGGCCGAAAATTGCAAAAAACAAAAAATTACCTTTAAATTTTGTATTTTTTACACATAAATGGTTATAACTTCGCAACGAAAAGAGATTTTTTCACCAGATTTGATACGCTGATGTACGACCACAGTTTGAGGCTACACAAAAAAAATTGCTTGCTTGCACCACTAGGTGGCGTTATAATTGAACAAAAACTGTGATATCAAGCCAGCCCTATGGACATACAACTGTTTCTTCACTAAACTAAAGTGTATAGTCATAAAACTAGCTCGATGTAACGTAATCATGACCTGAAGTTGCATGCACAATTTTGTCACAGCGCCACCTAGTGGTTTTGAGATAGAAAATTGTAATTTTTGCCTAAAACTACTGCAACAAACACATCTAAAACCACAAGTCATCATGGATTATTCATTTCATGGCTTGGATTATAATCACTGGTGGATGTCAATTTACTGTCTAGCAACCAATGAGAATACCTTATCAACTGTTTTTGCAAGAGCTATATCTCTTCATCAGAACAGCGTAGAGACATGGGGGTGGGCTCTTTCGACTCATTAACACCACAGTAACATTTTGTGAGCTGAGTATTACCACTGCAATTTCCTTCAGTGTTCTAGTTGTCAATGCTCCTCAAGACGTGAGGGAGAGATTTCACTGAATTAGAACACAGCTTTTTTGCTGATTACCGTTATATTAATTTGTCTGAAATCAGGAGGTTTTGCTAGGTTTTTTAAACTGCTCATCCGGACTCAAGTTTACCTTCTTCTGTGCCCTTTTTGGCTTGACCCCGGTATCGCTGCTTGCAGCTATA